>NC_053448.1:46973540-47315872 GCF_007990345.1 Gossypium hirsutum | reverse complement strand
TTCAACGCCACCAGTGATGGCATAATAATCACGTTTGATTTTCACGAATGGAACGTATAATAATATTACGGATTTCATTATTCCACCAAATCCCTTGTTGCTTTTCTTTATATTCTCTTTCCAATGAGGTGCAGATGGGTTAGACGCAGGCCAGAAGAGATCCAAACCTCTTCCTTCTGTTTTTTCTCTTCCTCTTTTTCTGGGTTTTAAGCTCTAAATTACTAAAGGGAAAGAATGGATCATCTCGCCCATGTTTCTAACCAACCAAATTCTCAGCCCCAATCTCAAATTTCTCATTTGGCTCTCGACATTGGAGGTTCGTTTTCTATCCTTTGATCTTCCAATTTCCTTCTCCCCCCCCTGTTTTGAGCTAATTTGTCACACAATTTAGATTTTTTCGCATGTACTGTGTTGACTCCCGCTGTTATTATTGTTATTGTTATTATTTGGTTGTTGAATTGGGCTACTTTTTGTGCCTTCAAACCTACTTTGCTTCCTGTTTTATCTATTTTCTAGTTAGTGTGTTTTTTTTCCTCCTAATTCTTTGTTAGGATTTGTAGTTTTTTTTTTAGTTAACTGTCTGAAAGATGGCCTAACGGTTATTAAGAGAGTTTGAGCTTTGGGGTCCAATTTTTTTTATGTACTGAAAAGAAAGGACCGAAGCATTTATATTCATGTCTTTACTTCACACTCCATTTAGAGTATCCAGCAATTTACATTTCAGAGATAGTAGAACTTATTACAATCTTCTATGTTGGTTGACAGGTTCTTTGATCAAATTGGTGTATTTCTGTAGATATGATGATAGTTGTAGAGATGATGATGAGCTAAGGTCCCAAAATGAAAGCCTTGGTTCCAAAAGTGATAACAGCCGACCTGTTCTTGGAGGAAAGCTTCATTTCGCAAAGTTTGAAACTAGCAAGATAAATGATTGCTTGGAGTTCATTCACTCCATGAAACTTCACCTTGGTGGTACGTTTACTTTTGCTTCTCTTAACAATCATTCTTCCTTTAATATCATTAAAATTTGGCTGTTTTTGGGTTGCATTCTAGAAGTGTGTTTCCTAAATTCTAAGAGTTAGTATGATTGCCAGCGGCAGTAGTGCGTAATTAGCCACCTGGCAGTCCTGACCTGAATAACAGGGATTGTGAGATCTTATTTGAGTTTAGACGAGGACTCAGTTGCTTAGTTTAACTTTATATGCAAGCTCATTTAGCACAATGAAAGTCATTTCCAGTTTCACATATATTTGGTTGAGATTTGGCTTGTTCATGAGCGTACCCTAGCTATATTTCAGCCTGATGCACTGTTTAGATTAGTGATTGGATGTTCTTAGTTGGCTACTACTTGTAGTTTAACTACAATTTGGAGAAGATGGTTGTTGTTATCTTCATTCTTTAGATGCAGTTGTCCTTGAATATCATTAATTTTTGGCAGTCGTAAATTGATATTTGAGAAGTGTGTTTTTAACTTCTAAAACATAGTATGAATAACAGGGATTGCTAGACATTATTTGAGTTTAAATGAGGATTGATTGCTTAAATAAGTTATTAGTTAAGCTCATTTAGCGCTAAGGTTATTTTCACCTATATTTGTTAAACTTTGACTTGTCCATGAGCCTACCCTAGCTATATTTCAGCATCATTCACTGTTTAGAAAGTGCTAGGATGCCCTTACTCATCTACTACCTGTATTTACTACAGAATGGAAAAGATGTTGAATTGAATTCTCAACATCTACCCATATCTATGGTGTGCAATTTGATTTTTGCTTAAGGGCTCTGAAGCATAATGGCATGACTGACAATATATTACTCCAAAAATTTTTAAGGTGCTCCTGTTTGTTTTTTCTTGTATTCTGGCATTGAATATCGGAATCATATCTTCTTTTCTTATCCAGGGATATTCCTACTTGTACTAGGATGATGTTATTTGGGGTTAATACTCCCCTTATCTTTTTGTTTTTTGCCCTAATAAAATACTATCATGTCACTGGACATTGTTTTTTCTTCTGTGGTTAGTACTTAGGAAAAACATCTGGCCAGGTTAACCGCAGTTGCAGTTTTGTTGCAATTTCTTGAATATTCTTTTGAAGCTTATTTTATTCTGACGTTGCTTAAGCCTATTTTCTTATCAATGAATGTTAATTCAGGTTTCCATGACTGCACTGCCCCTTCCAGTGACAAGATCTTTATAAAGGTAAACTTTCTTGGTATTTCTCTGGTTTTGTGAGGAGTTCAACATTCCTAGATATTCTGCTTTATAATCTGATAGGAGCTACTCATTCTTAATAATTGATAAATTTTATTACTAATCATGTAACCTATGTTCTTTTCTTTTCTTTTTTCTCTTATTTTTGACTTTTTTCGAATGCTATAATTATTACTGCTTTGAGCACTTATTTCTCTCAACCTGCTTGTATCAGTCATATTTGGTAGGATGTTTTGCAGTAGAAAGATACCTTAAATGGCTAATATCTGTCTGCAGGCAACAGGCGGTGGTGCCTACAAATTTGCTGACCTTTTCAAAGAAAAGCTCAGTGTCAGTCTTGACAAGGAAGATGAAATGGAGTGCCTTGTGACTGGTGCAAATTTTTTGCTTAAGGTGGGTTTCTAATACTGCATAAATGTTGTGAGTCTGCACCAATTGGAGTCTTAAATCTTATAAAATCCTCTTATAATCTAAGTAGTCTTTTAATGTCTGACTATCATGAAGCCAATCCTTTCTGTTTTCCTGCCAAATATGTGTGCTAATGTTTTTCCCCATTTCGCTTTTTGGAAATTTATGCATGCTTGTTAAATATATTTTATTCATTTTGGCTGTCTGACATGATTATGATATTTTCAACAACACAGCATATCATATGATTTAAATGGAAAACTTAACGTTATGTCTCTTGCCTTTAGGTAGTCTACCATTATTCAGCAGTGTGTCTAACTGGTTAAATATTTACAATCTGATGCTATGGGCAGCTTAAGTGTGAGTGAGAGAATAGAAATTTATCAGCATTGCTATTTGATGGCAGGGTTATTTTATCGATGAGACTATTCTAGTTGGTTTTCTTATGATATTTGACTTGTTGTGGAGTCTTGGCTAGTTATAATGGAAGTGATTTTGAAGTTTTCTTCTTCTCAGGTTTAAATTTAGAGAACACACTCATCTTTGTTTTTGGAAATGCAAGAGTTTTGTTTGTATCTGGAAGTTTTTGCCTATTCTTTTACTCACAGTCATGTTATTCTCTGAAAGTTAGTGTGAACCTTCCTTCTTTTCCTTAAGGGTTGTGGAATATTTTTATCAAAAAAATGTCTGGCAGTAAAATACAGTTTTAATTTACATATTCATTGACATTGTTCTATAGCGGTTAGCACATAGCTTCTGGCTATTTATTTATTTATTATTGACATGCTCAATATCTATTTGCATATTGTTCTTTGATAGGCAGTCCACCAAGAAGCTTTTACATACTTGGATGGTCAGAAGGAATTTGCTCAGATAGACCCTAATGATTTATATCCTTATCTTCTTGTTAACATCGGGTCTGGTGTTAGCATGATAAAGGTATTCTAGTCATCTTCATTACTTTGGTAATATTTAAAGCTTTTAATATATATATTTATATAGTTGATTTTCAATCTTTTGGGTATATAGGTGGATGGAGATGGGAAGTTTGAGCGAGTTAGTGGAACTAGCCTTGGAGGTGGCACCTTTTGGGGTTTGGGAAGGCTTTTGACAAAGTGCAAGAAGTAATTATGTCCTCATTGACTGTAATCTTTAGTTTCCTTCCATACTGTGTTCTATTGTATGTAACCAATTAATTTACTGTCACAGTTTTGATGAGTTACTGGAGCTAAGTCATCAGGGAAATAATAGAGTTATAGATATGCTTGTTGGTGATATCTATGGTGGAACCGACTATGCAAAGGTATGGAGATGTCTTTGTTCTAACTTAGACTAGGAGAATTTCCATTCTCCATATCAATGCATGTTTATTGGAGTTTTCATATCAAATAGCCTCAGTTTCATTCAATACAATAAGAGTTCGTAAATTTTCATCTTTGACCTTTTGACATGTAATCATAAACTGCTTTACAATTGTTTTATAATGACAGATCGGTCTCTCAGCAACAACAATTGCTTCCAGCTTTGGCAAGGCCATTTCTGATAATAAAGAGCTGGTAGATTACAAACCTGAAGACATTTCCCGCTCCCTTCTTCGAATGATTTCAAATAATATTGGTCAGGTTAGTTTCTGTCATGGTTTTCTTGCATATGGTAAATCAAATGTTTATCCTAAACAGTGCTAACCTTGACGCTTGCCTACTAAAATAGAAAATTTGTATCATTACAAGGATTTTGGCCTTAATGTTGATAGATATTGCTTCTCATGCCTGGTTTAACCTTTCACAATCTTTCCAAGTTCATTTGGTGGATGAGAATTCCAGATTTCTGTTTTGCCTAATTGATTTTGTTGCAGAATTAATATTTCAGCTATTCTCAGTTAGTTAAGTAAGTTGATATTTCTCTTTTGGGTCTGGGTGAAGGTAGTCCTAATGGGTTTAGTCCATGAGATGGACCCACGAGAGTCTAGTTACTATTCCATTACCCTGAGAATTACTGTTTCCTTTTCAATTCTGCTTGACTTTTCGGGATGCTGAACCTCCAAATGCATCCGAGAAAGTTCCTGCTGGATCTGAGTGATCTCCTTCTGCATCCTAGTGGTTACTCCTTTGGCTATCTTGCCAGAATGTAGTTCTAATACCAATGATGCAGCTCACTTATAAATCTTTGGATTTTTAGGAAAAAGAGCCTTTGGAGAACAGAGAGGAGGAGAAGAAACAGAGAAGATCTAAGAGAGAGAGAGTTTGTCTAATGCTCTATGGCCTTTATTCATTACTGCTCTCCATATATACTCGAGATTCCCAGATCATGCAATCCTCAATACCTGATAGCTACTAACAGTAACCGTAACAGTACCAGTAATTCTCACTGTAATTGAGTGGTAACTAGACTAGACTCTCATGGGTCCATCACTTGGATTAAACCCATTAACACTACCTTCATCCAGGCCAAAGGAGAAATATAACTAAACTTCAAAATAACTAAAATAGTAATGCTGCTACAGATTATACGGTTACTCTGCTACTCCTTGGGTACCATTGTTTTGTTTAGGATTCAGTTATGTGTATAATTTTTTTTTTGCAAGGACTACCTTTTAGGTCGTCAGTACTTTGATTATACTTTTTCTTGGGTCAAAGAAAAAGAAACTTCGCTTTCGTGATTTCTCTCATGTTAGTATCTATAAGCATCATGCTTGTGGCTTTATAATTAATACTGATTGTTGTTCTGTTGGCTTCATTTTTATCTTTTTTTTGTCCAGATATCTTACTTGAATGCACTTCGGTTTGGCCTTAAGCGGATATTTTTTGCCGGTTTTTTCATTCGGGGTCATGCCTATACTATGGACACTATTTCCGTCGCTGTTAATTTCTGGTAACTATTGAAGTGTTAATTTTTCAGTTGCACTCCTCGTCATAAACCATTTATATATTTCCCTTTCATGAAACTCAAATGATAATTCTCAACACTTGAGGCTGATTGTCGAAAATGATTTCATTCTCTCAAGTTCAATTCCTCCTCACGGAATCTTCAATGAAAATTAAAATGTGAAAGCTTACCTTGTAGAGGTAATTATTACAATGATCAAATTGCAAACCTCTATTAACCAAAGGAGGAACAAAATTGCTTCCCCTGAAATCCTAACAATTATCCTGTGTCTGCAAGAAAAAAAATATTATCTTTAGTAATTTGTGATACAAAAGTGAAATAAGTTGACTACATCTTCTTTTTCAGTTGATACATAGTTCCATCTGTAGACATCAGGTCCTGTTACCTAGAAGCTGTGCATTCTAATAATTTTCCCTTTTACTAACATCGATCTTCCTTGATTTTTAATTAATATTCTTCCTTTCTTCTCTGAAATTTATGCTACAGGTCCAAAGGTGAGGCTGAAGCAATGTTTCTACGGCATGAAGGTTTTCTTGGGGCACTAGGTGCATTCATGAGCTATGAGAAGCAGTGTCTTGACGGCTTGACTGTCAATAAAATACCGCAAAGGTTCCCCATCAGTGTATCCTCTGCCGGCAATAAGATTTATTGCTCAATGAACGGTAAATCAAATGGCAACGAAAGTATTGAGTGTACTGTATACGGAACATAGAGATACAGCATACAAGACAGTGATTCTTGTGGAATATCTAGGTAACTGTACAAGAGAGAAACTCTCCATTCGGAGAACATGTATTACATTATAGATATATTGTAGGACCGGTCATTTCAACAGAAACCAATGTGAAGATACAATAAAAGAGTTGCAACTCACAATTAGACAAGATTGTCTTACATCTCCCTTCATTGTAGATTACATGTACCATATATGTATTGCTTTTTTACTTTCTTCTAATGAAATTATTCTCTTTAAACTGTTTTTTCTTCTGAATGTCTGATTTTTTTGGTTGAATTCAAGCATTCAATTTCAATTCTTGTTTGGTGAGACTCACATTTTGGTACATGATCTTTCAGGGGTCTGCTTTGCACTTTATTTGCTTGTGATCGAGTTCAGATGCTTTTTTTTTTAAACAAAGAAGTATCAAATGTCCTGACATTCGTGTCTGACGTATATTCAAACATCGATATAGTAGTATGACTTTTTAAATATATATAAAAGAATAAGAATAGATTTTTCATATCGGACAAATATCCTTATCCAAGTCATGCAAGATGATGATTCAAATGCTTTTGGAAGATTTCAAAAGTTCAAACTGAAACATCATAATAATGGACATTTTTCATATAAAATACTCACATGCTACAGTCAACCAACTATATATGAACTTAGAACTCATCAAATCGTAGACGATTCAGCAGTCAATAGCCTCTTACCACGCAGCTTCACATTTCTCCTATGAAGGTTCCATCTTTCTTTAATGTCATTAATCTGCTCAACTTGGTGCTGTTCATTGATTTCGTTGACGGAATTTTCAGCGTCAAAGCTGCCCTTTAGTCTAGCAGCTTCGGCGAGCAGATCATTGATCAGCATCTCAGTGGTCTTGCTGGTTATTCCCCTTAGATACCAAGAAATGGGTGGGGGAGGGACGATGGCTGGCTGAATCAGTTGGTCCAAGCTCACCTTCGACCCAATCCTTCCTTTACCCCCAGTACATGAACAATACTCTGCCCATGTTTTAGGTTTGAAAGGAAAGCAAGTTTCTTCATCAACGAAAAGAGGTTCTACTCTCCAGTGACCTTCAAATTTTTTCATGAATCCTGCATCTACTTGCTTGAACTTCATCTGTTAACAGTCATTTTTAGAATTACTGAGAGTAACTCGCTAGTAACCCATGCATGATCTTTTTGCACACAACATAAAGATTAAGCAAAATAAATTAAATGCTTCACTAAGTGGAGTGTCAAATCCTTCAAAGATTGAAATTGTTGAGTGTAACTCAGAACCACAAAAATAAAAGTCCCAACTCCTCACAGAGAAGGCTCACTCATGGATTTTAAAATCAAATAATCCTTACTGAGTTATCTTCTCCGTTTTGATCCACTAGAACATGAACTGAGATGGTCCCTGACCACCAAAGGAATCTCCACAAAGCTTTCTGCTCCACATCAACCACCTGTCTTTTACCTTCATCAACTAAAACCTTTCTAGATATCACTTCCTGAAGCATAAGATCAGTTTATTAAATAAAAGTCAGAAATTTCTGAAAAGGCTTGAAATGTTGAAGCTACAAATGACATTGAAGATGGAAAACATCAAATCTACTATCGCCTGTGAAAATGTACCACTCACCTTAATGTTTTTGAATACTCTCTTGTTATCAGGATCTGTTACAATATTATACACTGCATCAGGAGGCAATCCAACATCAACTTTTGCCTTAAGGTTGCAAAGAGAACCTTTTGGTACACTGACCTGCCAAGAATAACATTAGGTTCCTAGGACTTTGCAAAATGATAGATGCTTAGGGTAAAGTATCCATCAAAGCAATTAGGAATGTAAGATGACAGCAATCTTGTGCAAACATTGGATATATAATCAACCTTCAAAATTAGAATCCAGGAGTTTTCTTCAGTGTTGGCTATATGAAAGAAATCGTACTAACAAAGTGTACTCTAAAGTTACAAAACTAGAATCTATGATAGCTATGATACTCATACTCAGGTGTGAGTGTCGGATATGAGCATGTGTTAGGCACGGGAATGTTCAATTTTCTTTGTTTTTGGATGGTTGTATCCTCATATCCATGTCAAGAATTATGTCAAACACAAGTGCCAAACATGGGTTCTTTGACAAAAATGAAGAGTTGAAGCAACATAGCATGATATACATGATGTTTAAAAGAAAGGGGGAAACTAGAATAACTACTGAGAATGAAACCACAAATTTCCCCAAGGATTCTTTACCTTTATTTCTGAAGGTTGATTGACCCATATAGGATTTTCTCTCCAAGCTTGCAATTGTTTCTCCAGATCGATCCCCAATCCAGTAGATAAACTCTTCTCCTTCCCAAGAAAAGGGTTAACTGATTTTATTCCAACATTATCCTTAGCTAGTCTCTTGATTTGTGACTTTGACAAAAGAAAATGGAACTTTCCCTTCAAAATCCAACATAGAAAAACCTATCTATCAAACACGGTTTTTCAATTTCCATTGAATGAATTTTCCTCTACATAGGAGCCATGACAAACCTTGAGGCAATCTTGAAGTTGGTTTGGAAGCTGAACCAAAAAGGCAGAAAATGCTGGATCAAGAACCTTCGGTTTTCCATTTCTGTCACTCCTAGGAACATCAATGCTTACTTTTCTCCCTTCCATCTAACCTGTTAAAATCTGAAATTTAATACAAATGTTAATCCACAATAAACTAAAAGATGTGCTAATGCAATTGCTTTGTATAAGAATACTATATCAGCAAGTTTACAGATAGCAGAGAATGGAAAAGCTTATTAACCACCAAAACCTGTATAACTTTGAACAGATACAGGATGAATGATATAACATTAGAACTTAAGCTTATTCACCGAGGTTAAATGTAAATTTGTTATCCTACATACCAAAGATGAGATAAAAGACACCCTTAGTTAAACAAACTACCCACACTGAGCCACTCTCCAGAATTATCTATTGTATTTGTAACCCTCTGACTGTACAAAGAAACCGAAGGAAGACATCATATTCTTGTTATGTTTGGGATAAGTCAAGAACATTAAGCCACATCTCTAAAATTTCTACAGCAGCCCCGGATTTTATGGGATAGTACTCTTTTCAGTAAACCAAAATTTGTTAACATTTTTTTTGTATTTTCATCAGTTGATTAACTTAAAGCAAAAGTCTCTCGTAATCAGATTAAAGTAACGATCATTCCCACAAACCCTTGATATAATTAATCAAATTAACTCAGCACTAAAGTAACGGCAGAGGGGAATTATGCATAAATGAAGCAATTTGAGGCAATTTCTTAGCCGACTCTATCATGGTCTTGGGCAAAATTCAAGATTTGCATTCAACATGGGTGAAGTGGAATCAGTAGCCATCAAAATTGACAACGAAAAATAAATAAAGGACGAAAGCAGATTTCGCAATGAAAATAAAGACAAAGAATGGGAGTAACTTACAAGGTGGATGGGGTGACAAGAATGTTCATTCCAGTAGAGATTCTTCGTGGGAAAAGAGAGGAGATTGTGAATGGATTACTTTTATTTTCTTTTCCCAGTTTTTGGTTTAGAGTTGTAGAAGTTAGGTACAACACGTGAAGCACACATGGAGCACAAATCAGGAGGAAGCAATATGAGCTTCAGAGCTTCCCTTCTTCCTATAGCAGTTCTCAACTTGTACCTTCTATACTTGACTTCACCAAATTATAAAATAATCCTTTAATTTTTTTTATAACACATTTTACAATTAAGATACCATTTCATATTTGATTCTAAATATAAAATATTTAATAAATTTGACCTTTTATAAATTTAGTTCTCAAAATTTATCAAATTAGTTCTATTTCAATAATTTGATAAATTTTGTAAATTTGAGGGTTAAATTTATTGATTTTTTTAGAAGTTAAACTAAGATGACAAATTTTGTAAACATTGAGAGTTGAATTTGTTAAATATTTTTGGATTGAATGTGTAAATATTGGAGGATTAAATTTATTATTAGTCCAATAAAAAAGGCCCACATCATCTAACAATAAGTAACAGCTAAAAAAGTGATCATTTTGAAAAGTTCAGTGACTAAATCAGAAAAATTAATAATTCAGTGACACCCAAAAAGAATGAAGATTTTTTAACTAGTTTTTATGTTCTCTTCTGTAAGAGCAATTTTTAGACGTTTTAAATTTTTAGGAAATTTTATTAACTATCATTAATGTATATATTTTTATTGTTTAAAATGATTAAAAATTGAAAATTAGAAATCTACCCAGATTGATCTCCGGTTCAATATTTTCAATTGCACTCAGTGAAGTCCAAATCAAAAAAGAAAGTATAAGAGGTTGTCAAGAAGATGAATCCTATTTATTGGTTACATCCAACTTAATTTTCTGAATTAAATCTAAGATCATAGGCCTTGACGCCATCAAGTCCAAATATCCCAAAATGCTTCTCACACTCATCTCCACCTTTCCCATTCTCATCAAACAGATCAAACAAATAAACCTCAATTCCCACCCCAGGCCTCCTTGGTGTCCCTACATTTCCCACTACTCTCCTCACCACATTCTCGTTGTAAGCCAGTGCATTCTCCACGCTGGCTGCCTCCCCTCCGCCCTTTGGCCACCCTGTCTCCGACACGACCACCTCGACTTCTGCAAACCCTTCTTTCTCCATTGCATGAACCACTGCATCTAAGCTCGCTTCAAACAGATTGCCATACATCAACTGGCCGTCTTGAACCATGTCATTGCTTCTAAACAATGCGTAGTCCAACGTTACTTGATTCGACCTACTGCTTGTGTAGCTGAAGTATGGATACACGTTGACCATGAATGGTGATTTCGTCTCATGCAAGAAACTCAGTAAAGGGCGCAAGACAGCACGAAGGGAAGGAT
Organism: Gossypium hirsutum; assembly: GCF_007990345.1. Lineage (NCBI taxonomy): Eukaryota > Viridiplantae > Streptophyta > Magnoliopsida > Malvales > Malvaceae > Gossypium > Gossypium hirsutum. Next base: position 47,304,762 of record NC_053448.1, on the reverse strand, counting down.
CAAAGGCTCCGAGCGAGGGAGGGTAGGATACAGAGAGCACGGATGCTGCTTGAGGGGAGGATAACTTGATTGTACCATCAAGGTTTAGCATTTTAAGTGCTTGGTAAAGGTTAACAATAGCGGGTACAATATAGGGAGAATAGAATGAGTCTTTAAGGAGTACCTCATTTCCAACCGCAATATATCGGATTTGGCTCGGAACAATATGCGCGAATATGTTGGTTTGGAGCCATTGGAGTGCAGAGGCTGGTGTGCCTGAGGCAAGTGAAGGGAGGGCTTCATTAGGGACACCGGTCATGAGATTGATCCCGGTGCCTGAAAATGACTGTAAAGTAAACGGATCAGGATCGAAGATTCGGACATTCGAAATGCCATTGGTTTTGAGAATGTTGATCACTTCCAAGGTTGGTGGGAGGTTGTTGGCAACACGGCCATAGCAGATTCCAAGTGTTGCAGCAACTGCAAGCAAATCCAAATTAAAAAAGAAAAGAAAACCCTTCAAGCACTGATTATAAAAATCTCCCATTCCTATATATTGACAATATCTAACAGCGCAAGGGATAAGAGATGTTGGCACCTGCTTCACATGGAAGAAGCAAGAGAAATGAAACTGGAAATAGAAGTTCCCGAATTGTGATTGTTATCACCATTGTTTTTCCAGGCTCAACGAATCCAATTTTTTCCAGGCAATGTTTGGTTAGTAGAATGAAGAAAAGAGATGAATCTTTGCTGAATATATAGTGTTACCGGTTAGAATGATTGCACACTTGGTGTAAATTAGGTTGAATTTTGGTTTGAAAGGCTTCATGTACTTGGCAATTTTCTATTATTAGGGTTTTTATTTCCCCTAAAATATCTGTATTCAACAAATAGTGATGTGATGGAACAGGATTTGACATACACAATACCACCAAGAACATAGCAGTGAAGGCCATGAGTGATGAAATTAGTTTGTTTATTGAAAAATGGTACTCATTTAGATTCCATGACTTACTATCCAGCTTTTCATTTATAGTTAGAATAACTACACCAATAAATTTTGCCATTTAAAATATTGGTTAGTTCAATTGAGAATGTAGGATCTTTCCCATTAGACAAGTCTTAGTCAAACTAGTTTAAATGGTATTTGTATTTCCTTTTTCCGAAGGGTTATTTTTAGTTAATGAAATTTAAGCTTCTAATCATCTAATTTTAGGGGAAAGATATTTGTCCTCTAGGAAATTAGATTTAAGCTTACTAATTTTTTTTAAACATTATCTCATACCTAAAACTACTTATAACCCCACCCCAATCCTTCAATAGGAGAATAATGTCTTTCAGCGTACTTGAACCCACGTTCTCCTACACTGACAACAATGTCGATACCAACCGAGCTAAAACTCAATCGACTAGCTTACTAAATTCTTTAATTTGCTTTTTTAGTGGCTTAAAATTTAAATTTGAAAATAATTTTCTCTCGTCTAAAAATACATTTTGTGACTCTATTTATGAAAAGAAAATAAATAAATTATCTCGGTCATAAAAAGATAAATTCTCCCCGCTTATTGGTCAATGTTTTTCTCCTCTCTATAAATCCAACTAAATGAAACGATTTATATTTCGAATGAAATGATGTTTATTGACCTAGCATCAAATCTAGTAGTAATTTCGGTCTATTTGCACACTTATAGAGCTTGTTTTCTAGCCGTTTTAATACTTATTATTACATTTTCGGTATTTAGTACTTAGTATTAAAAATAATTAAAAATAATTTTTTTAACTCATTTTGTAAGTGTGGTGACCTATTAGACCGACACGGGTCTTAGATAGTGCTAATGTGTTGACTTGAGTGTGCAGGTTGATTAATTATAGGCCCAATGGACGTAGGAGCAAGAGACGAGTGATGTATAAGCTTCTTGAGCCGTCAAAGCATGATACTGTAACAACCCGGTTTTGACTCTAATCGGACATAGTGGTTTCGGGACCACAAGTCCGAGTCAAAAAAATATTTTAATATTATTTTCTGTGTTTATTATGTGTGAATTTACTAGTGTAAAAATTTCGTGCTTTAATTTCGCCGTTTGAGTGTCCGATTAAATAAAAAGGATTAAATCGCGTAAAATAAAAATTTAATGGTTATTTTTAAAAAGGGGCTGAATAGTGGTTGTTCTTTTAATATGGAGGTTTAGTTTTGCAATTTAACCATTAAAAAGAATAGTGGGCGGCATTATGTGTATAATATATATAGTTTTTATATTAATTATAAATGTTATAATATATAGTATATTATAATATTATAATTAAACAAATAAAGACCACCATCATCTTTTATTTCCTTATCATCTATTCGAAACTAAGAAAAGAAAATAAAAGAAGAACAACCTAGCTATTCGGCCATCTTTGATGCTTGATTTAAGGTATGTTTGGTTTCGGTTTTTGATGATTTTTACGTTTTTGTGATCGTTGCTTCGTGTTATATCTAGCCCATGCTTTAATTTTAGAATTTGATAGTGATTTTGAGACATGCCATTTATGAATACTTGAGCTTGGTAATAGTTGATGATGAAATATGAAAGATATGTGATAGATTATAATGTGTGTTCTTGAATTTTTGATGAATTTAATTATTTTGGATTAATTTGTAAAAAATATTTAATTGAGGGACTAAAAGGTGAAATAAATGACATGCAAGGATCTATATGGGTCTATGAAATATTCGGCCCTAACATAATGTGGGCAAAATTTATGTATTTTGTGTTTTGTGCAAAAATGGACTAAATTGTAAAAAGTGTAAAATGTCAGGGGCAAAATAGTAATTTGTCCATTTATGTATTTTTGGAGTTAATTGAATATTTTGATGAATAAAAAGGTTAAATTTAAATGTGTTTAGATCAAGAAACGAGGAAAACGGAATTGGATCGGGGGAAAACGAAAGTAGTCGAGTAGTCGATCGTGTCCGTTGATATCCGAGGTAAGTCTAATAGCTATTTAATGTTATTAAATCGATATATAGGTATGTAAATGTATTGTATTTTGTTGAACTTAAATTTAAAGGCATATTGATTGAAATAAAATAAAGTATGAATGATATACATGTATTATTAATGTTTGAATATATATATAGGTTTATACTTATATAAACCTTTAAATTTAGTTGAAGTATAAACGATGTATAAGTATATACATGTATAAATTATTAGATTAATCAAAGATATGTACAAGGCATATGTATATATATATGTATAAGGTTTGAATGATTATATAAGTACATTTATATATAAACTCTTGGATTTGATTTGTGGTATATGTATGTTATAATTGTATATATATATAGATTCGAATGAGTATGCAGATATATGTGTTGTGTATTGAATTTAGATATGTCATATATATATGTATAAGTTTATGTTTTGAAATTGAGTATGAATTTATATATTTATATGGTAGATTCGAATATGTATAAATGTACATGTATAATTTCTTGAATTGAAATTAGGTTTGGAATTATATATGTATACATGAAGTCAAATGTGAACGTATATGCAAATGTACAAGTTTTGTATTGAATAAATGGTATGAAATTATTAGCTTAGATTATTTTAATATGTTTGAATGTTAAAGACACATAGTGTATTATAAGTTAAATCTTATGATATTAGTAGTAGAATCAAAAGTATGAGGTTATATATACAAATATGTTTTGGTTGAATTATTGAATTATCAAGTTAGATTTGGTGATGGAGATTTATATATCCATGTGTTTTAAAAATATAAGTAATGAATTTTGAGCTGAATCTCTATACATGGATTTTATATACTATATATATAGTTTGAAAATAAGATGTTTCAGACTTTACGTCTAGCATGCTTGATGCCGGTGAATTACTTCAGACTTTATGTCTAGCAGGCTTAGTGCCGGTGAAATGTATCAGACTTTATGTCTAGCAGGCTTTGTGCCGGTGAAATGTAACAGACTTTATATCTAGCAGGCTTTGTGCCGGTGGAATGTATCGGGCTTTGTGCCTAGCAGGCTTTATGCCGGTGTTTTATACAAGTCTATGTTATAAAAATCTTATGTGAGTAATAGTAAAAGCTAAATTATTCAGGTATGTGTTAGCCATTTGCTTAATTAGTGTTAAGGTAAGTTGATTGTTATAATTTGATAATAGTTTCAAATGAAATATATAGTATGAGTTTACCATTTGAATATAAGCATGTTTTGACATAATGATTTATTGAATATTTGGCTTTGCTAAAGATTTATGTGTATTTGGCCATATGGTTTGTTTATATGAAAATACAATGTGATTTTTTTTTATTTAAAGTGTTAGATGGTACGAAAATTAGGATATTTGGTTTATTTTATCTTAATGATGGAATAAGTATTATTATGCATTTATATATAAATGAATTTTAATTTTTTTTGCGTATAACTTACTAAGCTTTAATAGCTTAATGTGTGTTTGTATTTGTTTACTCTGTTTTATAGATTTTGGAGTCGCGTTACGAGCTCGGGGATCATCAGCATAGTCTATCACACTATCGACTGTCTTTGGTATTTTATAAATTTTGAAGTCGAACCTATGGCATGTATAGTCTAGTTTATATGTTTAATTTTGGGATGTGTGAATTTGAGCCATGCGAAAATGGCTTATTCATTTTGGTTAAGTTTGGTTTTATGGTTGTGATCTATTTGATATATATATGATGTTTAAGCTTATGCAAAAATTTCGGTTATTTATATGGTAGTGTGATGTGTTTAGCATATTTGTAAATAGTTTTATAAATTAGTATAGTTAAGCCTAATTTGAAAATAATATTTGTATTATATGTAGTATAGTTAGTAAATTGAAATGACATAAATGTTTGGATAATTGCTTGATTTATGATATTAAATTTTGATCGGTAATGCCTCGTAACTCTAATCCGTCGATGGACATGGGTCGGGGTGTTACAGATACGAACCAAGGAAGCCATAAATTGCTTGTCGTGTCGTGCCATAGACCTTGCATGGCGCGACATAGCCCCGACGTGGTGCCCAAGTACTTTAAGGCTATTTTCGTCTGCACAATCAACTTTATACGAAGGCCTAGGACGTGCTGAAGACCTAATTCAGGCGGCCATGTAATGACCCGATAATCAGGGATTTTGGAAAGTATATTCTTGGGACTCCGTTTTCGTAAATCAGACTCGTAAATATTTTTAATAAATATTTACGAAGTTATTTGTGTAGTTAATTAGGTTTCGGTTAAGTGAATTTACTTGAATTAAAAGTAATTAGGTATAAAGACTAAATCGCATTTGAGTTAAAAGTTGAATTATAGATTAAAAATTAATTAAAGGGCCAATGTAGTAATTATACCTATATATATGTATAGTGAACGGCATATGTTATAAATATATGTTATATATATTATGAATTATAAAATGAAATTTATAAGTATAATGGTTATAATAATTAAAAGTAAAAGTAAGTATATGTATTATAATAAATAATATGATAAATAAATATTAAGTATAATAAAAAAGTATAATAAAATGAAATAGAAAAGAAAGAAAGACATGCAAAAGAAAGAAAGAAAAAGGAGAAACTCACGCACGGCCTAGGTACTTTTAGGGTTCAAACTTCAATTGGTTAGTCAATTTGGTTCTTTTGCTTGTAACTTTTATATTTTTGAAATCCCGGTACATAGGGCTACTCGAATCATGTAGTAATTTTAAAATTTATTAAGATTTTAAATGTTATAAATGTTAAATAGTTTTAGTATTAGGGATTAAATTGATAGATTTTTAAACTAGAAATGGAAAAGGATTAAATTGTATAACAAATTGTAAATTTTGAGTAATATAGACTAAATTGTGAAAAATTCAAAATTTAGGGGTTTAATTGAAAATAGGGAGTTAAATTTAGTTTAAAGTGAAATTTGTATAAAAATATAGAATTAATTGTAAAGAATAAAAATTAGTCTCAATTTAAGGACTAAATTGGAATTTAAGAAAATATTGAGAAAAATTTGAAATGATCAATGTGAAATTGAATTGAGTTGTGTTGATGAATTTTAATTATTTTAATTTCGTAGCTAACGTCGTACCTGAATCCTCAACTAAAAGGGGGAAGGATAAAATTGACGTCGAATAGCTCAGAATTCACGGTTTGTATTTCTATAAATCTGAACCTAGTTGTCAATTGTTGTAATTCGATTTAATACATTTGTTAAGTGTGTGAGGTGAGTATTAGGCATTTAGATAGTTGATTGAAATGGATTGAATTTGTAACACCCCTTACCCGTATCCAACACCAGAATAGGGTACGAGGCATTACCAAAACACATACACTTGTAAATGTATTTAACCGAGTTATAAAATTTCATCTAAATTAAAACTTTCAAAATAATTAACATGCTTCTATAACTTTTCACAATATATCCTCAAAATATTATAATCATAATAATTAGGGCCTACGAGACCCGATACATACTCATGCAATTCAATGTTTCATTTCCATTTCATTCAATTCGCAACTTCTCATGCTCACAATTTAAATCAATTCACTAGCAATTTCCATTTAATTCACGTACAATTCAATGACATTAAGTTCAAAACTAATACGTATTTACCATTTAACTCAACGTTTATCGATTATACTATTCAATAACACATTTATGAAATTCTCAATTTTGCAATGAAAATATCACTTTAGCTTAAATAACAACATCATCCTGGTATAAATACACTACCACTTATCCATTTACTTTAATTCATTTGGGCCAATTTGTCACTTACCTTCCTTAATCAAATTAGGGAACGGTTACGGAAAATTGAGTACTTCACTTTGACTTTGCCATAGTATAACTATGGTCTTACGTATGATCACTTATCACTTGTCCCTGATCAGATAAGTGTAGCTAAGGCTACCATTTATCACTTTGTCACTTGATCAGATAAGTGTAGCACTTATCACTTTGTCACTTGATCAGATAAGTGTAGCTAAAGCTACCACTTATCACTTTATCTCTTGATCAGAAGTACTCAAATCCGGCATTCCGCTTAATTTGATCATTGGTTCGATTTTCGCATTTTTATTTTACTCTCATTTCAACACTAAATACATTTCATCATACATCATATAATTCATGAAATTAACATTTAACCATTAAATTTCAGCCATATGAACTTACTATTTCATTCTCTTTCCACACTTGTTTCTATGCACATCACACAAGATATAAGCATATCATTCAACCATAGTTGCAAGCTAGTGTATTTAAACATAACTCTTTTTGGAACTAACCACAAAATAAACCATTTCAATGCATAACTTATAAATTTAACGTGGCATAATCTAGCCACTACTTGGCCAAAGCCTAAGCATATACACCAAATATGTTAGCCAAATACACATATAGCATAAGCATTATAAGCATGAATGAGCACAACATTTATTCATGTATCAGGCTTACCAACATGTGTTAATTCATAAACCATTCATGACATTATTTCATGCCAAATCATATACCGAATATACCATACACACATACTATGAAACTTTATTTTCACACATGAGCTTAAACCATGACCAATAATGCACAAATATAAGCATCATTTCTATTTCATCGTTTATCAATTATAATCAAGCATATGACCAATTATACACAAATAATTCATATATTTCCCAATTTTCCTCCTCCTCCTCCTCTCTATTCCACATCCTTAATGTGTATAACACACTTAAACAACATTAGCTATAATTTCACTATTCACTCACATGTATATTCAAAGCTGTTTATCCGAGTCAGAGTCACTAAATTATTTTTATCCAGAGCTACAGAGCTCCAAATTAAGATCCGTTAATTTTTCCTGAAACTAGACTCACATACCTTCTTACCATAAAATTTTCAGAATTTTTAGTTTAGCCAAATAGTACAATTTATTCTTTAAAGTTTCCCCTGTTCCGCTGTCTGACAGTTCCAACCACTCTTCACTAAAAATGAATTATCTAATTTTAAAGAATTTGGATTATGTTTTAGTTTATTTCATTTGAAAATAGACTCATTAAGGATTCTAAGCATATGAATTATAACTCATAATTATTTTTATTCAATTTTTAATGATTTTCAAAAGTCAGAACAGGGGAACCCCAAATCATTCTGACATTGTCTCACAAAATTTATTATATCTCATGATTTACAATTCCATTGCTTACACCGTTTCTTCTATGAGAAACCAGGCTCAATAAGATTTAATTTCATATTTTATTCACCCTCTAATTCAATTCCCACAATTTTTGGTGATTTTTCAAAGTTATACTACTGTTGCTGTCCAAAACTGCTTTAGTGCAAAATGTTGATTTCCATTTTGCCCCAAATTTCATAGTTTATACAATTCGGTCCTTTCTCAATTAACCCCTAAATTAATCTAATTTTCTCAATTAATACTTTACCTAGACATTATAAGTTTTTTCACAACTATTGAAATTCAGAATTTTCACATATAACTCTATCTTCAAACTCTTTTACTATTAGGTCCCAAACATTCACTTTCTATTCAATTCTTTCAATAAAACCAGCATATGAACAATTTAAAGCTCTAATTCAATGCTAAATCATCATATACTTCCAGCACATGTTCATAGCAACTTTCAACTTCTTTCATAGAATCAAAAACTAATGAATTCAACAAGTGGGCCTAGTTGTAAAAGTCACAAAAACACCAAAATTTCAAGAAATAATCAAGAATTGAACTTACCTGCAGTAAAAATAGGAAGAACCAGCTTAAGGAAACTCTTCTATGGTGTTTTTGCTGATGAGAATGCAGAAAAATAAAGAGAAATCTAGATAATTCTACTTTGGTCCTAACTTTATTAAGTAAATTTTGCAACATTCCAATTTTGCCCTTAATTCTCCTTACTTTGTTGCTGATTTCATGCCTTTGCCGTCCAGCCCAAATAGACCTTGAGCCTATTTTCCTTTTAATCCCTCTTCCTTTTATCATTTAAGCTATTTAATCATTTCCCATAATTTTGCATTTGTTACAATTTAGTCCTTTTTGTTCAATTAATTATCGGAACTTTAAAATTTCTTAACGAAACTTTAATACTAACTTTTTAACACTCCATAAATATTTATAAAAATATTTATGGCTCGATTTAAAATCTCTGAGGTCTCGATACCCTGCTTTTTATTCTAATTATTTTAATATTTTTTTTCTAGTGCACTATTCACTATTTCAAAAATTTTCCTAACTTCACATTTAACTTATACTCACTAAATTAATAATATTTTCTACTCATTTGTCAAATTTAGTGGTCTCGAATCACCGTTCTGACACCTCTGAAAATTTTGGCCATTACATTTTTTTTCCTCGTCGGATTTATCGTCCAAAAACCACTGTTCCATCTAGACCCAAAATCGGACTGTTACAGAATTGATACATACATTATGAATGTATTGATTATTTGAATTCAAATGAATATATGTACAAATATGAGAATTGGGTATTGGTTGTATTTGAAATGTGAAATTAAACCCTATTAACTGTATCGGGCTGAGTCGGATATAGATAGCATGCCGTAGGATAGGAAGAGTTCAGGAATTTCTTCGACTTCGAGTCAATGAGGCACTGGGTGCCAATTTACTTTAGTTTAACCGATGAGACACTGGGTGTCAATTTATATAGCACTAGGCGCAGTTATTACTTCAGATTTACCCGATGAGGCACTGGGTGCCAAACTGGTGTGTTGGTTGGATCTATGTATCCGTTCGAGTTCAAGTTGTGTTAATAGGGGTAATTAAATAACAAATTCTGTAATCGATATTGAAATGACAAAATATGTGAATTGGAAATGGAAAAGTGAATTGATATATGAAAGGTGAAAAAGTTGTGATTATAAATGAGATATATGAGTAATGTACTCATTGATTGAATATAGTTGAATTATGAAATTGTTAAAATGAAATGTGGTTTGATAGGTGAAAAGCTATTTATATAGCAAGTATGAGAATTGGAACATTTGTTAAACAAATGAAATATAATAGCATGTGTAAGTGGAATATAGTATGAAATGATATGCTACTATGTATGAATTCAAAAGGTTGGCATATGATAGTTGTGATCTTAGTCATTAATATGTGTTTATATTTCAATTATGCATTTTGTACTCTTTTGTCTTTAAATATTCAGGTTATAGAATTATCACAGAGTTTTACTCAGCGTATGGTTTTAGTTTTCCTTGCGCAGGTTAGGTACTTCTCTTTTGATCGTCGATTCAGCATCCAGCAACGATCCCGAACTCAAATGTTGTGACGTTTATCTTTTGCATTGGCATGTACCTAGGATATCTAGATGATAGTTATTTTGTGGATGGATTGTAATTAAAGTTATAAGTGTAATGTTGGTTGGTATATATATATAAACATGTGTTTGTGTTTGAAGCCATAATATGGTATGTTGAATTGAACTAAGATAAGTTAGGTGTTTGTGAATCTTAGTTGATGTTTAGGTGGTTATGAACTAGGCTAAATGGAGTGATTTTGGTATATTTATAATTTGGATTTGAATGATGCATTGATGATATGTTTTGATGGTGTAAATGTGGTACCAATGAGGGTACATTGGTTAGACACCTAGGATGATTGTTTTGGCATGTTTTAAGTGTGTGTGATTGTGTTTTGAATAGGTTAAACGAATGAATTTTGAGTTACTTAATGTCCAAACAAGTAGGAAATGGTAAACTTGTTATTAAAGGCACATTTTTGGTCCATGCGGCTAGACACACGGGAGTGTGACTTGGCCGTGTGAGACACACGGCTAGCACACGGGCATGCGAGGCCATTTTGAAGGGTACACGACCTGGCACAAGGACGTGTGGCTTGGCCGTGTGACCCAAGTCAGTGAGTTACACGAGCACAGACACGGGCTGGGACATGGCCGTGTGTCCCTACTTTGAATGCCCACACGGCCAAACACACGGGCGTGTGACTTGGCCATGTAAACCCTGCAGTTAAATTTTTTTTAACTTTTTCCTAAAATTTTCAAATATTTTGATGATTTTAAACCCTCAAAGGCTTTAGTAAGGGACTCTGTGCATGTTAATGATAAGTTATATTATGATTTTTAAAATGTTTAGAAATGAATGATTTAGATTATGATTACTCGGTAATGCTCCGAAACCCTATTCTGACAACTGATACGGGTTAGGGGGTGTTACATGCCAACATTCATATGAATAAAACCTTAGGGGTTTGATGTAACGAAGTTGTCTTAGACGCATTCAAAACCCTAGTAATTTAGGAGTAGAATTAATATAATTTTCTCTCGCTTTTCATAAACAACTTTGTTTTTCCTTTTGGAATCGGTTTCGATCCAAGAGTTATTTTATAATATTGAAGTATTTCAGTTATTTCTTATTCGCAAGCATTGATATTTGATTATTCCAATTGAGAGATTCGTTACTCAGTGCTCCATTCAACATCAAAATCAGGATTATTCTAATATCTTTTCTGTTTCGATTCAATCGTGTTCTTTATATGTTTTATTCAATTGAGATTAAGATTATGAATAAAATGAGTGATTAAATCCCTTAGGGGAGATTAATGAGTGGGGATGTGGTTAATGGAGGATTTAGGGTTTCTCAAAGGGATTAGTTGGTATAGATTACGCGTTTCTTAACCCTAGGCTTAACAACTTAAGAAGTTATCATAGGTTAAACAAAACCGGGAGATAAGTTTCACTGAGTAAATCATAGTTTATCATGGTTGAGAAAGTGAGATCAAGAGATAAGCGAGTATCAACTAATCAATTACTCAGTTAGAGGTCAGAAGGTAATAATTGGTTTATTGATTGCTAATCCTCCTTAAACCCTAATCCGAAGTTAATTACAACCCTTGAAACGAGTTAATCTTCTTGATTTGTTTAATTTATCTAATTGTTTGTCTAGTTTACTGTTTCTTTATTTTTATTTATTTAATTTATCATATTCATCTATTTTATGATTTATCGTAATATAGGATTTAATTATTACTATTTAGACTTATTATTATAAAAAGGTTTTCATTAGATTTATTTCATCCTCTCTTAGGTACGATCCTCAAAATACTTGTATTCCATTCTACACACATGTTATATTACAATTTGACTCGTATACTCGTAAACATTGCTAATTTAATTTCTTATATTTTTTTAAGTGATATTCTTACTATAAACGATTATACGTTTATAGACAGCTACTTATAACAATTAAGCTACCGTTCTATGAAAAATATTAACCTACAATTAAACATGATCAAAGTAAAAAATCAAAATGCTCCCGTATGGAAAAAAATTAAATCAAAATCAAAACCTCTATACGAATAAATGAAAATGAAAATGAAATTGAAAATTAACATGTAAATAAATAAAATCAAAATTAATATACAATAAATTAACATTACTATAAAGTCAAAATCAAAATTGTGGTTGAATTAAAATTCAACCCAAAAAATCAAAATCAAGTTTAAGAATCATATTAAATATCAAAATCATTTAATCAATTTTAGTTTATCTATATTTTGAATTGGTCAATTTTAATATTTATATTTTCTGAATTTTGAAATTTTAATCCTAACCCAAATGGTAGTAGTTAAATCTATTTTTTTTTTAAATTTTGCTATGAATTTGTACTATATATAAAATTGTATATTTAGTCTAAGATCTCCAATAAAATCATTTAATCTCTCTTGAGGCAATTACGAGAGTAATGCCACTGGTAGTTACAACTACAACGGGCACTACACAAGCTACGCAACTTGCCTTATTTAGAATTGACAATATTTTGAGACAAAACATTTGGGCTATGATATTTGTTGATACTTTGGATATCTGTTGGCCCATCTTTGAAGATCAATAACTTGGATTGATAAATCTTTGCAGATTTAGTTGGATCAAGCAATCAGATCCCCTGTTTTAAGGAGATTAGATCGAATGACTTGAAAATCTTATCTTAGAGATCTGTGACTTATCTTAGACTTTATTAGGATATTCTTGATGCTGATCTTATTGCTACTTTGATAGTGTTTGAAATGTAATTGATCAAGTATATTAGTAAGTCGAAATCTCATATATTTCAGAAGATTTGTATATGTTTTGTACAAAGAGTCTAGCACTTATTTTGTTATTTAGGAACTTATTATTGTGAGTACATTTTGCAAGTAAACAAATGGGTCACTTGATTTATAAACTAAGTTTCCATGGGGAAAACTTAGTGGAAAGAGATCTAGATGTTAAATGCAAAAGTGAGGATTTGGAAATAAAATAACTTAATGAATTTAACAACTATTATTTGGTAAGGACCAAAATTTCAGAATTCTTTAAGTACATGATGAAAAGAATCTAGACGTATCTCAAATTGCACTACTTCAAAAAAAAAGCTTATAATTTGTTAGGTAATATAAAATTGAACTGTGGGAACACCCATGACTGGTTTAGCGCTTATAATTTGTTAGGTAATATATATATATTTCATTTTTGACAATTGAAGCATTGGAATCGAATCAAATAATTATTTCCTTTTTTTCTTTCAATTTATTTTCTTCACTATTATCCAGTACCAAGAGAATTGGAATTACTATCGTAAAAGTTAATAGATACACTTATTTAAATTTTATTTATGAAAAGTAAATTTTATTTATAAGGTTACACAAGATTTGTTTTCTTTGTGTTAATTATGTTAATAAAATCTGGTTGTTAATACAATCAGATTGTTTTCCTTATTTCTAGGCAAATACTTGATGCACATCAAAGATTTAATGGTTGAAAATTATGGATTTATTTTTTTTAGATTTTTTCTCTATTTTTTAGTGCTTATTTTTAGTTTTTTTGTTATGTAAAAGCCTTTATAAATAGGCTTTTGGATTATGAATCAGTGTACTCATCATCTTAGTTTTCCCTTTTCCTTATTATCTTCATCTTGTTGTTATCTTCATCTTAGTATTTTTAGTGAGAGGAAAAAGTTCCTATGGCTTCTGAAAATTTTGCCTCAGGGCAACTAGTTCTATTGTATTTCTCAAATTCAGGCATCTTAAACATGTGAGGGAGTACTAAGTCTGGAACCAAGCTCAGATCTTTCGCATCGATTCCATGGTGACTATCGGCGCTTTCCAGGGCTTTGAATTTTTCCTCCAACCATTTACACCTATCTTCCCACTGTTTTGGCAATTCTGCATTCGCCTTTCCTTCCTCAGCTGCTTCATCAAAATCCGGTACGGCAAGATTAACTGGATTATCACCAGGGTTAGGACCTGATCCGGCCAAAAAGTTCATCGGTAATGAAACATCGGTTTGAAACCTCTATGGCCCAATGGAAATAGAGGATCTGCGCGAAGGTACCTCGGTCTGAGTCTGCGCATGTAGAGGTGTAAAGCCTAGAGGATAGATAGGTCTATCTTTGTCTTCTTCTTCATCATTTATCATAGGGCATTTCCCCTTATTTATTCCTTTTAGTAATTGTGTCAGCTCAGTCATCATGTCCTTTTGAGACTCCCGCATCCTTTCTGTCATGTCCTGTTGATTTTTTTCCAATTGCTCCATTTGTTTCTGTAGCTGATCTGGCATTTCTTTTTGCATTTGCTCCAATTTCTCTAATCTTTGATCCATTTCTTTGGCTTTGCGATGAGTACCGTAAGGATGTTTGGTTGATTGGTTTTCCAGATTAGTTGAAACAAATTTACTCGATTAGACCCTTTCAATGGACTTTAATGCATGTAATGCGAATGCATGAAATGAATGCGTAAAGAGACGTTGATTCTAATTTAATTACATTTAGAAAACTTTTCTAGAAGATAAATTTCTTTACGTAAAACGGATACGTGCACAGCCCCACCCTCATATTCCAAGAAACAACATCGATCTTCTTCTTCATGCGCATGTTTGAGATAATCTCGCCAATTTCTAATAGATGCCACTACTAGCTCCCTTTCTTGGTCTTGGTCGCGATCCATCACCTGCCCATCTTCATGAAGCTCGTCAGCTTCTTTAAGGGAGTTGGAATGTCCAAAGGCTCTTAGACAATCACCTGGAATCCTTAGGCTACGAAGCAAGGTCACGAACTCTTCCATGTGTTTTTCAGAATATATTAAGGTAGCCGTATTGTTTTCCACTTTATCAAGGAATCCGTATTCCATGACAAGCTTTCTAATTTAGTAATTGGACTTGAATCAATATCTCTTTCCTTAGATGCAAATGCAATGCAATCACAATCAAAACACAACAAAGGGGATTAGTACAAAACAGAAGTAAACAAGGAAAGCAGAAGTACCTACTCGGATGACTACTAGGGGTTTGGAGTGGCTCTACCTAGGTTAAGTTCCTAAGTCCACTATATGAGGTTTGGTTCTAAAGTCGAGGTACCCAAACCAGCAGATTCCTTGAACTTCACCCATTATAGGCTCATACAGACCGAGTTCGGTTCAGGGGAATACATTTCCCTATAGCTGCACGGAGATGAAAATCTCACGAAGACATAGGTACGAATGTATTCTGAAAGTGATCCACTATACTGCACGGAGGTGAAAACCTCACGAAGGAGTAGCTTCTCACTCCCACTTAAAAGGGGAAGACTAATAGTCTTCATGCAATATGATGACAAAATATAAAATTCAATTTACAATAATCATGTAAACAAATACAAAGAGAAGATCGTAGTTTTTTCAAATCAAAATTTTAATTTTCGACAACAAGACAAAAACAATCAATTTTACGGCCTGACTCTCTTGGTGTCCCCAGTGGAGTCGCCAAGCTGTTGAAACCATTTTTTATTTGAAAAAACGGGGATCGACTTTGAAAATAAAATGGGAGTCACCACCGATCCTTTATTGAGGTGTGATCGGTACACCTTAAAATGATTTTGGCCTACGAGATTTGAGAAAATAGGTTCGGGAGTCGGTTACGCACGAGGAAGGGTTAGCACCCTCGTAATGCCCAAAATTGGTACCGAATCGATTGTTTAATGTCTCAATGTCGAAATTTTGAAAAGATTTTAAAATATGATCCATTGAAAAAAAATTTTGAGTAAAATGAATTGGACGATGAGACTCACTTATTTCGAAGACATAAATTGTCACACTCAATAAGTTAGAGTGTAACATTTTAAATCCGCGAAATTAAGCTTATTTTTTGACTTTTAAAACCTATGTATTTGAGAAGGATATCTGATCATTTGGGTCGAATGAAGAAATCAAAACCCAATAAGTTAGGGTTCGAATTCACCAAATTCCTAAATGTCGAATATTGCCTTTATTTTAAAATCGGGATAACAGAATGTCACGTCCAATAATTTAGGACCCGACATTTTGAAATCCTAAATGCTTAATTTTAAAAATTGATTGTTTTTTTTTAGATTGAACACTTGATCATCTGAATTCATTTAGAAGAATCGAAGCCTAGTAAGTTAAGGCACCATTCTTTCGAGAATTTATGAAAATTATGAAATAGAATGATTTGTTGTGCTTTAAAAATGATACAATTCTTACAAATGAAACATGATTGAATAACAATGTATGACGTAAAAGATAATATATAATCCAAACACAAACCAAAAAAAAATGAACAAATAATAAATTAATACTAACAAACATAGCAACAATAATTTTAATTATACGTTATGTTAATATCAATATCAACATTCGAAAGTTATTAATCTAAAAGAAGATAAAATGTAACTAATTTGAAAAGAGAAAAGAAATGAGAGAAAAGAAATTTGAAATAATATTTAATGAACATAAAGTATTTTTAAAATAAAAATTTGAAAGAATTTTTTTGGGTTATTTTCTAAAAAATTTGTACTAATAAAAGAGTTTAAAAACAATACTAGGCCGAATATCAAGATAGTGTTAAAAATAATAGATCAAGATAAGAATTTATTTGTTTTAAAAAACATTTTTTAAGACGAATTTAAATATGATAAAACAATTTTAAAATGATACAATAATTAGAATAAAACATAAAAAATAGAGTTAAAAATAAAATTCCAAAAAAAACGAAATTAAATAAATATGTAGAGCAAGTTCCAACTAATAGTGTATAATAACTTTGAGAGT
Organism: Gossypium hirsutum; assembly: GCF_007990345.1. Lineage (NCBI taxonomy): Eukaryota > Viridiplantae > Streptophyta > Magnoliopsida > Malvales > Malvaceae > Gossypium > Gossypium hirsutum. The sequence goes on along the minus strand of NC_053448.1, from coordinate 47,287,714 downwards.
ATTAATAATAAATTAAAATGATAATCAAATAAGTTTTAAAACTATAGAACCAATGGATTTAAAACATTATTAAAAGTTAAATATCAAAAAAATATGTTAAATTTTATAATAAATGAAAGTGAAACTGATTCTAAAATTTTTTAAAAGAAACTTGTCGAATTTGGAAAAGAATATTAGATTTGTATTAAGTTGAAATCTATTTTAGAATTGAGGGACCAATCAGACAATTAAACGTAAACATTAAAGTAATCACAATCCAAGACAAAAACGGTACCGTTCGGGTTTGGATCTAAATGAATACAGAGTTAAATGTGCGATACAAATTACAAATAAATAAAAGAAATCAAATTGCGATTCTATTAAACATGAAGGGACCTGCCGAATAAATAAACCAACGACCCATGAAGCGTGGATCCTTCCCGGACCGGGTCACCGTTGGAACGGGTATTCAGAACGGTGCCGTTTCGGAGTCATTGGATTGACTCTAAACGACGGCGTTTTAATGACCCTTCTTTTAAACTAAAATAAACCCTAAATAAGCTAGCACCCACATTAAAAGCAAGCCTAAACTAAAAAACTCTGCACCGCTCCAGGTAACGTGGGTATTTGAGCAGTCGTCAACCTCAGCCCATACTCCGATGGCGACGGAGAGAGTCGGGGTCGCGCCACCAGGTACGTTTCCCTCTCTTTTTCTTTTATTTGCTTCGCGTATGTATGTGCGGTAAATAGTAAGACAGAAGTAGAAAGATGAACAATCGGAAAAGAAAAAGAACCCAATCGAAAAAGGAAAAAAGAAAACCTTTTCCTCTTTGTATTGATTTCGTGTTTGATACAATATTCCTCTCCTCTTTTTTTTTGTTTACAATGCATATTTGGCTTTTATATAGCCAGAAAAATGAAAAATACAAAAGAAATCCCTCTCTTTTTGTTGTTACCATCTGTTTTTTGTTATTGGCCCATTTCTTTGCTGTTGTTTGTGTGACTGTTGCAGGTACGGCCGTACGGAGGAGCGTGGTGTGGAGACGCGCGTGTGGGAGGCTACTGTTGCGGCGCTGGAAGCTCTCCATTACCGCTAGAGTTTCTGGTTGTGTCGGGCCGTATGAATGTTGGGCTAGGTGTAGTTGGGCTAGGCTAGTGTTTGGGTAGTTTAGGTTAAAACGGGTTGGGCCATACGAGTTTGTTGTTGGTATTTGGGATTTGTAATACCGGACATTTAAAAATGGACTGCTATTTGTTTTTCTTTTCTTTTTTATTTGGTTTTACAAAATGGGCCGGGCAAATTGGCCTATTACACATTTAATGCATTTATTAGCTTCAAAGCACTTGTTGAGAATGAAATTGAGAAAACCATTGAAGCTCTTCACACTGACCGTGGTGGAGAATATTGCTCCAAGGAATTTGAAGCATTTTGTAAAAGTCATGGCATTTGAAAAAAGCTTACCATTGCATATACCCCCAACAAAATGGCGTATTAGAGAGGAAAAATAGAACCATACTGAATATGGTTAGGAGCATGCTTGCTAGTAGAAGGGTCCCAAAATAGTTTTAGTTAGAGGCAGTAAATTAGAGAATCCACGTTTTGGATAGAAGCCCTTTTGTTCAAAACATGACACCTGAAGAAGCTTGTGGAAGGAGACTAGGGGTAGATCACTTCTGAATTTTTAGTTGCATAACTTTTGAACATGTTCCAGGTGCTAAGAGAAAGAAGCTTGATGACAAGTGAGAGAAGTGTGTCTTTCTAGGTGTAAGTGAAAACATTTAAAACATGTAAATTGTTTAATCCTTTAACGGAGAAAATTGTGATTAACATGGATGTAATTTTTGATGAGGAGAACACTTGGAATTGGAATGACCAGCAACCTTCTCAAACCTTTGTTGACACTGAAATTGAATTTGAAAGGTAGCAGCCTTTAGATCAGTAGACTCAAACAACATTTTAGCTTGAGAGTTCACCAAACGATGCTTCAACAACCACTGAGATCTAATTGTATTCGACAAAGACCAGCTTGGATGAGAGATTTTGAGGTAACTGTCATTGGTCAAACTGAAGATCTAATCATCCACTTTACCTTATTTGCAGATTGTGATCCAACAACATTTGAAAATTCTGTAAAGGAGTCGAAATGGCGAAAAGCAATGGATGAGAAGATGAAACTATAGAAAGGAATGATATAAGGGAGTTGACTGAGCTTCTAGAAGGGCACAAAACAATTGGTGTCAAATGAGTATATAAGACAAAGTTGAAGGAGAATGGAGAAGTTGACAAGTATAAGGCGCACTTAGTGGCCAAAGGTTATAAGCAAGAGTTTAGGGTGGATTAAAAAGAAGTTTTTGGTCTTGTTGTAAGGCATGATACAATCAAATTGGTGATTTCACTTGCAGCCCAATACTCTTAGCCTATCTTTCAGTTAGATGTAAAGTCGGCATTTTTACAAGGTGAGCTTCAAGAGTAAGTATTTATTGAACAACCTACTGGTTTTGTTAAACATGAAAGTGAAAATAAGGTTTATAAACTAAAAAAGGCTTTATATGGATTGAAACAAGCCCACGTGACTGGCATAGTCGAATTGAGGCTTATTTCTTTAAAGTTGGTTTTACCAAGTGTCCTTATGAGTCTACTCTTTTTATTAAAACTGGCGATGAAAAGAAAATGCTTATTGTGAGTTTATATGTCGATGATCTTATTTTCACTGGAAACTGTAGTTCCATGTTTAATGAATTCAAGAAGTCTATGATGATTGAGTTTGAAATGTCAAATCTTGGTATGATGCATTATTTTCTTGGCATAGAAGTAGTGCAATCAGCTGATGGAATATTTATTTCTCAAAGGGAATATGTTCAAGATATTTTGAACAGGTTTGATATAAAGGATTGCAATCCAACAAGCACCCTCATTGAGTTTGGTTTGAAATTGAGAAAAGAGGGAAAGAAAGTGAACAACGCTCTTTATAAGCAGATCGTTGGCAGCTTAATGTACTTGACTGGTACAAGACCTAACATAATGTATTCTGTGAGTTTAATTAGTAGGTTTATGGAGAATCCTACAGAGATACATTTATTGGATATCAAGATAATCCTTTGTTACTTGCAAGGAACCAAGGATTTTGGGTTGTTTTATAGAAAAGGTGAAATTTCGGATTTATTTGGGTTCACTGACAGTGACTTTGTAGGAGATTTGGATGATAGAAAAAACACTTCAAGTTATGTTTTCATGATGGGAACCGGAGCTGTTTCATGGTCATCCAAGAAACAATCTATTGTTACTTTGTCAATGACTGAAGCTAAATTTGTTGCTGCAACAACCTGTGCTTGTCAAGCTATTTGGCTGAGGAAAATCTTGAAGAAGCTAAAATTCAAGAGAATGGGAGCTACAACAATTTTCTGTGACAACAATTTAGCTATCAAACTCTCAAAAAATCCAGTATTACACGGTAGAAGCAAGCATATTGATGTAAAGTACTATTTTTTGAGAGATCTTAACAATGATTGGGTAATTGATCTCAAGTAGTGCAAGAGCGAAGATAAACTAGCTGACATATTTACCAAACCTCTCAAATTGTTTTCCTTCCAAAATTTGAGGAGGTTAATGAGAGTTTGCACTTTGGAAGATCCTATTTGAAGAATGGCACCAGTAAACTGAAGTTTAAGGAGTTTTTCAGTTTAAAGGAGGGATTGTTAATAAAATCTAGTTGTTAATAAAATCGGATTGTTTTCCTTATTTCTAGGCAAATAGTTTATGCATATCAAGGATTTAGTGGTTGAAAATTATGGATTTATTTTCTTTAGATTTTTTCTCTAGTTGTTAGTGCCTATTTTTAGTTTTCTTATTATGTAAAAGTCTATATAAATAGGCTCTTGGATTATGAATCAGTGTACTCATCATCTTAGTTTTTCCCTTTCCTTATTATCTTCATCTTGCTGTTATCTCTTTCAGTAAGTTAACAAATTACAGAAGAGTGACTAGGAGGGGAGAACATTTTTTTTATTTTTCATTAAAAATAAATGTTTTTTATTTTTAAAAATATTTTTATATATTTGAATTTTAAAACTTTTTTATTATTTGTATCTTTATAAAAAAAATTCAATCTTATGTATATTTTTTATATATATTTATATATTTTAAATTTTTATACAAATTTTAAAATCTTTAAATTTAAAAAAAATTATTTTTTATAATTTTATATAAAATTAAAGCTAAATTTACTATTATATCAATTAGAGAGGTGCCGATGTTAGTTATTTTATAATTAGGTTACTCATCAATGCAATTCTAGCTACACTTTACCATACCCAAAATTGATCATAGATTTATATATTTTAAATATTTTTAAAAAAATTAACTTTTAAAAAGAATTTTGATTTTTTATAACTTTTTATAGAGAATTAGAGCTAAATTTACTGTTATATCAATTAGAAAAGTGTCACTGTTAATTACTTTATAATTACGTTACCCATCAATGCAATTCTAGCTACGCTTTGCGATGTTCAAAATTGATCACACATTTAAGATTTATTTATTTATATATTTTAAATTTCTATGCAAAATTTTTTTAAATAAAATGACTGGGTATTTTATTAAAGATAGAATAAAACAAACTAAAGGCCTAAATCAATAGGCCCAAAATTAAATACATCAAAAATCGAAACAGCAAAACCCAGCCTCACTAAATAGAAGTGAAAACCTCCTAACTAGCTAGTTGCTTACTAACTTAATGGACAACAGAAAACATTGAATGAAAATAAAAGAAATCAATTATACCTACCCTAGTCAATTCAAAAACGGTTGGATACTATAAAATCTGTCGAATAGTCATTTCCAAAGACCTATCCGTTCTGTCGATAGCTGTTCCCAAGAGATAAAACTTTATTTTGCTATCTGCTTTGAGTGCTTTTCTTTCATCCGCTCCTTCAATCTGGATTCTTTGACCAGTTTTCTTCCGAGGCAAAGGCATAACAATTCAGTTCTTCTCCCATCAGATAAGTTGTTTCTTCTCTATCAAGAGCATTCTTTGCTAGTCTATGTGTATGCGAGTTCTCTGATTTACAAATGTGCTGAAAAATAAGTTCTTGAAAACAAGATTTCTTATTCTGAATGTCTCTGATTAAAGCTCCGATCACTGATTTGTCTGTTGAGGTCGTCTAACATTTTTTTATTATTGTTTTAGAGTCCCCCATGAGTTTAACTGATTGAGTTCTTGGTGAAATCCCTAACTTTGTACCCTCTAAACATGCGTATGCTTCTGCTGCGAAAGGTCAGGGGACATTGCTATGAATAATCGTCTTTAACACCAGTAAATTTCCCCTCAGGTCCCATCCCACCAGGCCTGTAACTGATTTGAAGGTTCTTCTGTCGAACACTGCATCAAAATGGATCATTGTTCTCGATATGTCCTCCTGTATTCTCTAACTTCTGTTCATTTTTCCATTTTTCTTCAAAACTTTTGTTCCTTCATATTCTACCATATGCCTCTGAACGTTTTGTGCTAAAACCCTTCCTGTTGTATTTTTCCCCTCATGTATGAGTTGATTTTTGGAGAACTATATCTGCCATAAAGCATAACAGAAGAGTCGACATTGGTCGTTGCTGTTTCTATTAAAAACCAAGGTTAGCCACTCCTATATATTTTGATTTATGTTGTTCATAACCCATTATAAGTTTAACGATTTCCAAACTTCTGTTGTTATAGGGCATTCTCGGAAGACATGAAGGCTTTCTTCTGCCCAGAAGCAGCAACGAGGGCATCTATCATTTGAAGTGACTTTCCTGTACCTGAGATTAGCAAGATTAGGGATATAATCCCAGAAAATCTGCCAAATAGTAATTGCAATTTTTGAGGGCAGCTGTAGGCTCCATAATTTCTTGTAAAATTCTTTTATTTTGGTCTGTAATAAGTAATTAATAGGATTCAAATTAGCATCTTGTAATAGTTTATAGGCACTGCGTACTGAAAACTCGCCAGATAATTCTTCTTTCCAAACTTGAGTATCCTCGTGCTCAGTCTCTGCAAAAGGGATCTGTAGAAGTTTTTGAGCAGTTTTCTCTTCGAAGGTACTATTTATCAAATTCGGCCTCCATTTCTTGTTTGTATTAACGATAAGATCCGAAACTAACTGTAATTCCCCACTATTTATTCTGTTTTTTCGTCAATTTTATCAATTCCCTGTATCCAGCTGTCTTCCTAGATAGAAATGTTGTCTCCTCTGCCCACTCTCTAACACATTCCTTTTTGAAGAAGTCTCTTTGCTGCCCAGATACTCTTCCAGGTAAGTGAAGGTAAATTTCCCAACTCTGCCTTTAGGAAGCTTGAATGTGGAAAATATTTTGCTTTTAAAACTCTTGCTAATAAAGAATTTGGATAATTTATGAGACGCCAACCTTGTTTAGCTAATAACGCAATATTAAATTGACCAAGATTTCGAAAACCTAAGCCGTCATTTTCTTTTAAAGAACAAAGGTTTTTCCAAGTGCATCAATGAATTCCCCTTTTACCTTTTCCCTTCTGCCACCAGAATCTTGCTACAATGCTTTCCATTTCATCACATAGAACTCTAGGTAATAAAAAAACAAGCCATCGTATAAGTTGGTATAGCCTGAAGAATGGCCTTTATAAATATTTATTTTTCCTCCACGCGATAAATACCTGTTACTCCAATTGTCAATACATTTTTTAAATCAGTCCTTTAAATTTTGGAAAGATTCATTTTTCCTCCGACCTACCATATTAGGCAACCCTACGTATCGCTCTAGTTCATTCGAATTACGTACCCCCAACAGATTGACAACTTGTCTCTTATCCTCTTTCACTGTGTTCTTGCTAAAAAATACTATTGATTTGTGAAAGTTAACACATCGACCCGAGCAAGATTTGCATTCACGTAGGATGTCCTTGAAAAGATTAGCATCAATACTTGTTGCCTCCCCAAACAATATGCAATCGTTAGCAAATAAAATATGGGATATCTGTGGACCATTTCTATTAACCCTAACTCCTTTTAAAAGGCCTCCTTTCATTGCTAGCCTTAATAGACTTGATAAGCCCTCACCACATAAAAGGAATAAGAACGGACTTAGTGGATCACCTTGTCTAAGTCCTCTAACTGGTAAAAATTTAACCTCGCAATGCCCATTAATGATTATCGAATAAGAAACAGTGGTAACACATTTCATAATGTCATTTACCTAGCTTTGATCAAACCCCATCCTTGTCATTATCTCCTTTATAAAACTCCATTCAACCCTATCGTATGCTTTTTTCATATCAAGTTTAATGGCCATATACTCTTTTTTCCCCAATCTCTTTTGCTTTAACTTATGGAGTACTTCATATGCTAGTAGCACATTATCTGATATTAATCAACCATGCACAAAGGCACTTTATGCCTCATCAATACATTTACCAATAACTTTTCGAAATCTATTTGCTATTGCCTTTGCTATAATTTTATAAAGTATATTGCATACACTAATCGACTGAAACTGCATCGTATTAGAAAGGCTATTAACTTTTAGGATAAGTACTATATTTGTAGAGTTTATTGGACTAACCTATATATCTCCGTTTAGAATTCATAAGCAAAATGAGGTGACTTCTTCTCCAAAAATCTGTCAGCATTCCTAATAAAATAATGCTGGAAATCCATCTTTCCCTATGCCTTCGTTGGTCCCATGTCAAAGACTGCTTCTGTGTTTTCATCTTTAGTGTATGTTGCTGTAAGTTTTTGGTTGTCTTTCTCATTGACACACCGCTAGATCCCTGATAGTATGTCTCCATAGTTCCCCTTCCCTCATGCCAAAAAAAGATTCTGAAAATAAGACGTCGCAACACCTTCTATTTCCTGCAAGGTCACCATCTCTATTGTTTCTTCATTTTCTAGCTTGTGAATGAGATTCTTCCTCAGCCTTTGTGATGCTTGACTGTGAAAAAGTGCTGTATTTTTATCCCCAAACTTCAGCCAATTTGTTTTGGCCCTTTGTTCTTAGTAACATTCATCTTTTTCGATCTCAAAATTCAAATTAATTTTTGTATCAATCAACTCAGCTAAATTCTTATCTTCTCTTTCAGCTTTAGCCAACTCCACAAGTTTTTCCATAAGGATCCGTTTAGTCTTTTTCCTATTTATTTGAATTTGCCCAGCCCACTTCTTCAATCCTTTTTTTCCAATTTTCCAGCTTCTGTAATAGCTCCCTTGAAGGTTGCTCCCACAAACTCTTGACTTCATTAATGAAAGACTCTTCCAATGACCACCAAGCTTCAAATTTAAAATTATTGTTCCCCAATTGTTCTTCATACCTCCCAGTATTAATAAGAAGAGGACAATGATTTGAAAACAAATGAACTAGATGTTGAACTTTCACCTCTGGAAACAAAGTAATCCAGTCTGTGTTAGCGACACCTCTGTCTAGTCGTTCTTGTATGTTCGTCTTAGGTAGACTTCCTCTCTCCCAAGTGAACCAACTACCCTCGAAGCCCACGTCGTTCAGTTAACATTCCTCTAACGTTCTTTGAAAAATTTCCATCCTTCTTTCATCTCTAGGTAGCCCTCTTTTTTTTTTTTAAATCCATACATAATTTCATTGAATTCTCCATAAACCAACTAAGGAATTTCCACATTAGTAGCTAAGCTTTTCAAAACATCCCATGAATCATTCTTATCCTGTGCGTACAAGGATCCATAGAATCTTGTGAATATTCAATTTACTCTTTTTTCCTTATCTTCAACTGTCACATCAATGAATCTTTTAAAAAAACTACGAAGCATTATATCAACATCAGTCTTCCATGCTAAACACAAGCCTCCTCTTGTACCTTCTGAGTCGACTTCAATACCATTTGCATAACCACATCTCCTACGAGCTTTTTCCATCTGTTTTCTACTAAGTTTTGTCTCCACAAATAAGACTATTTGGGGATTATTTATCTTCATCAAATGCCGAAGTCTTCTACCCGTCCGTTTTCTCCCCAAACCACGGACGTTCTAACATTGATTTTCATTGCGCCCGATCAGTTTGCCTCTTGGCATCTGCCGACGATAAAAGATTAAGTCCTTTCATTTCCCCCTGTTTCACTTTTTCCCCTCCTCCCTTATTAAGGTTTCATCTTCCAAGTCATGCTCCATGGCCATTTGCATCTGTTTGGACCATAATTTATCCTTCTATTGTTCTACAAATGACACCCCCTTCTAAGTTAAAGCCCAATATTGGATCTATGGTTTTCCCCTTCTTCCTTTCATATCCTCATTCCTTGAACTAAGCCCTACAAACCTATTCTCCATCCAGCTTCCTTCCGACTTTTCTTCCCCCTCTTCTCGTAACCAAATACTATTCATTGATAGAGCTCTTCGAGATGGTGCTCGCAATGATAAATCCCAACCCATTTCAACAATATCCTCCCAACCATCATTTTTGTCTCACAAAAAGAGTCATTATGCCTCAAACATCCACAGTAAAAACAGAAAAGTGATAGACGTTCATACTTAAATTTAACATACGAGCGTATCCCACAACACATAACCTGCTTCTTTCTTTTTAAAGACTTCCTAACGTCAATCTGCACCCTTACCCTCATGTAATTACGATTTTCCTTCCCCAAATTTGAACCATCATACTCCAAGAAAGCTCCAATAAAACTGTCCAATTGTATTGCTAGATTTTTAGAAAATAAACCTACTGGAATGTCGTGAATTTGTACCCAGAAAGGGATAAAAAGTAATTGTACTTTTAATGGATCCTCACCCTTTTCCAGTTTGCAAAGTATTAATAAATGATTATTGAAAGTCCATGGTGTACCTTTCAAAACTCTCTCCATATCTATACTATGAAAAAACTAAAAAAGATACCTTTTTTTTCCCCTAGATCTAGAATTTGAACCCCACAGACAGGATGCCACAAGTTTGCCATAGTGTTTTTCATAGCCGAATAATGAATTATACTTGCTGTTAGGAAGCATCCCACAAGCTAAAAATCCCCCAATTTCTATACAAATTTTAGAATCTTTAAATTTTAAAAAGAATTTTGATTTTTTATATATATATAGAATCAAAGTTAAATTTACTATTATACCAATTAGAAAAGTGCTGATCTTAGTTACTTTAAAAAAGTAATCTCAAAAATATTAATGAGCAAATAATTAGACGTGATTAAAACGGAAATTTATGCATAATTAAGTGACCGTTGATCTAATTTATCTTTTCAATTATATAATTTTTATGTAATTTCATAAGTTTGAATTAAGATAAATATGATTGAAAATATATATGCAAGAATAGTTGAAAATAAGTTGAATATGAGGAGTCGGCGAAATTAATGGGTTTTGAGGGATACAATTTTCGTCTACGTCTTTATCAATGGGATGAGTTGATCCATATTTTTAGAGTTACATCCGTTATAAGTTTTGGTGATCAATTTTAGCCATATTTCGGCGATCGGCAAAGTGTAGGTAGATGAGTTTGGAAAGGCCACTCAAAATCATTACTTTTTCCCTTTCCAAAGACCTTACTTGTGCATTAATTAAAGAACAGCATGAAAATCTTTTAGCTTGTCTCCTTAATAAAGAAAGCTCCTCATTCAAAATTACTAAACCTTTTTATATACATAACCTCTTGTTACAGGCAAAATTGTTCTTACTTGTTTCAACAGTTCACTGTAAAGCCTCCCTCCCTTTGTCTGCACTCAAAGAACAAGGAGCTGCACATTTATGCATCCAAGCCCTTTAAAACACCTACTAAAAACTCACATTTTTCACTCCCATCCCATCTTTGCAATTTCGAACCACACCCATGTCCACTCAACCGCAACAGCCCGTTGTCGTTTTACCAAATACGGTGCCAGGGCAAGCGCCGCCATCCCATAATCACTCGGATGGATCGTTTGGAACAGTTTTTATAGTGCTTGCAGTGATCATTGTTATATCAGCTATAGCTTGCTTTCTTGGAAGGCTGTGTAACCGGGGCAAGAATCAAACGAAACCCTCAGACCATAACCATAATTTCGGTCCTAAAGAAAGGGACGTGGAGTTGGGGTTCGATGGGAGGGTTCCGGCTGCCAAACCAGGTGAGCATGATGGTGACCCCAGCAAAGGGTTCAAAATGCCTGGCAATGGAGATCATAGAGATCCAACAGAAATTAGAATGCCTGGAAATGGAGATCCAACAGGAATTGGAATGCCTGGAAATGGAGCTCCTACAGGAATTAGAATCCCTGGAAATAGAGATCCAACAAGAATTAGAATACCTGGAAATCAGGGTCCCACTGAGTTCAGAATGGCCGGACTTAAGCCTGGGGATGATGGAGCGCTGAAGCCTGATGCATGATACTAGCATCGCATGGAATAAGTTCCAGGCTCGTTGCAGTTCATAAAATCTCCATCTTTCTTTCTTTCTTTTTTTCCTATAAGTTATGTAGTTTCTTAGTTTTATTATCTTGTGTACATGTATTTGTTTACTTATATTCATCGTATAATATAGTAAAGGCAAATAAGATTGCAATTTTCAATCAAGAAATTATTATTTATGAATAACAATTAACGTCATGATCAAACAAAATATTGTTTTACATCACAGTATTTGTAGCTTTTATGAAGGATTTCACTTTTGAAAATAGAGGTTTCATTAATATCAGAATTTATTTTTTATTTAGGGAAGGTATTAGTTTCGCAATTTTTTATAGATTATTATTTTAATAATCTAATAATTAAATTTGTCAATATATTTGTATTTGTTATGCATGTAAAATTTTTGAATTGATCTAATATCTCTATCATATTGATATAAAATATCAGTTATATATTAATATATATTTAACGGTTGAAAGTTTTTTTATGTAAAACGAATAATTAGAATATTTTAATTTATGCCAAATTTGACATGCATGATCTACCTAAAATGAAGCATGAAATATGACGTTTGGATTGTTAAAATGTTAATTTTATAAAAGAGTTATGGAAGGATGTAAAATGACTTAAATTTTACACGGATATAAGTAGATTCCTCCCTTTTTTTTTGAGAAAATGATTATCTAATCACTATTATGTAGACCTGATCATGGGTCGGGTCACCCACACAAGCCCGAAGGTTCACCCGAAAAGTGGGAGGGTTTGGGCAAAAATATAAGCCCGAAAATGAGCTTGGACAAAAAATAAGGTCGGTTCCAAATTTGCCTAATTTTTCCTCTACTGCTATTTATTGTTATTTTGATATTATTTGCTATTATATTGTTACTATTTTATTGTTATTATTTAGATATTGTATTTGCTTGCTAATTTGTAACTATTAATTTTAATACTATTTTAAGAGGCATTTGCTTGCTAATTTGTAACTATGTTAATGTTATTTAAGTAACTTTGCTTAATGTATTTTCAATTTGCTGGACAATATATTGTTTAGTGTATTTGGTATATTATATTTTTTAAATTTATTTTAATACGAGTGGAACTAAACTCAAGTTTAACATTTTTTATCTGAATCGGACTTGGATAAAATTTTAAACTACTTTTCAGATTAGGCCAAACCTGAACCTACAAAATGGGCTTAGAACTTTGCATTGACTTGGCCCGAACCCTCATAAAGTCTACTATTATGTAATGGCCCTTTGCTTCCTTCTTTAATAAAAAAAATATTGTCATGCAAAAATTTCTTTATGAATAAATTTTAAATCATGTGTAGATTATATCTAGATTTATTGTAATATAAATTTGGATATATTTAAATTATAAATTCAATTATGATTTGTAATGCATGCTTTTAATTATAGTTATTGGTTATTTGTGCTTTATAAATGTAATTGTAACGTTCTTTAAAAAATATATTGGTTATGTCATGCTTGAATATTTTCTTTTTATTTTTTCTTTTGTTTGACATGTAAAATATTTATTTATATAAATTTTTTGATTGAATTCTTTTACGAATTATTTAGCACCGATTTAATTAAAAATTTAAAAAAAAAACTTTTTTAAAATAATAAATATTGTTATAATGGAGTTTATATCTTTATTCTATATAATATCTTTGAAACCTTAACAAGCTTTTTTGAACTAAATCTTAAAAAAAAAGTGTATTGATTTCTGAAATAAATATCCCGGCACAAAAAAAAAAACACTTCCACTAAAGTAAAGTCAACAATAATTTTGTTGATACAAAATTTTGGTGAGGTTGGTGGCAATTCACTTGGTGCATCAAGAATTGCAAGCGGAAGTGTTGAAGGACGAGGGGTTATGAGGAGCTCTCATGGAGCTTCATTGAGATAGAAGGAGAGAGCCTCTTTTTCATGTCCTTGAGAGTGTATATAAAGGGGTATTTGGTAAGACTCAAGTAATGATACCCTATTAATAGTGTAGGGTTGCTATAGAATCATGTAACTGTGATGAAAATATATAAATTTGTGTAACAATTAGTCGTATGGGACATTAAAAGCGAAATGTAATGATTAAAGTATGGATGCACAAAACTATAAAAATAAAGTATAAATGCACATGAGGTTCCTAATATTCTTTTCCAAAAAAATTAAATGCACCTAAAGAGGCTTCATTTGTGAAAGTTTAAGTGGCCAAGAAGGCGAGGTATGCCTGGAAAAGCTATACCATATTTAGTGCACAATAAGCCTTAAGTGCTCTTGGAAGCAAAGTCTTTTTAATGAAGTGTAGATGCTAAGTATAAAAGAAGTTCAAGTGTTCCATGATGGTTAAGTATAGCGATGTTTGCCTTGAAGGAAAAGTTTTTGATAAATCAAGTTCGACTTGAAGGCAAAACATAAGTAAATATCATGTTTGCCTTAAAAGGCAAAGCTAAAGTAAATATCACACTCACCTTGAAGATAGAATGAAACTCACTTTGAAGGCAAAACTACAATGAATATTTGAATCACGCTCACCTTGAAGGCGGAGTAGAATTCGTCTTGAAGGCAAAAATAAAGTAAATATTCATATCTAAAAGGTGTTAGTAACTTTGGCAAAACATATATCAACATAAGAAAATATATATTGTTCAAGGTGGGAATTACTTATACTTCTTTGCCAAGACTTGTGCCAACTAAGCATTGAAACTTGGTGAAGCATTATTATTTTGTCAAGGCATATTCATGCAATATTTATCCCAATGAGGTATGTTGTACGACATTTATTGTAACACCCTAAACTCGTATCCGTAGCAAGATTAGGGTCACGAGGCATTACTGAACATAAGTACAAATCAGAATAATCACTTATTACAATTCATGTATAAAATTTTATCAACTTCTTTATCAAAGTTCTCAAGCTCAAATAACATATCACTAATCATACATAAATGTCAAGTAATTACATATATATATCACATATCCCATTAAATAAATCATGAATCATTCACGAACCAAGTAGCCATAATTCACTCAATTACATAAACCAAATTCGCATTACAAACCATGCTCTGAAATTCAACCAAGTCATTACCATTTACTTATTTAAATATTGTGATACCAACCAAATGTAATACCCCAAACCCGTATCCGTCGCCAGATTAGGGTCACGAGACATTACTGAACATAAGTACAGATCAGAACAATCACTTATTACAATTCATGTATAAAATTTTATCAACTTCTTTATCAAAGTTCTCAAGCTCAAATAACATCTCATTAATTATACATAAATGTCAAGTCATTACATATATATATATCACATATCCCATTAAATAAATCATGAATCATTCATGAACCAAGTAGACATAATTCACTCAATTACATAAACCAAATTCGCATTACAAACCATGCTCTGAAACTCAACCAAGTCATTACCATTTACTTATTCAAATATTCGTACCAACTAATATATATCCATATCTTGTTTCTTATGCTTCATAAATTCAATGTTCAAAGCATATGTCCATCTATTCATGGCATTTGAATACCTAAAATATAATCAAATATATTTTATTCCATATAACAATCACATATTTCATCTCATCCTTTTGTATACATCTAATTCAATGGCTAATTATTAAACGTACCATTTCATAAACCTAAGTGCGTTAGCAAATCAAGTCAAACCAGTCCATATTATACGACCTATTAATTCTCCAAATATAGGTCATTATCAAATATCACTAGATGGTCAAATATAGTTTTAATACATTACAATTTCATGCACAATATGCTACAGTAACAATAGCTATTCCTAAACTCAATTGCCGAATCAAGTATACCAAATTTATAAGCTTTATACATTTGTATATTATACCAATTCGACCATTTCCCACAGCTTAATTTCCATTAACAAAATAGATAATAACTAGCATTATCACATTACCAAAATATACCTCTTTTCACATTAAAAAAAAATGCGCATATTACATATAAATTTGAACCATTTTCGAACACTAATAAATAGACATATCATGCCTAGTTCGCATGCTAAAATCATGTCTAGACATCACTCTTTTCAAGCATCCAATGAGTCATTTAAAAACTGAACCTAAATGACCAACCATTCAAACATAAAACATGTGTATACTTTGCCATCACCAACCGTACCTAAACAACCAATATACAAGCCATCAATTATACCAAACTTAGTTTATAAAAACGCATGCATTTTAGCAAAACACAACCATCAACTAACTCATTATTCAAAATGAATTATATAATCAAATATCACACATATATACACCATGAAACATACTTCCATAATAATCTTGAGATATGACCGAATACACACATGCATTAACATCATATAACCAACATTAGCATCATGATCAAACCATTTTCGCATGGCTATACACATACAATTTTCAAACCAAATATATCAAAACTAGCCTATACATGCCACATAACCAAAACTCAAAGCATTTATTTACCGAAGCGAAAACTGGATAGTGTGATGTGGTCTCCCATGACTTTCAATCCGAGCAAGTCTCTGAAACTTTATAAACATAGGGAAAATACACAAAGTAAGCTTTGAAAGCTTAGTAAGCCATAAGAAAATAATTTATCACAGTAACATATATAATTCAATTCGAATAGACTGAATTTCGTTAATCTCATACACATATACAACCACTTTTCTCATATAATCCATATTGTCACATTACACAACTTTACTTACCTTATTTATCAATGAACATATAAACCATGCTTTAAAATTCAACCATTTCAATCTCATTTATCAATTCAAAATTCAAATTAACTACCATACATCAAAGTCATATCACACATGCGTCATAATTCCACTATTCAAACCATACATACTCCTCATTCAAATATATCACATTCGGTCATACAAAACACATAACTAACAATTCAAAACATGCTTATTTAACTCTTTCACATATACATAACATATTTAATAATTTAACCTTATCAATAACATTTATCTAATCATCTTTCAACCCAAACTAGCAACCTCAAAACCATGTTTCATGTTTCATAAATCCCATGTTTGAAACATAGGACCACAATTTCATGGTATTCAAACTCTTGAATATAATTAAGCTTATTTCATTCCAATTTCATATAACGAGCATATGTATCACAATGTTCATTTATATACATGCATTTCATTCATTGTCATGTATTTCATATATCGTCATTTGAAACATACTCACCTTTCATTCTTGCATATCATATACACTTCGTACGTACCTGAATCGGATATACTTTCACATAGTTATTCATTTCTCGATATTGCCCATTGAACCGTTCGAAATCAATAAGGATACTCGGATAGCTCAGAAGCTCTTACAATGCCAACATCCAAGACGTGGTCTTACACGTAATCAAATATTGATGCCACTATCCCAGACAGGGTCTTACACAAAATCGTATATGATGCCGATGTCCTACACATGGTCTTACATGTAAATCTCAAATCGACACCAACATCCCAGACATGGTCTTACAAGATAAATTATATCGGAATCCTATATCATGACATATGTATCCTATACTATTCCTATGGTTAGTACAGGGCTTTCGGACATCATAATTCGATCGATTCAAGCTCGTAACTAGCTTTCCAATGCTTAATTCATTTCGGCATATACAAATATACTTATTATAATTTAATTCAACACATATAACACACATAATTTCGAATTTAACAACATTTATTTACTTATGAACTTACCTCGTACGGACACGAACGAACTAGACGGCTATTCAAAATTTTTTTATTTTTCCTCGATCCAAATCCAATTTCTTCTTTTCTTGATCTATTTCAATACAAATTTGACTCGCTTAATCATATATTTATTCAAATTTATTCAAAAACACATAAATGGGTAAATTGCATTTTAGCCCCTAACATTTCACATTTCTCAATTTAGTCCATATTTCAAAACAACACAAAATATTCAAAATTTCAACATACTCTAGGTCGGCCGAATTTACCTTAGGTCCCTAGCAGCCCAATTCTATCGTTTATTTCACATTTTAGTCACATAATTTTAATATTTCCCAATTTAGTCCAAAATTGACATTTTTATCAAAAATTCATTAACAAAACTTACATATCTAACAACAATGATTTATTTTCCATCATTAACTATCAAAATACTCATGCATTCAACAATGGCAACATTCAAATACTTTAACAATTTTGAAATCGGAGATACGAGCTAGCTAGATTAAGCTGCAACTATCTCAAAAACGTAGGGCAATGAGAGCTTTGCCGAATGTTAAAGCCAACAATGGCTTTCTTCTCATTGAATTCTCGGTGAAGATGAATAGTGGAAGATGACAATGCATTTTTTTTATTTAATTTAACATATAATTGCCTTTTTACTTATTTAACCTTTAATAACATTAATAAATACACCAAATGCCACTTCACTATCATCCACTAACTCATAAATGGGCTATTTTCCACATAAGGACCTTCACTTTTAAGTTCTATAGTTATTTAACACCTTTAACTAATAGAACTCAATTTTTACGCTTTTACGCTTTACACAATTTAGTCCTTTTATCAAAATTAAGCATTTAAACGGTAAAATTTTTATACAAAATTTTCACACATATAAATTAACATGCTGTAGACACCAAAAAGAATATTAAAATATTTTTTGACTCGAATTTGTGGTCCCGAAACTACTATTTCGTCTAGGGTCTAAACCTAGACGTTACATTTATACTTATGAAGTTTATTGAAAATGTCGATAATTTTATAATATAACGTATATTTATATTTTTATCAAGGTGTGTTTGGAAAGGTTAAATGATATTCGTTAACAAGGTACGAGCACGATATTTATTCCTACAAGATTTAAAATAAGTGTCGGTAAATCTTATATACAATAATACGATTTTTTTACATATGAAAACAAAACACTTGAACTTGATGAATTTTAAAAGCAAACACGGTAATGTATCAACTAAATCTTGAGGCATCTTTAGCCAAATATTAAAATGTGAGCATACCGTTTGCAATCACTAAAAATTGGCACACAATATGCATAGTACATAACATTTTCTAGCCTTACAAACCACGTATTTTTGTGCATATATTCCATAACCACTAACACTATACGCAAATCTCTTAAAAATTTATGATCTTCGTTAATATTTCTCACCTTTGCCAACATTGGTTCCTTCTCCAAAGTTCACAACCTTACCAAAATTCATTTTACCAAATTGGATATTTTTCATGTTTTGCTATGTGTATATATAATCATTCATGACCAAATCTTCAATAATATGGGCAACACTCCTTTACTCGACCTAATCGTCAGGTCCGAGTAACAAGATGTCATATTTGTTGTCAGAGCAACTACCGTCAAATACACTGTAAATAAATCAATTAACATTCAACCATGTCATAAACATATTCACATTATGACACACAAGTAAATCCAAGCTTAATTGAGCTTACGAAAGCTCTTTTGTAGACCCTAGCATGAAAAATGACCAAATTGCAAACTTTTCAAAATTTTAGATTAGGCATTGATTCTTCTGAAATGGTACAGATACCTCTTTTGAACTTTAAAGTAAGAAAAATCATTCATGTATCATTGGTATTGATACCTATAATATGGTATTGATACTTCTTCTATAAAGTATTGATACTAATTTTAGTACCGATACTAATTTGCGGTTATGTTTCTTTTTGTAAAACTAATAAATGTTTAGAGTGCCGATACCTTTGTAAAGTATTAGTACCATGAATAGAGTATCGATACTTTAGCCAAGTATCAATACTATTTTGACAATCTGTTTGTTGAAAAACGATTTGAAAAATGCTAGGTACCGATACCTATACCATGGTATCGATACCATAGTGCCAAATATGTAAAAAAAAATTCCATTTTGGTCCCTTATCATTCTTAAATCACAATTGACTCAAATAGTGCCTTTTGGCACATTTAGAACATGTACAAAATATGCCAAAACACACACCAACATCTTACCATATCATCACCATTCAACCAATTCAAGATATCATATATTGAACTTAAAAACATATCAATTTAGTTTATTGAAATAAACTTCATCTATTATACCTCAATTTGGCACCATATATCAATTTAACCTATTGAATCACAATCAATTCAAACATATAGCTTACATTCAATGTCATCACTTTAACCTTGTCAATTCATTCTCAACTATGCCATTTCTAATGTCATATATATAGCTTAGCATATCACCAAAATATACACACATAAATAAAAACATTAGCCTGCCCAAAATCAAACATTAGCTAGGATTCAACCAAAGGTATCAATACCAAAACATACTCTATCCATTTGTTCAAGCATACATCATATCAAAAGCCACCTACATGTCTCATATGATCATCAATACACACATCAACCTTTATATCAAGAGATACCAATTCAACTAGCTAATATCATTATGCAAATCACACACATATATATAATATGTTCCAAACCAACATTTACAAGACATCATGTGCATGCCACATAACTGAACTTTTAAATAATCAAAAGACTATCGAACCGATATCAAGATAGTGTGAGCTTTGAGGCGATCTGATCAACACGTTCTGCAAGTTGGCAATCTATAAGGAAAGGAAAACAACAGGGTAAGCATTACAAATACTTTGTAAGTTCACAGGTATTTAAACAACAACTTACCTCAATTACAACTGAATTCGATAAGTCACTAGATTTATAAGTTTGCCTAAACACAACAATCACATATCAACAAGGTGAGTATCAACATATATCGCATCATATAGTAATTCAAGCTATGACATTCCCAATCATTTATAATCAACATTTATTTAATTCAATATCAATTTCATATCATTTTCCATCTATTATCAACAATAAATCCAATTTCAATATAATTCCATTCACTATATTGTTTCATTATTTGAATTTCAAATCAAAATCATTAATTCGTCAAATTTCCATATCGGCCCTTCGGGCTCGTATAATAAGTTTGCATGATCTTTCATATGATGTTGATATTCATAAATCACAATATGTATGTGTATCACCAAATCACATTATCAATTCAATTTGTACATAATTTATCTCATTTACATTTTATACCCCTGTTAACCTGACTCAGACTCAGACTCGGATTCGAACGGATACATGGATCCAACCAACACAACAATTTGGCACCCAGTGCCTTATTGGACAATACCGAAGTAAATAGTTTGTGCCCAATGCTCATCAATGTGTTTGACACTTAGTGCCTCACCGGTATAACCAAAGTAAAAGTTGTGCCCAACACTCGTCGACACATAGTCAATGTAACTCGTACTTTAACTATCCTATGACATGCCAACTATATCTGACTCTGCTCAAACAATTAATAGAGTAACAATTACTCCATTCTGAGTTTAACCCAATTCCACATTTCACCATTTTTTTCATCAATCAAATATATATATAGAGAGAGAGAGAGAGCGTGAATCAACCCAATTCAAAATCAATTTTGCATTTTCATCAAGATTCAATATTTTTAATCCTATTCAATTTAGTTCTCTATCTCAATAATTGATCATATTCACACCAATACAATTTGATCAGTAATAATCAACTATTAATTCATCAAATGTCTCAAATTACAATTCATCATTTTCAATTCATCATTTCTTTATGATTTAGTCAATATCTCACCTTTTGCACCAAATTGCAAACAATTTAAATTACTATTAATCATACACAAATTCATAATTCAAGTATATAACAATATAAATTCAATCATACCATATGAACTTACTAGGAAAAACGACCGATCAATTCTTTAAGGACTAATCAATAATTTTGTCTTTTTCCCTTATTAGTTTCGATTTGGGCCAATTCCCAATCTATACAATTATTCAATTTAATTTATCAATTCTAAACATCTTATATCATCATATTATAAGAATATGTTAGTTAAATTTCATTTTCCGAATGGCTCTTAAAGTTTTTCATTTTATTAAATTTAGTCCCTAAAATCAAAATTACAATATCTTTCAAATTTGAGCTTCGATTTCAAAACTGATCTCAATTTCATCCTTCAATTACCCTCTATTATCTATAAGTATAGAAATTTTACTTCAATTTTAAAATTTATGCACTTTAGTTCCTATGTTCAAAAACTAGCAATTAAACTTTACAAACTAGTCCTTTTTTTTCATTTCTAAGCTTAAAATTTAACAATTTAATACCAATTTCATCAATGGAAGCTTTTGAAAACTTTAAGAGTTTTACAAATAGGTATACGGGCTAGCTACATCAAGCTCCCAAGACCTCAAAAATATAAATATTACAAGAAAACGACTTAGAAATGCTTACTATGCAAGGGACTAAATTTGAAACTCCAAACCATTAATTTCTCTTCAAAGTTTTGGCCATGGTAAGAAAGAGATGAAAAAGAAGATGAAAATATATCATCTATCTTGTATTTACCTAATGTACATATTATACTATTATAATTTAAAATTTTAAGATTATTTTAATTAAACCACAACCAAACCATCCACTAGAAACATAAATGGTTTATTTTTCATTTTATGCCTTGGTTTAATTACTATATAAGTCCTTAAGCATTTGGTCCAATTATAACTCTATAATTGTGGAGTTTTACAATTTAGTCCTTATACCGAAATTAACTATCAATTCACCAAAATTACTGGACCAAACTTTAATTAGACTTTCTACTAACCTCGTAAATATTATGAACTTGATCATCGAAAATGGGGTTTCAAAACCACCGTTTCTGACACCTCTAACTTTAGGTCATTACAATATGTATGTAAATCCAAGCTCTATCAATTTTCAATAGTCCATGACCTTATGCCTCACAAACATACATTGGATATACCCTCTATCAATCACTAAAACTTGACACGTCTAACATTGAACACACACAAGCTTCGCCAAAATTATTACCTTAGCCAAATTTCTACCTAGGCCATAATATACCTATTAATTAATTAAATATGCCAACTATTAGGAAAAATCCAATTCGAAAATGGTTTTCTTGCACAGCGAAAAATGAAAATTTTGAAAATCGACCCGGTTTGAGTTATTTATAGCAATAAAGCTTAGACCGAATTCATACTTGTGTTTTTAGATAGACAGATCCTTGTTGTTCTCGACTTTCTACCAAACAATCTTCTCCTCTGTTCTCATACCACGAATTGCTTTAAGTGTAGGCTCAAACAAATTGAATCAAACACATAAACTAGAAATAGTTTTTTTTTGTGAAAATGAAAATATTCTTCTCAAATAAAAACCGACAGAATTGTTATTCCGAAAAAATATATTTAATAGCTGAGAATAAATTCTCTTTATTTTTCAGCAGAGTAATAATATCTTAAAGTGTTGTGTAAATAGCCCTACCAGTGCCATCTATTTATAAGGAGAGAATGTAGAATCCTTATTGAATTGTAGAAGTTTATTTCAACTAGAAAAATAAAATCCTAGTTTAACTAGGATGTAGGGGGCAACACTAGGGTTTGCCGTCCCACCTTATAACATGAGGGGCTTTTGGGCTTCTTCCATATTGGGTCCAATTACAAGTACTTCTCAGACTATTAACCCAGTATTTTTATAATTTGATCCAACCCAATATTTTTTTTTCTATTTCTCAAAAATAAACTTCAATATATTTCCAATTAAATAATTTTATCAACTCAATTCTAATTTCGTTAAAATCGTGACGACTTTATCGTAAAAGAATCTATGAGAAAATATATTTAATATTTTTGCATTCAACGGTTCATTATAACCAAATGATTTATTTCCATTTTCGAACTTCATTTAATTCAAAAAACAGACTTTTAACCCAGTATTTTTATAATTTGATCCAACCCAATATTTTTTTTTCTATTTCTCAAAAATAAACTTCAATATATTTCCAATTAAATAATTTTATCAACTCAATTCTAATTTCGTTAAAATCGTGACAACTTTACCGTAAAAGAATCTATGAGAAAATATATTTAATATTTTTGCATTCAACGGTTCATTATAACTAGGGGTGTGCATAATTCGGGTAAAACCGAAAAAATTCGGTTAACCGACTGAATTCGGTTAATCGGTCGGTTAACCGAATTTTTTCGGTCGGGGGTCGGTTAATTTTTTTATGATTTTTCGGTTAATGGTTAATTCGGTTCGAAACCGGTCGGTTAACCGAAAATTTTCGGTTAACTGAAAAAATTAATAAATAAAATTATCCAACCCAACCCAAACTCAATTACCCAACCCAATAAAACTAAAACTAAAGTTTACCCAATTACCCAATCCAATAAAACTAAAACTAAAAGACAACCCAATTTACTAAAGTCTAAAACCCAATTTACTTTAATAATTTATAATTTTTTTAAATTTTAAAAATAAAAAATAAAAAAATTCGGGTAATTCGGGTATTTTTCGATAATTCGGTTAATTCGGTTAATTCGGGTAATTTTTAACCAAAAATAAAAAATACATAATTTTCGGTTAACCGACCTTATTAACCGAAAAAATTTCGGTTCGGTTAATTTTTTTTTAAAAAAATCGGTTAGGTTAACGGTTAAAATTTTTTGAAGGTCGGTTAATTCGGTTATAGTAATTTCGAGTCGGTTAACCAAATGAACACCCCTAATTATAACCCAATGATTTATTTCCATTTTCGAACTTCATTTAATTCGAAAAACATAAATTCATTTTTTTCAGGTCATTTTTCTTTTTCTTTTTCATTTTGGAGAAAACCACATTCATTTTCAAATGATTTCATTTCTCCATATTCATTTTCATTTTGGAGAAAACCATAACCATTTTCAAATATTTCCTATTTTTCCATTTCACCATTTCTATTCATTTATGTTCATTTGATTCAACATGCAATTACTTTTTTTGTTTCAATAAGCGAGCGGAGAGACCGATTGGACATATGTAATTGAGGCTCAAATGATGTATAATTAAGTTTCAGATTTTCGCCTATTAATTATAAATTCATTAAGCCATGAAGTCATTCCACTATAGTTGATGGATATCGATTCCACCAATATAAACCTACGCCTTAATTTGCAAATTATGCAATATAGGGAGTAGGGTCGATCCCTTAGAGATTGGTTTACTGTAAATTGTTTCTCTCTTGACCAGATTTATGTCGGGGCAGCTGTCGTGCCGAAGAAATTCAGGGGGATAAAATTTGATGACCTGAAATAAACAGAAAAATAACGTAAAAAGTAAAAGTTGAAAACAGGATAATAAAAATAGTGAAATAAATATGAAGAAAAATTAATTAGAATAAGCTCAGCTTTAGGTACGAATTTTCCTCGTCTTTGAACCGATCCTCGAAATTGGATGAACTCCTCTTTTCCAATAAGCTAGTTATAGCTACCAAGGACGCCTCGGACACCAACTCTTCCTTTTGTAAATTAGTTATGGAACGTCCAATAACTAACCTTTACCGATCGAACAACCACGAAACGTTCGTGATTTAGAACTCCGGCAGCTTTGCATTCTAGAAGAGCCTAGCTCGAACCAATGCCCTCAATCGCGTGGGACATTTAAATCTGGTTACTACTTCCCTTACGGAACCAAACAGCAATCTCCACTTAGCACGCCAATGTGTTCACAGAAAACCGATTAGAAACGTTCCTTTCGGAATTCCAACTGTACGTCCAATCACACTAAATCAAACGACGTCTTTTTTGACTTAGTGTTGATCTGACTTTGTGAGTTGACAAAATCATACTCTTAATCTGGAGAAGTAATAAGTACTGAAATTTAGGAGTTAAATGGCTCGGGTTCGTAACTCACGGATTTTGACGAGGCTAATTTCGGTCTAAAGCTGAAAATGGGTTTAGTTGGCTAAGGTTTGGGGCATGTTGGTATTGGAATAATTAAATAAGATTGAATAAATGAAAAAAATGAAAGTGAGTGGTGAAGGTGACGCAATGTTGGAAATTAATTGCTGACAAAAAAAAAAGAAAGAAAAGATTGAATTGCAAGAGATAAAAGCTTAATTTAAAAACGAAATGATTAAAAACTTGATGGAAAATTTTATGAAAAGACTTGATGAAAAACTTTAAAAAAGAACTTGCTGCAAAACTTGATAAAAAACTTGGTAATTAAAAACTTGTTAAAAGAACTAGATGAAAAATACTTGAAGAAAGAAAAACACTTAATGAAAGACTTAATTGAAAGCTTGATTTATGAATTGATGATTAAAATGAACAATGTAGCCTCTATTTATACTAGTGGCCTTGCTAAATTAAGAGCCAACTAGTATAGAAAATCAAGGAAAATATTCCATAATATAAAAATATCCCAAAATAATCTCCCACTAAGTCAACAATTTCAGCTAATTAATCTTGGAAAAATTCTTTTTTGGCCCTCCTTCTTTGCTTCTTTCTTCAATCTAGCCCAATTGTTTCCTTTTTCTTCTTTTTAGCCCCAAATTGTATTCCTGCACAAAATTCAATATAAACATGGGAAAATTAGTGGTGCACTCTCATAAATTAACCAATTTAATTACATAAAATATGTAACTTTAGCATTTAATCAATAGTATCGTGACTAAGCTCTCCTCAATGACATACCATTACGAAATTAACTCGATCGGTGCTTATCCAATGACCTTGTCATAAGTGTGTTACCCTCATAGACTATCCTTAATCTCTTTGGGATAATATCAGTTCTCCTAATATGATCCTATTTTATCTCATGGTAATCATTACATCTTACTTCATGAAAGGTCAATTACTATCAAATAGTAATCAAGTCATCCATCAGAAAGACAAACGACCTGTGACCATGTTTACTTTTCATCAACCATGTAATTCTAATGAGAGGATATCATTTACCCATGTCTTGGGCTATGAATTTCACTATTGTGAATGGCGCTACATATTATAGAAGCCGTACACCTAACACACGATATTTTGATTCCTTATCTATTCGAACTCATGGTTTTACTTACATTAAAGTGTATGAGTCACGCATACATAGTCTGTCATCCACTTAGGATTTAGGTATGTCACACTATGAATGTCACAAGTGAATAAATCCATAAACTAATTTAGGATATATTCTTTTTGGGTCAGTCTGATGTACTATCAGTCCAGTCAGTTACATCTATGTCTTTATCTTTTGGGAGCCATCCACTCCGATGCCCAAGACAAAGCATCTCTCAAATTAGACTTAATAGTCGACATATTAGTTTTTCAATCGGTATGCTCATTTTCGATTAGACTAAAGACATGTTTAGGTTCGTCTACTAATATAAGTTGTATTTTTGTATTACGATTCGATCACGTAATACCGCTTAGTATTAGTTAAACATCAGATAACCAATGAGCAGCACTTGCTTCTATTTTGTTTTGTGTGCAAAAATTATATGAGGACAATTATACAAAGTATTAATATAATTCATGATTAACTTTATTAACCAATCTATTCGAAAATTTACAAGTGTATTTAATGAAAATACTACACTTAGGCACCAAATCCAAAACCAACATTAAAGGCCTTTAAGAAACTCAAAATGGCAGTTTTATGAAACCAAAAATGGAAGAAGTTGCAAAAAAAAAAAGTTTCATGCTAATTAATCAAGTAGATATATTATATATCAAACAATAGAATCATTCCAGAAAAGTAAAAGGAAAAAGATACATTCCTTAACGTTGTGTCCTACCCAAAATAAAAATATGCCAATTGTCTTTAAAAAGAATATATGCTACTTTCTTTGCGTTATAAATCATAAAGTAATATTATTTTCTTGTATGATGAGAAATATGCCTACTTTAGAATCCATTCTAAGAAATATAAATTAGTTATATAAAATATTATCTTAATCTAAAAACTCTACCACATATGTGTAAAAACTATGTATTTATTATCTTAAAATTCAAATTCAAATTTGAAAAGCTATTTGTACTTTTTAACTACCAATATTTTCTTCTTGTATATATATGAGAGGGATACGTAAGGGTGTATAACACTATAACTACTTTAAAGTTATATCGATGTAAGTGAATCTCTTCCTTATATATATATATGATTAGTTAAAAGTTTTTTTTTTTTGTTTTATGCAAATAAGGTTTCCCAAGTAAAAATTATTTAATTATTAATTTAAATATGATGAGTTAGTTATAAATGAGTTAGAATTGAAAAAACTTATTTTTATACTTGAAAAAGTTGGTTCCTTGTGTGTTCCTCCATCTCTAGGTAAGCAAAATGCAGGATGGGATTGTTAGGTAATGTTTTGCACTCTGTTACATAGTATATTTAAATATTAATATTATAAAAAGTTCATATAGTAATATATCTTCTACTATTTCAAAGAAGATTATAAACTTTTAACCATTAACTTTCAAACACTAATTATTTTTTTTATAATTAAGGTATGGGATAAATTTGTTTAGAATTAAAGTCCAACTTTTATCATTAGTTCAAAAAGTTATTGGCGTCCTTTAAAGGCTAATTCTAGTAAAATACAATATAGTAGGAAGAAATAATAATAATGATAGTTTATATTTAATTAACCCACAGGTTTATATATTATTATAGACACCAATAAATTAATAAATAATTATTTGAAAGCTATTAAATATCTTTCAATAAATGGCATTTTATCAATGATAATAATAAAGATTGAAACTGAAGTGTCTATTAATACCTACATATATATATATATATTAATTAGAAATCAAATGTTAACGTTTCTTCCCATATTATCTTTTATCCTTTAATCTTATCTTTGTTTGAGATATGGAGATCAAACTTGCCAGTCATGAGCATTCAATGGGCTATCATTGTCTCGATGATGAGACAGATGATAGATGGTGCAGGGAGACCATCTGTGGTGCAGCCTATGCATGTGTAAGGTGCGAACTCTGGTTGCATGAATTGTGCGCCAAAGCTATACAATATCTGCCTCGAGAGATTACACATCCTCTCCACTCACACTACCATCTTATTTTAAATTGGTCTGGATCCGGTTCTTTCGGATCATTTACCTGTGATCTATGTTTGAAGATTTCTTCGGGCACCTATTACAGTTGTTGTCGGTGCTCCTTCGAGCTCGATTTAGTTTGCGCTTTTGCAAGCAGTGATGATCATGTAGCTAGGAAGAAGAGGCAGAGATCCAATGCAGATAGGGAGAAACTGATAATGCAGCATTACTGCCACATCCATCCGCTGATCCTCTACAAGTATAGCAATGAGGGAGAACATGATTACAATTGTCGTTGGTGTGACAAGCCATTGACGGGCATTTTCTACGGTTGTAAAAGTTGTGGCTTCTTCCTTCATGAATTTTGCAGTGATAAGATACCCAAAACATTGAACCATCCTTTCCATCCATCACACCCTCTTCGCTTGGATTTCGTTGACGCAACTTGCAATGCTTGTACACAACAGATTAAATTGAGTAATAAAGACTTCTCCACCGCTGCCTATGGTTGCCAAATTTGCAATTTCAACCTTGATTTTGGGTGTGCAAAACTACTACCTACCCTTAACCATGAGGGCCACAACCATTGTCTCACTTATGTTGGTCCCACTTTCAGGGATCCAACTAGAAAATATCATTTCCAATGCAGCTCCTGCCGTGAGCTGTGTTTAGACACCTTTTATCGTTGTGTGCAGTGTGATCTCAATCTCCACCTTAAATGTGCTCCAGTTCCACCTTTAGCTAAACATAGATATCATAGACATCCACTCCTCCTTAATCAACCAATTAGAGAAGATGAGATTGGAGAGTATTACTGTGATATTTGTGAGAAAGAACGAGATCCAACACATGAAGTTTATTATTGCCAAAAATGCACATATATTGCTCATATTGAATGTGTGCTCAATGAGGTCGCACCCTTTCTTTAGTTTGCTTTACTTTTATATATTACTTTATTCCTCGTTTTCTAATAACGGAATGTTTGCTGTACATTAGGAGGAAACATCAACAAAACAGGACTCATCATCGGAGCTGAAGGAAATGGAGCAGACTGATGAAACGATTCTGGTTGTTAGTGTTGAATATTGGCAATATCCCACATTAGGAAAAGATAGAAATGGAGGGGGTTTGGTTTGTTATATATAGAACCCCTCCCCCTTTGGTTGTATCATCCCAAAATCTTCTCCTTTGTAATATTTCTAGAAGAAATATTGATTTGGTAGTGTCCGAGGACGTAAGCTAAATTGGCCGAACCTCGTTAAATCTCTGGTATTTTATTTCTTATTTGTTTGCTTATATTTAATAGCTTTATGTTGGTTATATTTATTTAGTTATTATTGCTATAAATATCTAAGTGAGTTCTGTCTAGTTGTTGGGTTTTAAGCGGGACCATTTGTGACCCCTCCAATTTAACTGGGAATTTTCTTAGTATAATTGTTGGCATAATAATTATCTAAATATTTCTGATAATATTGTTATTAATATTATCATCGCTTCCGCAACAATTGGTATCAGAGCCAAGGTTTTGTAGTATGCTCTGTGTTTGCAGCTTAGTCTGATCTTACACATCAGAAACATTTCCGAAAGCTTGTGGGTATTCAGCATTTGGTGGCTATTAAATAGAAGCTATGGCAAAAATGACAGAAGAAAAACCATCCACAGCAACAACTTCCACCTCGTACATCTTGTCGAGGGTTGGAACTACAAATACGAGATTTGCAGTGGAAATTTTTGATGGAACAGGTCATTTCGGCATGTGGCAAAGCGAGCTTCTAGATGCCCTCTTTCAACAAGGTCTAGATATTGCCATTGAGGAAGAAAAACCAGAAGGGGTTGATGATAAAGAATGGAAGACCATCAACCGATTGGCATGTGGTACAATTCGATCATGTCTTTCCAGAGAGCAGAAGTATACATTCAGTAAAGAGACTTCTGCAAGTAAATTGTGGAAAGCATTGGAGGAGAAATTTCTGAAGAAGAACAGTCAAAATAAGTTACATATGAAGAAAAGACTGTTTCGTTTCAGTTATGTTCCTGGTACCACGATGAACGAGCACGTTACCAATTTTAATCAGCTGGTGGCTGATTTGTTGAATTTGGATGTGACTTTTGAAGACGAAGACTTGGCGTTAATGTTGTTGGGATCGCTTCCTGAGGAGTTTGAGTACCTTGAAACTACTCTACTTCATGGAAAATCGGAAGTAACTTTCAATGAAGTAACTGCTGCATTGTATAGCTATGAACTACGCCGAAAGGATAAGTTGAAAGGTTCAGGTGAAGCAGCAGTGGAAGCATTGGTAACAAGAGGTCGTCAGCAAAGTCAGTCTAAGGGGAAGAGAAGAAAGTCCAAAGGTCGAGCTGTTGCCAAAGATGAATGTTCTTTTTGCAAAGAAAAAGGACATTGGAAGAAAGATTGTCCAAAATTGAAGAAAAAAGGGAAGACTCCGCAAGATGCAAATGTTGCAGAATGCAATAGTGAAGCAGAGTCAGACTTTTCTCTTAGTATGACATCTTCAACATTATATGCAGATGAGTGGATCATGGATTCTGGTTATTCCTATCATATGTGTCCCATTCGGGAATGGTTCTTTGAATTTCAAAAACTAGATGAAGGGGTTGTTTACATGGGTAATGATAACACATGTAAAATAGCCGGGATAGGTTCAATTAAACTGAGGAGTCATGATGGATCTACTAGAATTTTGCGGGATGTACGATATGTCCCAAAGTTGAAGAAGAATCTCATCTCTTTGGGGTCGTTAGAATCTAAAGGCCTAGTTGTGACAATACGAGATGGAGTTCTTAAAGCAACTTCAGGAGCATTGGTGATGTTGAAAGGCATAAGAAAGAACAATCTGTATTACTACCAAGGTAGTACAGTGGTCGGGACAACAGCAGCAGCAATTACGAGTACCAAGAAGGACGCTGAGGCAACACAGCTGTGGCATATGCGTTTGGGCCATGCTGGTGAAAAATCCTTGCAAACTCTAGCCAAGCAAGGATTATTGAAAGGTACAAAGACTTGCAAACTTGAATTTTGCGAGCATTGTGTTCTGGGAAAACAACGAAGGGTGAAATTTGGCACTGGGATTCACAATACTAAAGGTATTCTGGATTATGTGCATTTTGATGTATGGGGACCGTTCAAGACTCCATCACTTGGAGGAAGACGTTATTTTGTCACCTTTATTGATGATTTTTCCAGACGAGTTTGGGTGTTTCCTATGAAGAACAAAGATGAGGTGCTTGAAGTTTTCCTTAAGTGGAAAACTAAAGTTGAAAATCAGACAGGAAGGAAGATTAAGGTTCTCTGACCATACAACGGTGGAGAATATAAAAGCGATCCTTTCCTGAAGATATGCCAAGATTGTGGCATAGTAAGGCACTTCACCGTAGGTGGAACACCGCAACAGAATGGGGTGGCAGAGCGTATGAATCGAACGCTTGTGGAGAAAGTTCGATGTATGTTATCTAATGCTGGATTAGATAGAAAGTTTTGGACTGAGGCTGTGACGTACGCTCAACATCTCATCAATCATTTGCCATCATCTGCTATAAATGGCAAGACTCCTTTGGAGAAATGGTATGGAAAACCTGCTACTGATTATGACACCTTGCGCATTTTTGGTTCTATTGCATATTATCATGTGAAAGAATCAAAGTTAGATCCAAGAGCAAAGAAGGCTCTATTCATGGGCTTCAATGCTGGTGTTAAGGGATATCGTTTGTGGTGTCTAGAGGCAAAGAAGACGATAATCAGTAGGGATGTTACCTTTCATGAATCTGCCATGTTGAATAAGGTAAATCCAGAAGGAGTGAGTAGTACTTCGCAGCAGGTGGAGTGTACTCCGCAGCAGGTGGAGTTTGAGCAGAGTGTGGTAATTCCAGCAAAAGGTACCACTAGTGATTCTTCATTGGCAGATGCAGAGTCAGATGAGGAAGAGGTTTCTACCCAAGAACCTCAACAGCAATCAGAGCCAATTGCAGTCAGAAGGCAGAGACGAGAAATTCAGAAACCTGCTCGTTTCACTGACATGGTAGCTTATGCACTTCCAGTTGTTGATAATATTCCATCCACTTACACCTAAGCCATTCAGAGTTTAGAGAATAATAGATGGTTAGGTGCAATGGAAGAGGAAATGCAATCTCTAGAGAAAAACAAGACGTGGAAGCTGGCACAACTACCAAAAGGGAAGAAGGCGATTGGTTGCAAATTTGAAGACACTATTGAAGTTTGTGTTATGAGAAGATGTTCGAAGATGTGGAATATCGCCAAGGTGGAGATTTGTTGAATATTGGCAATATCCCACATTAGGAAAAGATAGAAATGGAGGGGGTTTGGTTTGTTATATATAGAACCCCTCCCCCTTTGGTTGTATCATCCCAAAATCTTCTCCTTTGTAATATTTCTAGAAGAAATATTGATTTGGTAGTGTCCGAGGACGTAAGCTAAATTGGCCGAACCTCGTTAAATCTCTGGTATTTTATTTCTTATTTGTTTGCTTATATTTAATAGCTTTATGTTGGTTATATTTATTTAGTTATTATTGCTATAAATATCTAAGTGAGTTCTGTCTAGTTGTTGGGTTTTAAGCGGGACCATTTGTGACCCCTCCAATTTAACTGGGAATTTTCTTAGTATAATTGTTGGCATAATAATTATCTAAATATTTCTGATAATATTGTTATTAATATTATCGTCGCTTCCGCAACAGTTAGTAAACAAAGGAATTATATAAATTGTCTTTACATATATTTAACATGATGAATTAACAGGTTTGTTGGTTGTTTATTTACAAGTACAGGTCCGACCAGTCCTCCATGAACATCCATTGAAATTTTGCGAGGTAACTGAAAACTTGGGAGAAAGGGTTTGCAATGCTTGTCGTTTAGAACTTAGTGGTCCAGGCTACATCTGTCAAGGATGCCAATATATCCTATATGAAAACTGTGGTAAATTACCCGATGAGATACAACACCCTCTTCATCCTCAACATCATCTCAACCTCTACGCTAGATATACATCGCTGGACGAAAATATATGTGATAAGTGTCAAGAATTTTCTTTCGGCTTCATTTATCTTTGCGAGCAGTGTGATTTCAAGCTCGATCTGAAATGCGCAACTCGAGCACCCTCTGAAAGTGGGCGCACAACATTGAAAGAGTCGGAGAGGGAAACTGAGCTATTCCATTTCACTGACAAGCACAAGCTACTGTTTTGCAATTTTACTGACTCTGTAGTTGAAAGCCGATGCAATATTTGTCAACTGCAAATCTTTGGTCCAGCATACCATTGCAGGAAATGTGGTTGGGTTCTTCATGAATCTTGTCTTAGGTTACCACAAGAAATGCAAGCACCTATTCATTCCCAACACACTTTGACTCTAAGCTACACGAGATATGGAGGGTGCCATGCATGTTCACTAAAGCTGTTACCATCTGGCTATTTTAAGAGTTATAACTATGGTTGTAAAGATTGTGGCGTCAACTACCATATTGCATGTGCAATTTCCCTAACACGGCCTCTGAAACTTGACTCTCACATGCACCCTCTTTATTATTTTGGGACGGACTTTGATCGATTCTTTGCCATGTACCGTGACTTCATTGATCACTATGCTGCCCTATTTTGTAGTCACTGTTGTCAAATTTGCAGTGGGCAATCTTTCTATCGTTGTCTTGAGTGTTTCGTCAATTTCCACATAGAATGTCTATCCTTACCTCAAATTATCAAATCCAAATGCCACATCCATCCTTTAACTCTTAAAGATTCGTATATCGAAGACGATTCAGAGGAGCATTACTGTGATGCATGTGAAGAAAAAAGACACCCAAGCCATCATGTTTACTATTGTGAAGAATGCCCAGGAATGTTTGTTGCTCATATAGATTGTGCACTTTCTAAGGTAAGTTTTTTATATATAAATTTTGTTTTGATGAGGTTAAAAGAATTTTATTATTGCTAAGCGATTGAAATCAAGATGATATTACTAAACTTGTGGAAGGAAAGGTTGATAAAGAGGATATTAGCATGTATCAAACTAAAGGAGTTGTTATCATTCTTGGTTCCTAGGGAGATCATATGAAGAAAATTAAGGAGGAGCTTGACTAGGGGAATTTAACTTTGCATATCTTCTCCTTCATAAAGTATTTCATAATACATTGGCCTTCGTTGTTTTAATTGATAGTAATTATTAATCATATATATAGACTACTATAGGTTTGAAAATAAATGTCCAAAATCATTTTGGGCCGAATATGTACCCTACATCATTTTAGACACTTTTTTACATTTTTATTTTGGTGGTTGACACACTTAGTAATTCTAGTTTGCGTCAAATAAACACTTATGATTGATAATGATAAAACCATCTTCCATTTAGCTAATCTAAGAACTGAGGTGTTTCAACTGTACTTGAAACATAATTGAATTTCAGTTTAATTTAATTTATAATTCTTTTAATTTTTATGATATAAAAATAATTGTTTGACATTTAAAATATTTTGAAAGTTTTCATAAAATATTTTTTGGAAGTTATTGATTTTTTTTATTTGAAATTTTATGTTTTTAAAGAAATATTTATGAAAAAACTTGAAAATTTTGTCAAATAATATTCAAAAATTAAAAGACAAAATTCATTTTCTAAAAAATAATTCTAAAATTCTAAAAAAAATTAATATGAAGAAATCAAGAATCAAATCCAACCAAATTATGATAAACAATTAAAAATTCCAGAAAATGTAAAATAGGTGTGTATATTTGTTTAAAGTTATGCTTTTTTTTCCTTTCATTTTTTAGCAATAGATGGAAAGAAAAAGTAATTTTCTTTTCAATTTTTCATTTTTCCTATCAATCATTTTCAATCTTTCTATTTTCTTACTCTTTTAATTTTCTATCTTTCCAAATTTTCTTTCCACCCTATCAAACAAAGTCTAATTCTAGCTAAAATTCTATCACACTCATTTGAAAATCATGTATTTAGAATACATATGTTTAAAAATAACATACAATAAATAAAATTAATAATAACACATAAGTAATACATACAAAATTAAAATGAAAATTTTAGTTTAAATATGCAGGAATATAATTTATTTCAAATATGTAAAGGTAGCTTAGTAATTTTTGCAACCAACTTGATGTCCGGTTGACTTGAGATACCAACTCAATCAAGGGTTCAAATAATAGTATAGATGCTAACAATGTGGGTGAAAATCATGGTTATTTGAACCGGACTGAGCCAAGTGATCAAACTAATTGGACCTAGAACCGATCAGGGTACTGGTCTGGAGAAAGGCTTTGGACCAATTGAGTCGGGAATCGATACAGACTGGTTCAACCAACTAAAAAGCTTATAGAACTGCCAGTTCAATCGATCTTTAATATTTTTATTTTTATAATTTTTAATTGTTTATTTAATTGAATCATCTAAATCAATCAAACTAACAAACCAATGGCCTAACCGGCTAGACTATCGATCCGATTTTAAAAAGCTTGGTGAAAACTATTAAAATGAACAAAAATAATAGAAATGAAGCTTTGGTTGTAGTGCTAACGTTGAGGTATTGTGCATGTTAATGGCATAGGTTTGAAGCTTATCATTTTCTATTTTTTATTAGTTTTATTTAAAATATAAAAAGATGGAAGTACCCATATAAAAATATAACTTGTTTCAAATCTGTAAGACTAATTTGGTAATTTTTACAATTGAGTTAGTGTCTGGTTGACTTGTTACACTAATTCAATTAGGAGTTTAAATAATAGCATGTATAGATATACAAATAATATAAGTGAAATAATCTGTACAATAAAGTTGAAATCTATCAAAATTTCAAAATAAAGCTCTAGTTGAAGAGATTAAAAAAACTATAGATGTTGATTACATGGATTTAAATCTTAATATATGTTATTTTATTGGTTTTTAAATAAGTAAAAGACATAAGTATCCTTATAATAGTATAACTTGTTTAAAATATGTAAGGTTATTTGAGTAATTTTCTTAATTGAGTTGGTATCGAATTATCTCGTGACATCAATTCAGACACATACACATTTAAATAATAATATAAAAGTATATGAAAAATGGAACGTCGGTAATGACAATGTATCGCAAAGAAAAAGAGAGAAAAATAAAGAACACTCGGATTTTACGTGAAAACCCTTTTGAGAAAAAAATCACTAGCAAGGAAAATAATTCACTATGTCGAATTCGAATGATTACAAGAGGAGTAAACTATGTCTATTTATAGGCTTGTAAAACCATATTCTAGCAGTAGTGTAGTAAGATTGAAACACATTATTCTAATCAATATCAAATTGATGGAGCTCAATAAAGTTTAAAAAACATTATTCTAAAATAAAATAAAAGAAGTGTAGTTCTATATGGATTTTACTTTTACTTTATTTTATCAATATATTTTATTTAAATAATGATTCGGGTTACTTAATTCTAACAGTATAGATATGCAAACAATGCACTGAAACAATTTATGTAAAATATATAAAAATATTAGAATAAATTTTATTTAAAATGATAAATAATAAATAATAAATAATAAATATTAGAATATAAATACTAATAGCAAATGCAGTCGATATCGAATTGGTAAAATATTTTTTTAGTAATCTTGGCCTTGTCTAGTGTCCGTGTAATGCTGTCTGTTTTCTTCTTACTGATGAAGAAAAAAATATAATGGATATCGAAGTGGTAAAAGACCATCCAAATCTGTAATTGATGTCGATTTCGATTTCATCTTGCACAATATCCTCCCCTTGCTCCTTATTAAGAACAGGGTAATAAAATTGTAGTAGTAATGGAAATGGGATAAAGCGACTGCAGGTACAGGTAGCTGTCACACACACACCATTAGAATGGTAGTTTCAAAGACTCAGGGTTCAAGTCAAGTAGGCTGCCCAAAATAGTTAAAACTGCCTCTGCCAGCTTTTGTACCCGATTAAGATTATCCTTTTTTTCCATCTCTCACTCAGTACCAATTCAAAGCAATAACAACAGTTGGTTACCCTCGTCTTGTACGACAATTCCCTCCAGCTTTTTTCTTGTGGTTATATTATTTATATATATTGCAAGTAAAAAGACTATGGAAATCAAATTTTGGGGTTTGTTGTTGAAAGGAGAGAGACGATGAGAGGTTTTGAGAGAGCAGTGGAATGGCTTAGATCATTTGTTTATAGCAATGCTTGGGATTTCTGCGTTGTTTGGAAATTGGGTGATGATCCGTCTAGGTACTTTCAACCTCCCCTTTTTATTTGGAGCAGATGGATTTGAAATCTAATGAAGCTTTCTTGCTTGTTTGTAGGTTTATTGAATGGAAGGACTGTTGCTGTAGCGGTGGTATAAATGTTAAAGTAGAACAAGATAAACTTCAGCTTCAGGGTCCTCCTCTATGCAGGGATGCTCAGTTCCAGCATTCCATAAGATCAAAGGCTTGTGAAGCCCTCTCCCATTTTCCTTTTTCCGTGTCTCTCTATGCTGGGTACACTTTGATTCTTCTCAAAAACTCTCGTCTTTTCAGTTCTGGACACACATGATAGCCACGGCACAATCATTCTGATTTTTTTTTTTTACAGTGAAA
This sequence comes from Gossypium hirsutum, assembly GCF_007990345.1. Lineage (NCBI taxonomy): Eukaryota > Viridiplantae > Streptophyta > Magnoliopsida > Malvales > Malvaceae > Gossypium > Gossypium hirsutum. Next base: position 47,249,805 of record NC_053448.1, on the reverse strand, counting down.
ACAGGATTCATGGAGAGGTGGCTATTTCAAGTCAACCAAAGTGGCTTAACCATGCCAATATCTCCACTTCCCTTTCCTCAGAAGTGAGGATCTCTTTTTCAGTCTCAAATTCTTTTTGTCACCCAGAAATTTTCAAGTTCATGCTTTTGGCTATGATTTTGTTTGCTTAAAAATCCCCCTTTGATGCTTTAGTTTAATCAACTAATTTCTGCGGTGTATGTACACAAATGTGTTTATACAAGACAGTCACATTCATGGTGTATCTTATCATCTAAAAGTGTTACATCACCTGGTTTTCTATTTTGAAATGGTCCATGTTATTTTGACAGGAGACAATGGGAACCCAAGTTCTGATCCCAGTTTTTGGCGGTCTCATCGAGCTCTTTGCTTCAAAGAATGTAAGGTTCCTTTGACTTACTCAGTTTCCATTATTTTGCAATGCGATTTGTGTCTTCCAAGCTTATAAACATGTAAATTTGCCCTTTTGATCAGATACCAAAAGATCAAAACATCATAGAGTTAATAAGAACTGAATGCAATGCACTTTTAAAAGCAGAAACTACAACAGCAGAAAGCTATAGAAAAGCAAATCTTCACAAATGGTATCTCAACACATTGCAAGAAAAAGACTTGCCATTTTCCATGAGCTTGTCAACCGTGAATCCCAGAATACAATTCATTCCCTCTATTGGACATCCCCCCTTTTCTTCAGCTTCTGCCTATATTTCTCAAGATGAGCAATTGAAACAGCCAATTGGCACATATTATGGAACAAAAAGACTAGGATGCAGCCAAAATGTGTGTGCGCAACAAACAGAAATAGGGATTGTTTTGGATTGTAAAGTTAATTCTGTAAATGACAAAATGAGAACTGCCAAGCAGCCAGAAAAAGTGAATTACCATTCTAAGAATCTTATCACAGAGAGGAATAGAAGGAAGAAGATAAAAGATGGGCTGTTCAAGTTACGAGCTTTAGTCCCCAAGATATCCAAGGTTGGTTCACAATTTCCGTAACTTATAATACCCAACTTAATTCTTCTTATTTCATATCTCTAATGCTTTTGTTGTTCAATATTGTAGATGGATATAACTGCTATTCTTACAGATGCAATGGAATATATAGGAAATTTACAGGAGGAGGAAAAGAAACTCCGGAATGAGCTCAAGGAAACCGAGGAAGGGGACTGTGGAAAGAGCAATGCAGAACTGAAGTCTACGAAGTTAGACTGGCTACAGAGGAAAAACATGTCTACCATTGAAGAAAACCATATTCTCAGTGGCATATCTGAAATGGCAAAAATTGAGGTAGATGGTTGTGTTGCCCATCGGAGCAATCATCAATGAAACTCTCGACTAATGTGCTGGATCATTTCTCAGGTACATGTAGAGGTGAACCAAATAACCAAAAGAGAGTTTTGGATTAAGCTGTGTTATAAGCACAAGAGAAGTGGGTTTGCAAAGTTGATGGAGGGTATGGATTCTTTGGGACTTGGGGTGATTGATGCTAATATCACAACATTTAATGGAAACGTGCTCAACATTTTCAAAGTCGAGGTAAGACTCACTGAATGGTTGATGTCAATGGAACAATATGAATTCAGTTAGCAGGGCGAAACCAGAAAATTCATCTAGGGATCGAAATTAAATTGTAATTTTTACTATAGTCAAAATGCAATTTTTAAAAGATTAAATCAAAATTTTATCATTTTAGGGGGATTAAAGTGCAAATTTACCTTTATTAATTTAAAATTTTAAAAATTTTAAAGAGCGGAAAATTTTAGGGGCTGGCAGGCCCTAGGTTCGTCCCTGTCAGTTAGTCCATTTAGCTTTGCAAGATACCAAAAAACAGTAACTGCAAAGATTGCAGACCAGAAATTACTAATAACTTTGTTTATCTGTTGCCATTTTCTTCATAAGCTTATATTGTCTGTTCCACTTGTGCAAGGCAAACAGGGATTTCGAGTCCAGGCAATTGAGAGACTTGTTGACCCACCTAACAAACTAGATAAACAACGTTATACAGTGTAGAAAATGTACAAAGAAAATGGATAGTTCAGCTTCTTACGTATAGCTGCTCCAACAGTCATGTCTCGGAACTTTGGGCTGTAAAATTTTAGTGGGTTTGATGCTGCTTCTTACTTATAGCTCTGGTTTTTACCAAATTCTATATAAAATTGCTAACTCTATGATTGCAATGAAGTTTTTGTTTTCATGTTGGTTCTCTTTCTTCGCCTATGTCGGCTATTTCTTCTTTCCCTTCGCTGATAATTGTGTTCGACATACACAAGCCTAATTAGCCTAGTAAAAACAATGGCAGGTCAAAAGTATTCAACAATATCATAATAGTTGTACTTGTTAAACCTTACAACATGGGTGAAAAAAATTCTAACAAATATATTTATAAAAAATATATAAAAAAATTAAATAAGATTTTGGTTAAAATAGTAAAATTAATATGTTGAAAATCATAATTATATAATACTGATAATAAAAGAAAATATATATATATGAGTTGCCAATCATAATGGAATAAATATCAAATTTATATAAGAAACTTTAGTCCAACGGGATAAATGTCAAAATTTTATGTATACATCATAATAGGTCAATCATTGGTTGGTTTTAAAAAAAAATAAAATTAGGTGTCGTTATTGTCATTGGTGGCACCGGATTAAGTTTGATTATATAAAATGTCTAGAGACTTGATAAGCATCATTAAAGTATGATTATATAAAATGTTCAGGGATCTGATAAAGCAATTACTCTTTTTAGATTGGATGAAAGGAGGGATCACTCTCCCAATTAAATTAAATGTACGAAACTCCAAGGAAATATATATAAAGATGCAAAAGATCATTTAAAATTTTATAAAATTCAATTTAAATAGAAATGATGTGGCTTTAAAATATACCCAAACTTTTATTAAATCAAATCACCTAAAATTGTGTTAGAATGTTGAGGCTTAATTTTTTTCCTTAAAAATATCAATTCTAGTTTATTAGGTCGAAAGAAATTTTTCTTTTTTTAAAGTTAGAATGCTGTTTTAAAAGAAATTTATATCATCATTTTAATCAGTTGTTAAATATTTGAATTAATTAATATCGTTATAAAATCAGAAAATCAAATTAAAATATAAAACCTAAATCCCAAATGTCAGAAAATCAAATTAAAATATAAAACCTAAATCCCAAATGTGAGCATAGAAGAGGGATGTAAACTGAAATTTTACATTTTTCTGATAATGACTAAAAAATAAAAATGTTAGCAACACGAGTCATTGAAAGAAACCTTTATGTATTGAGGTACTTTCGGTAGAAGGTAAGGGTAAATATGTAAATTCGTAATAAAAAGATATGATTAATCCGAAACGTTGCCAGGGATACTTGAGCGACACGACCATAGACGGTTTTATACTGCGGCACGAAAGCTGTGTATATTTCTTTATTAACAATTTTTTAAAAAAAGCTACAAGGGGCGGTCTATAAATAAATAGCTGCACCTTTATTTCGTCTTTGATTTTTACTTTGTTGCTCCTTGCAATCTTTTTCATACCTTTTCCTGAAACAATGAATCAAATTGGTGCAGAAAATCAAACCTCCATAACTATTGATGATGCTATGTCAGAAAGTAACGAGCTTGATTCATGTTACAATTGTTTCCAGCATTTTGTTACAAATGGTTTCTCTAAAATAGATGAATCAAGCTTTGAAGGTGATATAATCAAAACAAGCTTTTTCTCTAGTTTATCGCGAAATCCGCAGATCTCCTATAGGACGAAAATCGTGGCAATCCATAAGAATTCCAACACTAGTCAGTGTTGGAAAATTCGAGCACACAGTTTTGGTGTTTACGCAAAGGCGGTGGCTGATACGCGTGGTGGAGATGCCAATATCAAGTACGCTTGGTACGGTGCTTCCAAAAACGAGATTTGCGAGACTGTGATGCATGGATTTAGTTGGCGTAGACATAGCATCTCCGTGTCTCCTGCAAAGCATGGTTTAGACAGGTTAGCTTTTTAGTTGAATTGTTGGATGAAGTTTTGGGAGCTTTCTATTGAAATAATGAAAATTGATTCATGTGTTGCAGTGTATTGTGTTCAGGAGTGGATGGAAGTGGCGTGAGGCATTTGTTGCTATGCCGAGTTATATTAGGAAAGCAAGAAGTGGTGAGGGAAGATTCTAGTGATCAGTTCCATCCGAGTTCAATGGATTTCGATTCTGCCGTAGATGATATTTCATCTCCTACCAGATATATCATTTGGAATACGCACTTGAATTATAATATCCTCCCCTGTTACATTCTCAGTTTCGAAGCTCCTCCTTACTTAAGTGGTGAGCAGCTTAATTTTAATTGTCATGTGCGACTCTTAATTTGTTAAGATGCATGCAAATTTTTTTTCATGTGCTACTGTTAATTTCTTTGTTTTGGCACCAAAGGGTTAACAGAACCAAAAACCATCAAGCCTAAAACGTGGATAACCTTTGGCACATTGATCTCTATACTTTCGCCCTTTCTAGATCATTCACAAAGGGCTTCCCTTGAAGAGCAGTATACAAATTATCTGGTAAGACTAATGATTTTTCATCCGAATTCAAAATTCCCATATGTGATGTGCAACTTGAGTTGTAATCATTTATTGTGGCAGGAAAAAAAGATTACAAGGCCGCAAATGATACAAAGAGTGAGAGCAATAGCTGGAAACCAGTTGTTATCTGCTGTTGTGAAACTGTACACAAACAAGGTGCAATTTTGGACTTAATGGGTTTTTTTTGTTCTTATTTGCTGCTGCTCCGTTTTGCTCTTCTGTATACGGTACTTTTGCCTTCAACAACTTGGGCTGCAAGATTTGAGCTATATATTTGGGTAGTTGACTTTATATATTTGATAATAATATAGCATGAAAAAGATTGTTTTAAAACATCACCTCAACGTGTGTTATTTTTGCTGTAAAAGCAAACCATTGATGTCAGGGTGGTCCATCAAAGTCTTATCGACAATTTCCATTTCTTTGTTTGTTTAGTGTAAAAAATGGGGTTTACTTCTTTGCTAAGGACATGAGTTGATTAAGTTTAAACTTCTAACATAAATGGCCGCTCAGGTTTCTTCTTGAGCATAATTTTCCATTTTGTTTAACAGATGTAGCTTCCTGATTTTAAATTTATAATTTTTACTGTAGTACATCTTTAGTCAATACTAAATACTTATTTAAGTTTTTTAAAAATGCATCTTTTATCCTTTTTTTCTAGATCAATTAATATGCAGGAAATTCAAGTTAGCAGCAGCAACAGGGGTGATGCAGCAGGCAGCGAGATTAATGATGCAGCCCGATTGTTGGGAACAATTTATAGTTCGATGATGCAGCCAGCTTAATTATCAAGTTCGAATGATGCAAGCATGATTGCTCGGAACAATTTAATATTTATGATTATGATGGTAATTTTTTCTATTCTGTAAAAGAAATGGTAAATGTAACATCAATTAGAAGTCAAAGTTCATTAAGTTGTGAAATAACTTTGGGAGCCTTTCTCGAGACATCAGCAATAGCTGTGTTGAACTTGTCCATTGAGTACAATACAATACCAATTTGAATTTGAATTTTACTTATAAGAGGCAGCAAATAAATTAGCAATGCTCAAAGAAACCCTATGAATGAACTGACATTTTCATCATCAGTTGAGTGCTACATCTTACAATGGTAAAAGTAGGACAAGGCGTGGGATGAAACTTAACCGGAAGATTTGCATCCACGTCGATGGCTTCCATTCTCATCACCACTAGATGGTCGGCAACTTGGATTTAATACTAGGACTATTACTTCATCATCAAGAGTTATTTTTCTTTAAAATTCTCACCTAATATAATTATTTATTTATTAGATAAACGTAATGACCAAGTAATCTTTAACGCTGTAAGTGACAATCAGGTTGGCAGCTGCATAATGGATTTCACAACCATGGTATACATCCAGACTTTTCTAGGAAACTTTTGCATCAACAACTCTGCTTTGCTGCTATCACAGATAAATTTCGCCAATATACCATACCCCACCAAAATAGTTAAAACCCGAATAAGTGAATATACCTTTTCTTTTTACTGATATTATTTTAAATGTATTGATATTTAGACAAAAATTCATATTATATGTATTAATTGAAAAACATTTACAAGTATCAAATGATCGAGAATAAATAAATTTTAAATATAAAATATGAATCAATAAACTTTATTGATATAATCCATATTTCAACAAAAACAAAAATAAATAAGAAAAAGAATTGTCTCATAAATGAAACAACAATATCATATCATAAATTGTTCTAGTAAGTTGTTTTACTTGATTATATACTAGCTAGTACATAGCTAAATGGGATAAAACAAACTTACAAGATTGATAAAATTGAATGTTGATGCATGGCTGGGTAAGAGGAGTGGTATTATGAGTTGAGGAGGGCAGTTTTTTTGGCTGCTTGAGCTGAAGCACGGCAAGACTTGGGAATACCGATGGTCCGACCCCGGAAGCATTTGTCCTTCTTTATGTGGTGAAATGTTTGGTCGAGGCATATTTGGCTATGTTTGACATAGACACTGATTCTTAGGTCTGATCGGGTTTCTTGCAGGTACTGATTTACCTATGCCTTGCTTGAAGATATCTACAATTTTGTGTGTTAGTTTTACTGGAAAAAAATCATAGAATAGAGTTTATTTAACTAAAAGTTAGCAAATTCAACCGCGTGGTCGTTTAATTTGACTTTGACCGTAGGAAACACCCGGTAGGCGTAGCCTCGTAGGCAGCAATCCCTTTAATCAAAATGATGCTGTCCTAAGAAGTCGCAAATCATCCCATCATCATCAACTCAAAACCCAATCGAAGGAACTACAATAATAAATATAGTCTGCGCCACCGAACACCGTACCATTTTCTCCAAGACAAAACGGTCTACGGCCCTTGGAGTCCGTACGAATTGACCGACGAATGCGTGTAGTGAGTCTTTGGTTTTCGATTGGTGGTTCAAGTAAATGTCAGTCATCGTTTTTCTTTATTTACCATGATTACGGATCCGTAGTACAAGCCAATCGCCGAGCTTAGTAGAAACTTAGGACGGCATGGTAAATTTTTAATTTAATTTTTTATAATTTATAAAATTTTAAATTAATAACGATAAAATTATATTTTGACCTTTTAAAAATAATAAAAATTTAATTTAAGCTTTTAAAAGTTATCAACTTAAATGTTTCTCGACCAAAAACAAAAAGGAATATTGATGTTTCTAAAACAAAAATGCTAATGTTAGTATCTCTTTTCTTTTTCCTTTCCTTTTTTCTTATCAGCTTCAACTTTTTTATCTTCTTTTTTAATTGGAATTCAATTTGACAGATTTGAACGCTTTTTGTAATTTGTATAAAATCTTGCTTTTCTTAACAGAAAGAAGAAGACATGGGAAGTCAGCCATACGAGTAAGAGGAGGCAATTGTTGCTTTATCCAAGCTAATTTCCAGTTATTTAACCCTACTGAACCTCTCTTTCCGTTCTGTGAGTTACGGTACTTTCACCGAAAATTGTCATCATTGTTTTCTTCTGTTATTACAACGTTGTCTGAAAGTGGGGCCCAGGTTTTGGACCGTTGCCACCCAACAATAACGGTTTTTTTAACTATGGGCGTCCTTGGTTTCAGTGAGAAAACTGATCTAGCAAAAATCAAACAGATAACAACCGAGTTGGAGACAACTGTCGATCCTACTCAGTCCGACCTGGACAGAAGGATCGAAACTGGTTTCTGTCACTTCAAGAAAGAGAAATATCAATATATCTGCTACGGCTACCATGTATAATCTTATTTATGACATAATTGTAAAAAAAAAACCCTCAATGTCTATGGGTTTTAGGGTTTGAGCCCTTAACCTTTTTTTTTTGGATTGACACCCTCAATGTTATGATTTTTCTAGAAATCAGCCCAATTTTAATGAGAAACATGAGTTAACTGTCAGTCAACCACAGGTAGATGACATGTCAAAGATGTTTGACCAATTTCAAATATGTCTACCCCTTCTCTCATTTCTTTCTTTCTTTTCCTCTACTCTCGTAGTCTACCCATCTCCAACTCCAAGAAGCCCTCTTCGCTTCCCTTTCTCTCCACACGTCCCAACCCCTACCGCACCGCCGCCTTCCCTCTGCTCCTCATCGTCTCAACCCCCACTACCACTCCCTTCCCTCTCACTCCTCACTGTCAATCTCACCATAAACGTCCCAAAACCTTTTCCATCTCTATTTCCATCTTAATCCTCCTCCTCATCATCATCATCATCAATGTTCAGTCCATCTCTCTTAACCCTCATCTAGTTCGCCACAACCAAGCCGAAGGCTTAAACAAATACGATGATTGATTGCGACTGTTACATCTGCAATCGGATTTCACAATCACGATCCCAAAACCTCTAGCATCGTCATTGTTGTCAAAGTCTGTAGAACCACTGCCAAAGTCTTTAGGAAGATGTTTAAGGAGAGGAGGGAGCGAGGAGTCATCTTCATTTTCTTCGTCGCCATCCTTGTAAATCATTGTGGCATAAAGGTCCGATATTTTAAGTAATTATGCCTATTTACAAAAGACAATTTCATCAAACACCCAAAATTCTATGAACCCAAAAAAAATAAAGGAAAAGCAAAATGAGGACCTCACTGTTATGACCTATTTTTTAGTATAGCTTGCTCTTCTACAATCCAATCCATGGAAATACCAAAATCAAATCAAACTCAGTCAGCATAAATTCACTAATCAATCTCCCTTAGCTCTTCCAAAATGTAACTGAAACCTCCAACAAAGAGAAAACAATGCTCAACAAAGCCTCAAAGCCTCCTCTCTAGAGGTGAGCAAAACTCGATTTGACTTGAAAAAATCGAAAAAAATTCGAATTTCGAGTTAAACGAATCAAGTTATTAGAGTTAATCGAGTTATTCGAATCAACTCAATTTTTTTTTTCAAATTTCGAGTTCGAATTGAGTTGATTTTTCGAATTCGAATAACTCGAATAATTCGAATAATTCAAATATCAAACTATAATATTTTACATTTTTACCTCAAACTCCCAAACCTTTTTACTTTTCCCTCAAAACTTTTACTCCTTCCCACTTTCCCCCCAAAACTTTTACTCCCTTCCCCTCCCAACCCCCCAATCTACCCAAAATCCATTTCCCACCAAAATTTTACTCTCCCATTTACTTTTTCTCAAAATTTTACTCCCCAAAACCCTCAAAACCTTTTATTTTCCCCTTAAATTTTTACTCCCTCCCACTTTTCCCCTAAAACTTTTATTCCCTTCTCATCCCACCTCTCATCCACCCCAAACTCTCTCCCCTCCACTTTTTTTTAATGTTTTCCCTCCAAAATTTTACTCCCCGTATTTACTTTCCCCCAAACTTTTATTCCCCAAAACTTTTTATTTTCCCCCTAAACTTTTACTTCTCACCCTTTACTCTCAAATAAAAAATCAAAATTATCCAAAAAAGAATCACTAAACATAAATAGTAATAATTTTATTTATATCTACTATTTATATTATTAAATTAAATTTCACATTTTATATTATTTATATTATTAAATTTTTTAGTCATATTGAATATTTATATTAAAATTGAATTATTAATTATACCATAAAATATTCGTGTTAAAATTTTATATTGGTATCAATTTCACATTTTATTTTTAAAATAACTTTTATTAAAAAAATCATATTTTTACATTTAATATATTTTTTAATTCCAAAATACATAGTGACAAGAATTTGAAGATAATTGAAACAACTAAGCAAGCAAAGAAGCTAACCAGTATATAAAAAATTAATAAATAAATTATGAGGTGATGAAAGTTAATAAAAAATTTGATTAAGGTGGACAAATTTTATTACGATGGGTGAAAGTGGTTACAAGGATCCAAAATTATTTTTTAAAATTTAACTCGAACAAATATATTCGATTCGATTCGATTCGAATTCCACCTCACTCGACTCGATTCGAGAAAACTTCAAATAAAGTTAGGATGATAAAATGATATTCGAAAACTCGATTAACTCAAAATTTTTCGATTCGATCGAATGCTCACCCCTACTCCTCTCTATCGTTTTGCCTTCTCAAGAGAACCCAAAATGAAAACAAAAGAAAATCGACTTAAATACCTAGATCTAGTAAAAAAAAAAGAGAGGAAGAAAAGGATTAGAAATTAATGACTCTATTCTCTCTCAAACACTATAATAAATAAGCCAATATGAAAATTTGATCGATCGATGGTTGGACACAACAGTGACAACGATTAGAAGGGAAGAGAGAAAGAGGAGAAGAACAAAGATGGAAACAAAATGAAAAAAAGAAAAGAAAAGAAGAATTTTGTTAAACAATTTTATTTTTATAAATGATGTCATCTATGACCTCGTGCTTATGTGGCATTAGGGGGTGAGTGTTCGACCGAATCGAATTGAATGAAAAAATTTTGAGTTACTCAAGTTGACGAATATTATTTTATCATCCTAACTTGATTGGAAATTTTCTCGAATCAAGTCAAGTGAGAAAGAATTCGATTCGAATCGAATCGAATATATTTGTTTTAAATTTAAAAAAAATAATTTTAGGTCTTTGTAACCACTGTCACTCGTCGTAATCAAATTTGTTATTAACTTTTATCTCTTCATAATTTATTTATTAATCTTTTATATAAGGGTTAGCTTTTTTGCTTGCTTAGTTGCTTCAATTATGTTTTGATTTTTGTCACAATATATTTTAAAATTAAAAAATATATTAAATATAAAAAATGTGATTTTTTTTTAATAAATCAAATGCATTTCAGTAATTTGTTCATGTGATTGTACTGTGTATGTGATGAATTATCAGTAACTAATAAGGTGATAAGTAAGAAGTTGGAAAAACTTTTTTTTTTTTTTTTTGGCTTTAGCTCCACATTCTTTGAGGTATGTTTAATGGGGGAATAAAGCAGGGGAACAAGTTCTGTAAATTTGAACTTTCATCTTAATTTAGGATTCTGGAATATACCAATATAAATGTGGATTTCCTTACCATTCTGGTACATGTAAGGTCTTATGCTTGAGTTCATACTTAATATGATTTTCTTACTTTTGAACAGATTGAAGACACTAAAGAAAGTTTATACATAATATGATTGTCTTACTTATGCTTGAGTTTGCAGTGATTTCATAGAAGAGATATGCACCTGCAAAAACCAAGGTGAAGACAGAGCTGAGTTTCTGGGAGCAGTGTACCAATTGTGAAAAGGTGGTTCATGGGTGTACATATCTATTATAACATCTTTTTGCACTCTAACACATTACTATAAGATTGATATATTAATATGGTTTGGAACAAATTGATGCAGGAGGCTGTGAAAGAATCTCTGGGGAACCTATTCACATATCCATTTGTGAGAGAGGCAGTGTTGAAGAAAAGCCTTTAGTTGAAGGGTGCACATTATGATTTTGTTAATGGAAACTTTGATCTTTGGAATCTCGACTTCAATCTTACACCCACTCTAGCTCTATGAGTACTTTTGCACTTTCCCCATACCTTCTCTTGCAATGCTGCTTTGTATATTTCTTCATCAATACCATTCCCAGGGAATAAACCGACCTGATTTTGGTCCACTTTGTGTTTAATATCATCTGAGAAAAAAAAAACTGAAACATGAATGTTCTGTTTTGATGCACAAAAGAAAAAGCCGACTTTTGCGTTTAGCCCCCCCCCTCTTTCTTTTTTTTTTTTTGTTGACAAAAATCTCGTAAGAACTTACTTTTAAAAAAATATATGGGGTTTAAGCTTATTTCGCAGTGTTTTTCTCAAATTGTAGCTGCTATTGTTGAAGAGTAAATGTGGAAAGAAGGTTGGCAGCAACTTGAGAAACGGAAATGATTGCAAATTAAATGATGGGTTTTGAATGTTTAAGAGATGATATGAACCAACTGAATTAACTCAAAGTTTATATTTCCATGATTCTTCAAAAATTATTACCAAACAACATATGTGAATGGAAGTAGTATGCAATAGGATAGAATTCAGAAATGAGGTTCTTTTCTTTTATTTTCTATTGCAAAAAAAAAAAAAAAATTAAACATCCTTGCTTTCATTGAGAGTCGAACTCAAGACCTCCCGCTTACTAAACGGGTGCTCTAACCAACTGAGCTATGAAAGCCACGTTGAGGTTTAAAGCTATTTTTCAATTATATATAAATAAGTATAAAGTAAAAAACGGAAGAGAAATAGCAGAAATAGAGGATAAGTGAAAATCTGAACTTCCCTGAGTCTGCTGCTGCTACTGTGTACCTCATATCATCAAACTTGGAAACTTCCACACCTCCATATACCCAACCCTGCATTTCATTACTAACTTTGGTGGTGCTCCTCCCTGTGAATACTGCTGCTACGTTTCTCTCTGTTTTCCACACAAAAAACAAGCATGAAGAAAAGGTTACACAAAATGAAGTGAAGAGTCCGATGTAGTCAGTTGAAATGTGGCTTCCCCTAACTTATGAATTATCCCACCCCAAAACCTCACTGCATTAACTTATTCTTTTGTTACGGGAATCATTCAATCTAAGTTCAAAGATAATATGTACTCGAAAATTTGAACAAATAAAATAATTTTAAATTTGATTGTGTATAACTTTTATTAAATAATTAATAAAAAATTATAACATAAATCATTAATTTACTTTAATTTATAACCCTGAACCGCGATTGTTTTTCTTTAAAGCTTCCAATAATTCATTAACCAAAGGATACATACTTAAAAGGCACATAAAGCCAAACAAGTACGACACTAAGCACAAGACCAAACAAGCTAAGCCTAAGGGGAACAAACCTTAGACACCACCACACAACGAGTCGCTGAGGTACCCAGTTCTAGCAAGTCTGTCGACAAGGAGGAACCCAGGTTGTCGTCAACATAACGAAGCTCGTCAAGGGAAAACTCACCAACTGAGCTTTCATTCCAAGCCTTCGAGTGGACGTCAACAACCGAACAGCGAGGGTCTAGTGCAACTTGATTGACATTGCCATGTGTGATCCTTCGAGGACAAACATCAACTATGATCCACCTTTCGCTGGGGTCTTATTAAAATGTTCAAAACATAAGCCAATTATATTAGAACCGATCCATTGGCGGGGAAAAAACAAGTCACCATCTTCCCCCGTCAACGAAGAGTCAAAACAAAAGGGGAGGTGGCAACTTGAGTTATTTTGCCCAAGAGAAAGGCGAAAAGAAAAGACCAACAACCATAGTCAGAGATGTGAGTGGCACCGGCCCGATGGTCGGGTAGGCGCCTATGGAAAAACTAAAACAGTAAAAGACAGGCAGAAGAAAGGATTTTGTTGAGAGCATTTAAGAGAGACTTTTTTATTTCAATTAAGTAAGTAATATAATCTTGTGCCACGGACAGTGATTGTTGTAATTGTAATAGAGCATGCAGGATCTGTCGTAATTTGATATATTAAATTAGGTTCTCTAGAACACTTCATGAGTTTGTTCTCAAGTAATTTACAAGTCTTTTCAATGTTTTTTTTGTTGATTTTTAGTTTCTAGTGTTGATTAAATGCTAAAATTACATATTTTATGTAATTAAATTGGTTAATTTATGAGAGTGCACCATTAATGTATCCATGTTTATATTGAATTTTGTGCAGGGGTGCAATTTGGGACTAAATAGAAGAAAAAAGAAACAATTGGGCTAGATTGAAGAAAGGAGCAAAGAAGGCGGGCCAAAGCAGAATTTTTCCAAGATTAATTAGCTGAAATTTTATGTTGACTTAGTGGGAGATTATGTAGGGATTTTTATATCATGGAATATTTTATTTCCTTGATTTTCTATGGTTAGTGGCTCTTAATTTGGCAAAGCCACTAGTATAAATAGGGGCTACCATGTTCATTCATGAATCAAGTCTTGAATCAAGTCATTAATCAAGTTTTTAATTACCAATTTTTTTTTATTAAGTATCCATTTCAGCTTTAGGCCGGTGTTAACTTCGTCAAGATCCGTGAGTTACGAACCCGAGCAATTTGACTCCTAAATTCCAGTACTTGTTATTTCTTCGGATTAAGAGTATGACTTCGTCAACTCACAAAGTCAAATCAACATTAAGTCAAAAAAGACACCGTTTGAGTTAGAGTGGTTAGACGTACAGTTGGAATTCCGAAAGGATCGATTGTCTAATCGGTTTTCTGTGAACACATTGGTGTGCCAAGTGGGGATTGTTGTTTGGTTCCGTCAAGGGAAGTAGTAATCAGATTTAAATGTCCCACGCGGTTGAGGGCATTGGTTCGAGCTAGGCTCTTCTAGAACGCAAAGCTGCCGGAGTTCTAAATCATGAACGTTTCGTTGGTTGTTCGATCGGTAAGGGTTAGTTATTGGACGTTCCATAACTAATTTACACAAGAAAGAGTTGGTGTCCGAGGCGTCCTTGGTAGCTATAACTAGCTTATTGGAAAAGAGGAGTTCATCTAATTTCGAGGATCGGTTCAAAGACGAGAAAAACCCGTGCCTAAAGCTGAGCTTAGTTTAATTCATTTTTCTTCAGATTTATTTAACTGCTTTTTATTATTTTATTTTCAGCTTTTACTTTTTACACATTTTATTTATTTATTTCAGGTTTTAAATTTTATCTCCCCGAACTTCTTGGGCACGACAACTGCCCCGACATAAATCTGGACAATAGAGCAACAATTTGCAGTAAACTCAGTCTCTGAGGAATCGACCCTACTCCCTATACTGCTTAAATTGCAAATTAGGCGTAGGTTTATATTGGTGGATTCGACACCCATCAAGTGTTTATGGTGGTTTTTCTTACGTTTTGATCCTTTTAATACTCAAATTGGCAAAACTATGACATTAGGAATCTAATGGTTTATTTGAGCTTGTGTACAAAATGACTATGGCCAAATCCTAAAGAAAATATCAACTGCTTTGGGTGTCACGACACTGATACATGTATGTCGCGACACTAACCCTCCGTCACCTCAGAGGAGCAAAAATTCAACGAAAAACCAACTTAGAGTAGGTTGTCAAGATATTCTAACACCAGGTGTGCTATGTCACAACACCAAACCCTGATGTCTCGATTCCAAGCCTTCGAGGTTGCAACTCCACTACTGATGGTTGAAGTGAAGGAGTCAAGGTTGCAATTGAGGGTGTAACGACACCAACTAAGCTATGTCGTGACATCAAGAACCCTCAAGACAAGATTGTGCTTACTACCGAGGATGTTTTGACACCAAAGCTTAGGTGTTGTGTCACTAAAGCTTAATGAGATGAAAAAAACTGTAAGGGCAATTTTGTGTCTAACACCAACTCAAGTCAACTCATGCATTCCAAGGGAATTTTTTTCAAATAATAGGGTTGTAAACTTGAATGTATTAAAGGCACACTTGATGCCAAACATAAAAAAGCCTTTTTGATCATCTTTTTAGTTCTCTCTTTTATTCCTTTCACCATCTTTTAGGTTTTCAGTTTTTCTTAACTTAGTTAGTTAGTAGCTGGTAATTCTTCATTTTTACTATAGCTTTCACTTCCTTTCAATTAGATACGAAACTTTCTTTTGTTATTTTGATTTCTTTTTAAAGTATCCTATAGATTTTATCTTTGAGAACTTTCAAAAGTGTAAAAATCTCAACTTTGATTGTGCTTTCATTACCATTAGTGTTGCTATCATCTCCAACAAAGACTCTCTCAAGAGTCATTAAGATTTTTTCAACCTTGCCTTTTTATTTTTTCTTTGATGAATCATTTAAGCATGAACTTAACTGATATTTATATGTTGATGATGGATAGTTACTAAATCTTTTGGTGGTTGGTTGATTGAAATGTTGCATGATGAGTTTTTGGGTCAATGACTAAATCGAATGGACTTCAAAACCTAGAACTAAAGTCTCTAGGTAAATATTTAGATAAGTGAGACCGATATGAGAACTTATTGCGAAACAATTTGATTGTTCTAATTTAGTTTAGCGAGATCGAGAGATAAACCAGATTAAATTGTCTAATTGGGTAAAATGGTGATCGGAAGGTAAAATTGATCTAATTAGAAGTTTATGGATATCAACCGACCACTTTAGCCCATTGATTTGATATTTGTGCACTTTTGACTATTATGCAATCTAGTCCCTTTAGATGTAGTTTAGTGTAGTTAGCATTTGGATGATTTGTCATAATATGACACTTAGTTGCTTGCATTATCGTGGTTAATCACCTTATCACCCAATATTTTTTGGGTTCGATCCTTGGAATACTTGAAGTGTTCCGTTGTAATACTTACAAATATTACAATTGGCCTGTCACATTTTTAGTTAAGCCACCTTAATTCTTGATGTTTTGTGTTGATTCTTTGCTCGACATTCATATGTCGTGATATAGCCAATGCACTTAGATTTTAGGCATATGACATTTGTAGACCTCAAACTATACCTAAAAAAATCATTTTAACTCTCTTTTACAATAACAACAATCTCTTCCCTCATCAGTTCAAATAATGTGTAACAGCCCGTTTTCGGTAAAACTTGAACAGTGGTTTTGGGACCACAAATCTGATTTTGGAAGAAAAAATTATTTTTATATTATTTTATGGTCTATAGCATGATCGTAATGTCGTATAAAAATTTCATAAAGAAATTTTACCGATTACATGTTTAATTTGATAAAGGACCAAATTTGCAAAAGTTGAGTTCTAATAGCTAAAAGGATTAAATAGCTATGAAATTCAAAATTTGAGGTCCTTATATGGCAAATAGACCATTAAAAATGCTTAGTGGTTAAGGATGATGATCCATCCATGGAAAATAAAATAAAGAAAAGGATGAAATTGGAAAGTGAAATAATAAAAGATGATAAATGATAAAAATAAATAAAAAAATATCATCATTTATATCATCTTTCCCAAATTAAAAGCATGGAAACCCTAGCCATGGAAACCTAAGCTCAAGCCAACTTATTTTGCTTGATTAGGTAAGTATTCTTGCTCGTTTTTAATAATTTTTATATTTCTGAGATCATAATAGCTTAATTTAGCTATCTCGAGGGTTAATTTGCAAAGTTATCAAGGTACTAGGGTTTTTTCATGGATGAACATAGATGAATTATGAAGTTTTATGGTAGAAAATGAAAGGTTGTTGATAGATAAACAACTTTTGTAAAGGGAATTTTGATGAAATTATTATTTAGAAACTAAATTGAAAAGATGTAAAATTCATGGAAAAATTCCGAATTTTATGAAATACATGGGCTGTAAATTTTACATGTAAAAATCAGCTAGGCTTGGAATAAGGATTAAATTGCATGAATTTCATTTTTTGAGCCTAGGGACGAAATTGTCATTAATTAAAAGTTTAAGGGCAAAATGATAATTTTTCCTAATATGTGAATTGAATTGAAATGAACATGAATTAATGTTAAATTCATTCATATAGATTTGGATAGACCAAATTCATAGTTAGAACGAAGAAAAGAGAAAATATCATATTAGTAGATTTTACGTACACAAACATTTATCGAGGTAAGTTCGTGTAACTAAATTATGTATATTTATATGCTTGAATTAAATGTTGTGTATGTAAATTGTATAAATGCCAAATATATGAAATTGGTTACATATCTAACAAAACCTGATAAATATTAAATCCCGTTTGAATAATGAAATTCGATGGATACAGGATTTCCCAATTGGTTGTGGTCCTGCATGTGTTGCGGATACACCATAGCTCCTACGAGCATCCCATTATAAGCCCTCTCGAGCTTCCCGTTATACGGTTCATGCGAGCATCTTGATCGGTAGTAATCTTGCGTGTGTTGCTGACTACCGCAGCTCTTTGTGAGCGATCCTGTTATATGATTAGTTGTGATCTTGTATATATTGTAGACACAAATGCAGCTCTTTGTGAGCGTCCTGATATGGCTTGCTTCAACCTCCCGATATATAGCTATCCGGAGCTCCTGATTAAAGGCTCTTCGTGAGCTTCCTGATTAAAAGTTCTTTGTGAACTTTTGATTATGGCTTTTATAAGCTTCCTATTATATAGTCCGGATAAGCTTCCTGATAGACTCTTTGTGAGCTTTCTGTTATATGGCTTGAGAGAGGATTTCCCGATTATAGAGGTGTTCATTCGGTTAACCGACTCGAAATAACATTAACCGAATTCACCAACCTTTCAAAATTTCTAACCATTAACCGAACCGAAATTTTTTCAAAAAAATTAACCGAACCGAAATTTTTTTGGTTAATTCGGTCTGTTAACCGAATTAACCGAAAACTATATGTTTTTTTTATTTTTGGTTAAAAATTAACTGAATTAACCGACTTACCCGAATTACCCGAATTAATCGAATTGAATCACTACATAATTAAATTATTTTTAGACTTTTAGACTTTAGATTTAGTTTTAGTTTTAGAATTTTATTTTTATTTATTGAATTATTTGTAATTTTTATGATTGGGTTGGGTTGGGTTGAATACTTGGGTTTGGATTGGGTTTAGGTGAATAGTGGGCCTATTTATATATTATAATTTTATTTATTAATTTTTCGGTTAAACCGAAAAAATTTGGTTAATCGACCGGTTTCGAACTGAATTAACCGTTAATTGAAAAATCAAAAAATAATTAACCGACCCCTGACGAAAAAATTTGGTTAACCGACCGATTAACCGAATTCGGTCGGTTAACCAATTTTTTTGGTTTTACATGAATTTTGCACACCCCTACCCGATTATTTGCTTTAAAGAGCATTACTGAATCTGAATTGACGGATTTCTAATTTGTACACTTCGAGTGTACTACCTGTGTATCCATCAATGTTTTCAATAATTCAATGGACAAAATCCTAACATGAGAAAATATGAACATGAAATGAATTAATGCACGCATCTGCATGAAATACATGAAAATGATGATACATGATAAATGGAAATACGAGATGATAATATATGAACATGGAATTTGTTTGATGAATATGTTCATCCATGATTATAGATTTGTACACCTTAAGTATATTACCCGTGTGACACCAACATTTCAAATGATTTAATAGACAAAGTTTCAACATGAAATAATCTAAACTCGAGACGAATTATTATGAAAATGTACTTGAAATATAAGGATATGATTTGTATATGTTATATGAATACATGATGTGGAAAGTATATGTACATGGAAATCTAATTATTGTTGAGTCCATACATGTTTCTTGATATTTATATGAAATATATGACTAATTAATAAGGGTGATGAGGATGTGTGTTAGGGTTCGTGATCAAGTTGATTGAATATGCCTTGTATGTTTATATTGAATTTAAATAAGTGGTAAGTTAATTACCATGTTATACGAACTTACTAAGCATTTCATACTTACTCTGTTTTATTTTCCCCTGTTCTATAGTAATTCGGAGGCTCGTTGGATTGGAAGCTTGGCAGAGATCACTCACACTATCTATCAGCCCATTTCGGTATATATATGGTAAATCAATTATGGTTATAATGGCATGTATTGGTTAATTGGCCAATATCGGCATATAAATGCTTTAAGTGTAACTAGCTATTGGAATGGCTTGTGATGGATACGTTTGGTATGTGTTTGAAATGATTGATTGATAGAAATTATATTGGCATATTGATGATTGAATTAAGTTAGCATATTTGATAAGACATGCATATATGTGAATTTGGTAATTTAAATAAGTGTGTATACTTGATTATATGAGGTATTATATCATGTATAGGAGTTGATTTTGAGTTGGGTTAAATAACCTATAATAGCTTGTGAGTGTGTTAAAGTGTTGGTGTAGGAGGATGACAAAATGGGGTGAGAAATATGGCTTGGAAAATAGTGATGCGGTCGTTGAAAGCACCAAAAATATCCTACCCTAATAAATAATGAAAAAGAATAGTAAAAGGGAAGTAAGGTCAAATCCTCAGGGACTGGACTTGCACAATATCATGTTCCATGAAATGCCAGGCAGAATCTTGCAAAAGAAAACCTGCGTTCCTGAAAAAAATAAAATAAAAAAATAACAGAATTAAAGGTTTGGATCTGGAAACAAAAAATAAAAATAAAAATAGAATTAAGAATATTGAATCGAAAATTTGAGAAATTAAAAATAGAGTTGAGAGAAAGGAAATTCTTATGGGAGATTCCAACCTCCAGTTGTCTCGTTCCGCCTTGGGTTCAATCCTCGACTTTTAGATGATCCTTCCCAAACCGAATAAGCCAGTTATAGTGGAAGAGGACGCCTACGACCACCAGCTCCAAGGATTTAGACTTACGATTTAGTGGAACCTGACTCTAGCCAACAATCGCTTCTGTGGGATCGTCTTATGCTAGATCAACGCTTCTCAATGGCGAATCCCACGCCATTTTGTCTCTTAGGCTCGCCAACCTCTAACGCAGTAAGCTAACGAACCGACTGTGGAACCTTCCCAAAACATACAAAGCGATCGCCTTTGCATACGTTGAAAAGCTTACTTCTTAAGGGACATGGACGGAAGCGTCAGCCTCGTAATGCGGAGAAACGATGAATACTCGTTGAGAAGGCTAAGTACGAATTCTAAGCCTCATGAACCCTTTTGGGGATTTTCGACAACCTTTGGCTAGATGGGTTTCGTGGCTCATGGTTGTGGCGGACAAGAAAATCAATATAATAAAAATAGAGATTTTATTGAAAGGAAATATAAGAAGAACAAAAGCCTAGGGGAGAGAGTGTTTACAGAAAAATATGGATCTCTTTTGAGTCACTTCACCCCCTATTTATAGTGCTAGGGGAGATAGTCTAATCCTACTTAAATTCCCAAAAGATAAATACATTTAATTGAAGATAAATAAAGATAAATAAAATAAAATCCTAAAATTAAATAATCCTTAATAATTATCTTAATATTAATTATCCTAATATAATTAAAATAGAGTTTGATAGAATAAAATCTCTTCTTTTTGCATTTCAACCCTTGTATCATTCATGCTTGCACTTTTGGCACTAACTTTTCCTTGTGTCGCACATTAGTCCATTTTATCTCTAAATTCACGCTTTTGGCCCTTAATTTTGCTTTTGCCTCAAATTTAGTCCCTATGAGATAAAAGATCATAAATAGCTCAAATTAGCAGGATCATACTCAGAATAAATACATAATTAATACATAAAAATACGTTATCTTAGAGTGTTATCAAATAGCCTATTTTCATCTACACGGGCATGTGTCTTAGCCATGTGTGACACACGGCCTAGCACATAGGCGTGTGACCTGACCGTGTGTCCCCTACATCTTTAAAATTTCAAAACAGAATGCCCAGGTATTTACACATGACATAGTACACGGGCGTGTGGCTTGGCCGTGTAACCCAAGTTAGAGAGTTACATGGCCTGAGACACGAGCGTGTCCCTTGGCCATATAAACCACACGGGCGTGTGACCCTTACACCTAGGAAAAATTTTGAGATTTTGCAAAAAATTCTCTGAGTACCCAGTTTAGTCCAGACTCGTTTCTAATGCATGTTTTGGACCTCGAGGGTTCATATAAGGGACATTATGTTTGATTTTTGACATGAATACTATATATAATGAAATATCTATTTACTTGGTTTGTATATTCCGGTAATACTTCGTAACCCTTTTCTAGCGACGGATAAGGGTTAGGGGTGTTGTAACAGCCCAATTTTCAGTGGTATCGAAAACAATGATTTTGGATCACTAAATCCGACAAGTAAGCTTGAAAATTTAATAAATTAATAATTATGGGTCAAGTGTGAATTTAGAAGAATTTTTAAATTAGTGAATTTTTTGATTTAAAAAGAATTTAATAGGTAAATCGGATCTAAAATGAGGTATCGAGACCTCGAATCCATAAGATGACCCATAAATATTTTTATAAATATTTAAGGAGTGCCGTTGAGTTAGTATTAAAGCTTCATCAGAAAATTTTAACGTTTTGACCGTCAATTAATTTAAAAGGACTAAATTGAAAAGATGCAAAACTTGCTAAAGTGATTAAATAGCCTAAAAATTAAATAAGGAATGACTAAAATATAAAATGGACCAATTTAAGTGGCTGAGGTGGCATACTGTTAAAAAAAATCAAAGATTTTTATGTATTTAAGGACAAAATTAGAATTATAATAAAGTTTATGTGGCCAAAATTTATTTTAAGGATTTCAAGACCATTTCTTCTTAAAATTTCGGTGGAAAACAGCCATGGAAGAGGGTTGAGAGCTGGTATTTAATATTTTAGCTTCAAGTAAGTTCAATTCTTGTTTTTCCCTTGAAATTTTTATATTTTTGGACTTTTACAATTAGGTCCAACTTAGTATTCTATTAGTTTTTGATTTTGCTGAAAGTTTTGGAAGATACCATTTATAAGTTCATATGATTTTTGTTATTTTGTGATGAAATTGAGATGTTAATGGATGTTTAAAGGTGTTTTATTAAAGAATTTTTGATGAAAACATGTTTTAGGAATTAAATTGAAACGTATTGAATTTGTGGAAAATTTCTGAAATTTTAAGAAATCCATGGGCTGTTATTGATATGTATGAGAATTATTAGGCTTGGATCAAGGCTTAAATTGAAATAATTTCATTTTCCAAGCCTAGGGATGAAATCGTCATGTATTAAAAGTTTAGGGTCAATATGGTAATCAATATATTGCACTAAAATAGTTTTGGGCAGCAGCAGTGTTCTAACTTTGAAAAATCACCAAAAATTGTGGGAATCGAATTAGAAGATGAGTAAAATATGAAATTAAAACTTATTGAGTCTAGTTTCTCAAAGAAGAAATGGTGTAAGCAATGGAATTGTAAATCATGAGATATAATAAATTTTGTGAGACAGAGTCAGAATAATTTCGGAATCCCCTTTTCTGATTTTGTAAAATCATTAAAAATTGTACAAAAATAATTATGAGTTATAGTTTATATGTTTAAAATCCTGAAAGAGTATATTTTCAAGAGAAACAAACGAGAACATCATCCGAACTCTGTACAATGAGATAATTAATTTTTAGTGAAGAGAGGTCGGAACTGTCAAATAGTGAAACAGGGGAGACTTTAAAGAATAAATTGTACTTATTGGCTAAGCCAAAAATTCTGAAAATTTTATGGTAAAAAGATATATGAGATTTGGGAAAATTAACGGATCTTAATTTGGAGCTTCGTAAATCGAGATATAAATAATTTAGTGACTCTGACTCGGATAGAGAGCTTTGAATTTATATATAAGTAAATCATGAAAATATAGTTAATGTTATTTAAGCGTGTTATATACATTAAGGATGTGAAAATATATGAATGACTTGTGTATGAATTGGTCAAATGCCCGATTATAATCGATAAACATTGAATTAGAAATGATATAATGTTTTATTTCAAATAGTTATTATGAAATTATGATCATCGTTATGTTACAAAATTTAATTGTAAGTTCATATGGCTAAAATTTAATGATTAAATGTTAATTTCATGAATTATATAATGTATGATGGGATATAAATTGTTGATGAATTGAGAATAAAATAACAATGCGAAAACTGAATAAATGATCAAATTGAGTGGAATGTCAGATTTGAGTACTTTTGATCAGTGACGAGTGACAAGTGATATATGATTTCCGTGTAAGACCATATCTGGGATATGGCATCGGTGTGACATGTGTTTTTGTGTAAGACCATAGCTGGGCTAAGGCTTTGGTGTATGATATGTAACGATGTGCAAGACCATAGTTATACTATGGCAATGTGGAAACAAAGTACTCAATTTCGTAAGACGTTCTCTAATTTGTCAAATTGTGGTAAGTGTTAAGCAAATTTTATGTGATAAAATATATTGAACAGTGAAATTGAGCTCAATTATGTGATCTCATCATTCAAAGATTGTGTTTGATAGGTTATGTTAATAAATTATGTGTATGTGAATTTAAGTGATAGAAATTAAACAGCTAATGATATTGGGCTCATTTACATGAATCTGTCATTTGAAATTGTGATTGACAGAAAGAAAATGTAAATAGAAAGCACGAACTAAATGTTCATGAGATAAATAATGGCTCAATCTGATAGTAAATGATGTTATCTAATGAAAGTTAAATTGAATTGTAAATGACTTGAATTATCCGAAAATGTTCTATAATCACTGGTAATTCTTCGAAACCTTATTTCGGTGATGGATACGGGTAAGGGGTGTTACATGTGTTACATAATGGCATTGTTAGACTCCACTTGTTTCTTCCCTCTTGAAATCCATGATCAGTTTGCTTCAAAAACCATTAAAATCCATGAAAATAAAATCAACTATTGAACTACTCAATCCTTGATCTCTTTTTTTTTCGGTCGCCCAATCATAACTTGTAATAGCCCAATTTTAGGCCTAGTCAGAACAGTAGTTTTGGGACCACAAATTTGACGAGAAAAAATTTATTTTTTATTATATTTTTATGGTCTACAATTTCACGGAATGATTTCGTAAAAATTTCGACGTTTGGGCACTCAATTTAGCCAAAAGGACTAAATTGTAAAAATGCAAAAGTTGAGTTCTACATGTTAGAAGTGTCCAATTGTTATGAAATTTTAAATTGGAGGTCCTTAAATGGTAATTATACCATTGGTTAACTTTTTGGACAAAAATGGACAAGAGATAAGTGAAATAGGATATTTTTAAGTTGGGGGCATTTTGGTCATTTAATAATTAAAAGAATTAAAAAGACCAAAAAAGCCAAAAATTTGTCTATCTTCTCCATGATGAACGAAAATAGCAAGGGAGAAGCCATGGTTAGGGTTTTCAAGCTTTCAAGCTCCATAGTAAGTGATTCCAAGCCCCGTTTTTAATGTTCTTTACGTTTTTGAAGTCTCGGAAGTTTAATTTAGCTTATTCCAGCAATAATTTAACCTAGGGTTTATATTTGGAAAAATACCCATAGGTGAAATGTGTTTATTTTGATATTTTATGGTAGAATATGAAGCTTGAAATTGTGTTAAACACTTTTTGCTAAGTGATTTTCAGTGAAAACAAGTGAAATGGCATAATCGGTAAAAATTATTATTGTTCATAAGTGCATGTTAGAGCAAGAATTTGATGTTTCCATAGAATGGAAAAATGTTTAGTATGTCATAAAACATAATAATAAGAGATGAAGTTTAATTTCCGAGCTTTGGGGCAAAAGTGTAAATATGCAAAAGTTTAGGGCAAAATTGTAATTTTTCCAAAGTTCGAGTCAAGGACTGTTTTGATGAATGTGAGTGTTAAATAAGTCAAATGTGTTATTATAGATCAAGAAAGAAGTGGAATCGACCTTGATAGGAGAAAAGAAAAGATTAAAGACTAAATTGCTAAATTTCTATATTGTTGCACCAAAGTAAGTTATGTGTAAATAATAGTAATATATTTTTATAAATTGTGAATTATATTTGATATGTGAATTAATATTGAATGTGGAAGGAAAATTGTTCATGAATTATTCAAGTGATAAAGTGTTTAAAATAAAGTGTTAAGTGTAAATTCCCGATTGAACTTAGAAATAGAAGTGGATACAAGTGACATGTCACTAGAGACCAGTGTTACAGTGAGTCCCGGGTGCTGGGTGATCTAGCATGTGTTGCAGACACCTGACAGCTTGTGTGAGCAGGCCCATGGACATTTCCAGTGTTATTGATCAGTGGTAGCTTCGGCTACATTTCAGTGGTAGCTACGACTACATATCAGTGGTAGCTTCGGCTACATTTCAGTGGTAGCTACAGCTATGTATCAGTGGTAGCTTCGGCTACATATCAGTGTGGCACTTATGTGCTAATTCTCTACGTATCCGTGTATATTCCGAGTGTTCAACGGGAAATTGACTAAGTGAAAATACATGAGATCATGTAACGATTGAGTGTAATTTAATGATGAATATATATGTGGAATTGAATTGAATAATGATCGAAAGTGAAAAAGTGAAATTATGAAATAGTAGAATTAGCAACAAAATAGTTTTGGACAGAAACAGTTGTGTGACTTTGAAAAATCACAAAAAATGGTGGAAATCGAATTAGAGAGTGAATAAGATATTAAATGAAAGATTAATGAGTCTATTTTTACATAAAAGAAACAGATCAAGCAAAAGACATATATTTTGAGATATTTTAAGTTTAGTGAGACAGGGTTAGAATGAGTTTAGAATCCCCTGTTCTGAATTTAGAAAATTGTTAAACATTGTACAAAAATAATTACAGGCTAAACTTTATATGTTTAGAACTCTGAATGAGTCTATTTTCAAGTGAAATAAACGTAAGTACCATCCGAATTCTGCACAGTGAGATAATTAATTTTTAGTGAAGAGAGGTCAGAATTGTCGAGCAGTGAAACAGGGGAAACTTTAAAGAATAAAATGTACTTATTGGATAAGCCAAAAATTATGAAAATTTTATGGTAAGAATATATGTGAATATAGTTTTAGGGAAAATTAACGGATCTTAATTTGGAGTTCTGTAGATTCAGATAAAAATGATTTAGTGACTCTGACTCAAATAGACAGTTTTGAATTTAAATATAAGTAAATAGTGAAATTATGTATAATGCTATTTGAGCATGTTATATACATAAATGATATGGGATGGAGAGGAGGTGAAGGACAATAAAGTATATGAATGAATTGTATATAATTGGTTATATGCCTGATTACAATCGATAAACGTTGAAATAGGAGTGATGTTTACATTGGTGCATTACTGGTCATGGTAAGCTCATGAGAGAAAATAAAGTTTTATAGCATATGTGTGTGGTATATTTGGCATGAAGTGATGTCATGAGTGACTCATGAATTAACTCATGTTGGTAAGTTGATGCATAATTATAGTATTCAAATATATACATATTTGTAATATTTTGCTATATGATTCGGAAAAAGGGTAATAAACAGCACAATGAAAATCCGGCCATGGTGCTAGTTTATGTTAAAGGAGTGTTTTATGGCATATCTTAAGTAATGGAATGTTATAAATTTTGAGGTTAATTTGCTAGTCAAATAAATGACAAATGAATTGATTGCATATTCGTAATTTTGACATATGCTTGGTATATGAAACGTAATAATATATGCTTGAATAAACTTTAAGTATTCGAATGACATGGATTTGATGGTGATAAGAATCGAACATTGGATTCATGAAGTGCATGTGATGTATTATTGTTGTGTGATAGCTTGGTTCGAAAAATTGATTAGGTAAATGGTAAGTGAAAGAATTTATGGATTTAGAAGAAAATTTGGAATGAACATGAAATTTAGCTCAATTAAATGATTTCATCAATTAAACATTGTGTATATCAGGATGTGTTAGTGAATTACATATTTGTAAATTAAAATTCGAAGTTCGGTAAGTGATATATGAAATTAACATGAAAAGATTTATGATTGTTATTAATATTGATTCTGACATAAAGTGGATTCTTCAATATTGGATTGATTTAACGGATATAATGAGCATATGAATGGGTATGTATTGGGCTTCGTATACCCTAATTAACGACTCGAAGATAATAATTTGAAAGTTTTTAATTTGGATGAAATTTTATAACTCGGTTTCATATGTCTATAAGTGTATTTATTCTAGTAATACCTCGTATCCTATTCTAGCATTGAATACGGGTAAGAGGTGTTACAATGTGACATCACCAGATTCGGCCTTAATGTTTAGGCCGGGTTTGGAGTGTTACATAGCTAGCTTCTAATATGTGTTTCCTCTTGTTGAGGTCTCTCCTTTCACTATTTGAATTGTCGAACAAGCACTAGGTGACCCTCCAATACCTAAGTTTAGGTTTTGAGGTATGGGTTTCCCTTATATTTGTCAAAGTGCATTCACTCCACAATAGTAGTAAATCGGATCACCTTCACAGTCATAACTCACTATTCTATGGCATGTATACATTTCCTCAACTAAAAGATTAGTCTACTAATTTTTGCATAATATGTAATTTACCATACATAGTGTGTATATCTTATTTGACATACTTTATATACAAATTAATGTAGAAACTAGAAACACCAAAGTTGTTGAATCTCTTAGAACTCTCAATAACATCGTACTTTTTCATTCCACATTCTATAAAAAAAATTCAAAATTATTTTGACTTTAGTACTTATTCAATTTAGCCAAACCCCCAAAAATTACGTAAAATTATAATACAATAAAAAAAAGCTAAAAATATTACATTTATATTTATTCTAATTATCATATATCATAGTAAACTTACATGATAATGGACTTTTTCTCCAATTTGCTACCTAAAACTTACAAGAATGATAAACATTATTCCAAATTGCCATGTCATGCCAATATATATTGCCACATCAAACTTTTCAAACGGAGGTAACGACAAAAATAAGACCGAATTTTTAAATTTTCAAAAGTTCAAGTATTAAATTTTAGCAAATTGGAGTAAAGATACTAATTCCTCAAGCTTTGCATAGTGCAAATGTGAAAAACAAAATTTGACTAATTACATATGATATTTAAATAAATGGCTTAATTTATGAATTAGCTCTTGAAGTATACTCGTTTTCTTATTTTAATGCTTAAATATTTTTTAGGTTTAATTTAAAGTATATTTTTATTATGATTTTAGTTTTAAAACGTAACTAAAGTTAAAAATATATCCAGCCAATAAAGAATGCCAAACAATAATTTTTATATTTTCATAAGATAATGTTACTTAAATTATTTTTAATTAAAATACTTTTATTAAATTAAATTAATAAAAGTATTTTTTTTATTCTCTTTCTTTCTCTCTCTCCAACTTCATCTTCTGACTTCTCCCCAACACAAAAATCTTCTTTTTCCATTATCATAGCCATATTCATACCATAGAGATAATCTCTATACAAAAAAAAAAAAATCGATCCAAATTTTGGCCAAAGCAAGATTGGGTTTTCTTGGGTATTGTTTGCTCGATTTAAACAGTAGAAGAAAAGCTTATGAAGAAAGGAATAACATACTGAAAATTGAAGATAATTTAATAGTGAAAAAAATCTAGGTTTGATATTAAAGTTTCGATATTTATTTGTAAATTAAAAAAACTTAGCGATTTTTGGTAAAAATAAATGTTAGAAACAAAAAGAAGGGGTAAAAAAGACAAATGATAAAATTTGGACCCAAACAACTACTAATGAACCATGGCTAGCAGTAGAGCATGTGGCCGGTGGTGGCGACCAAAATCTAGAAATTTTTTGTGTTTAGTTTGGGTTTTGATTTGAAAGTTAAAAAAAAAATCTTAAATTTTAATTTAATTAAAGTAAATGTAATCAAACAAAATTCTAGTTAAAGGAAATTGTAAACAATTTTGGATTTTTTTTTACATTATAGTTGACAAATATTTAACAGGTCATAATTCTTCTCTATTCTCACTTGAAGAACATGATGAAGAACACCTAGAAGTTTTGTTAGATCTTTTGGGTTAAAAATATTTAATTATTTATGAAATTACTGAGTTATTATAAATTTTATTTTCTATTCTTTATAATTTTTTATTTACATATATTTTTATTTATTTATTTCTATTTTTATAATTTTTAAAATTGATATATAAAAATACGATAAATATATATTTTTAATTAAAAACGCCTCCTGGCATGTTTATATTGGTCACGTATGTTTTTTAAATGGTGTTAAAAAATTGGACCAAAATATATAACAGAATAATATTTTAGATACTAATTAAATTGGGAAATAAGTGTATTTTAAGTACTAAATTGGGCTGAAAAAAATTTAGGCACCAAAATGAAAAAATGAAAACTTCGAGAGACAAATTGTGAATTAAGCCTAAATAAAATAATGCCTATAGTATACCTAAAACAATTATTTTAGTTTTTTCCCTAATCCATATTATATTTAAGGTTTTTTTTTTAGTTAGTGCCACAAGTTAATTTTACATCAACTTAGTTGAGAATTGACTAAAAATATACAAAGTAAGTTATATTATTATTAGAGTATTTTTGTCTTTTTATATTTTTGAGTTAATACATAATTTGGTACCTGAGTTTGACATTTTCTTTCTAATGTGGTATCTGTGTTGTTTTTTTGGTCCAATGTAGTACTTGTATTTGACAAAATGCATGTATTTTGGTAATTGAAGGTAACATGATTAACTTTTTAGTGTTTAATTTAGGTTTTAAAGTTGATTTGATGAAAATTCATAATTAGCTAATAATATTAGCAATTAGCTTTTAATCAAATCAACCCTAAAACCTGAATTAAATCATAATCATCTTATTGTGTTTGACAAATTAATACAAAATTTTAAAAAAATTTGCAACTAACACTAAATTTATTCTATTAACAAAATTATGAAAAATTCAAACTTAATTATATTGGCAATTAATTTTCATCAAATCAACCCTAAAAACCTGAATTAAACACTAAAAATTAGCATAGTTACGTTTGGGGTACAAAAATGTATACCTTTTGTTAAATATAGGTACCAAATTAGACAAACAAATAATACAAAAACCATATTAGAAATAAATGTAAAACTTGAATATCAAATAATATATTAAGCTTACATATATATATATATATTTAAAATCAATAAAAAAACTTATGTAAAATTTGAATATAAAATACCATTTCAATTAAAACTTTATTCACTTATTATATAAAATTTAATAAATATATTTATTACGTAATTTTGCACTCACATAACCGACCATAATTTTAGTTTACCTTAATTTCTTCATCAATTTACATATTTGAATTTGATATTGTAATGCTAAAATAGATAACAAGCCTCAAATTCAACAAATTATTGAGTTATATTCGAATAAGAAAATATTCATTTTTTGATATACTATTTGATGGCTTCTAAATATTTCAATTAGAAGATAATAATTATTTAATGTACTAGAATAATAATAGTTTCAGCTGAACTAAACCTCAACTAAAAACATATTCATTTTTAAATTAAAAAAATAACTCAATTTTTTATATTTATTTTTATAATATCGAGTATTTAATTTATATACTTTTTATGTAAATTGATTAAATTTTTAAAAAAATTATTTTATTTAGTACCCTAAACTCAAAAAATAAAATACATCCAAAATATTTTAAATCCAAAATTACTCAAATCAAAATAATTCAAATTAAAAAAAGGCTAACAGAAATTATCAAAAAAAAAACTCTTGATAATTGACCCTGAGTAAGAAAATTGACCCAAATCAAAATATTTAAACAATTTATGGAATGTAAGTTCAAAAATTGCGATTATTCAAAATCGAATTAAATTGTATTTTTTATTTAATATAAACTTAATTTTAATTTTTATGATATAAAAATAAATATTTTATATTTAAAATAATGAAAATAATTTAAAAGCTCCTGAAAATTTATTGTTTGCTAGAAATATTTAAGAAATAAAAAAACAAAAAACCGAACTCAAATAAAATTAGGATCAACGATTAAACAATTTAAAAATTCAATCCAACGGAATCAAATCTCCCTCCTCCCACGCCTAGGCTCTAATCAAAGCTTTAATCCAAAGTAAGGAAAGCCAAAAAGTGAAACGACACCGTTAGAGAATAGGTAATTTAGGTATACACAAATACAATCGGAAATCTACGGCTAAAACCTGTTAGATTCAGCCGACTTGAAGTGGAGTGTTTCTTCTCAAACAAATCTTCCTTTCTTTTTTTAACTCTCTTTCTCTCTCAAATCCTCGATTCCACTTCGCTCTCCAGATCTCCCCAGGTAACATTCAAACCTTTCTTATGTTTTCTTTTCCTATTAATCTTTAAATTTATCATCTTTTTAGTTTGCACTTCTTTCTCGTTTGTATTTCATCTGAAAATTTTAGTATCGTTCGTCACCATTCTGTTAGATGATCAGGAACCAGGATAATCGGACTCTGATTCCTTAGATTCGATTCAACTTATTCTCTCGTATGCCTGTTTTCCTACCAAAATGTAATTATTCCGGGGAAAGTCTGGGATTTTACTGTTCTATCTGAAGTTATTGATTATGATTAGAGTTATGCTTTCTTGTTAGATAGAATTTCAAGTTACAATGATCGAAGTATTGCCTTTGGATGTTAAATCTAGCTGTTTTCATCATTAATTTTGTTCTGACATCAATTGGAATTTCGCAGGTTTTTTTTTCAAAAAAACGATTTAGCTTAATTTAGATTCGAAAACATTTTAAATGTGGAATAATCTGCTGTAATTTGTCCCATGGTTAAGACGCTAGTTCTATGTGGTTTATTTTTTTTGTCAACGCTGGTTTTCTTGTAGTTTTCACCATCTATTTCTCTCGGTATTCTTTCAGAAGTTATTGAAATGGCAGAATCGAAGTCATTGAGGAAACCTGTTTTCACCAAGGTGGACCAACTTCGCCCTGGCACTAGTGGTCACACTCTTACTGTCAAGGTTGTCAGCACAAAGATGGTATTGCAGAAGGGGCGCGCTGATGGTCCTCAAGTTCGTCAAATGCGAATTGCGGAATGCCTGGTAGGAGATGAGACAGGAATGATTATCTTTACTGCTAGAAATGAACAAGGTATGTTCTTCATATTCTTCTCCGGATACAGGTTTTAATTGGGCAATAGTTTTACTTTTGTTATGGCTAGAGGTTTTACTTGTCATGCATCTTACTGCATTTGGTTAGTTTTATGTTTTATGGTTTTATCTTTCCGGCATTTTATATTTAGTTCTCTTATTCTTTTAGACAATTACTGCAACATTGGTTTCCTATGACGTGATAGTATTTTTTGTGGTAGTAGTGATAGCATTTGTGTTTGTCAAGATTCCTTTAACACGGTTTATCTGGAAAGGTCTATCTTTGGGTTGCTGATAGTGTCGCAGAGTGAAATAAATGCTAGTTGTGGCTCTTATGATTACAAACTATTAGCTTATTGGTAAATTGCGTGTTCAGATGTCATGACTGATATAAATTCACACACTTTTAAACATTGTGCATCTTCCGATTTTATGAATTTTAACAACAGAAGGTTTTCTATACATAATGATTATTTGATTACTGTATGTTTGATCTTGGCTTTCTGTTGCTAAACATGAATTGGAATAAAATGAATGCTAGTTGTTCATTTGAATCGCAAGAATGAAATAAATGCTAGTTACGGCCTTTAAAAGTCTAATTTAGTAATTTGGCTGAATTGAACCCTTATATCATTAGGGAATATAACAGAAGAACTACAAATAGTTTGAATAGAACATTATGAACTGATTAATAATATATTTAAGAGGTATGTTAAAAAAAAGGGCTCGAGTAGCTGCTAGTCTCTAGTTCCTTGAGAGTTTGGTTGTCCAGAGTGTCGTCTAGGATTGCATTCTGTGCTGTCCATGCAAGTGTAATAAGATTGACTAAGGTGTTTTCCCTTTGAAATTGTTGATCACTCAATTACGCTCAGTTGACCGGCTATCATGTCCTTGCTGTATTAGAGGTCTGTAAAATGCTCTGCCATAACTACACGAAAGAAAAACAATTCCATACAGTCATTACAAAGAATGCAAGTAGTAGAGTTCACGGACCAGACTATTAAAGAAAACTTTACACATGTAACCAAATTCACCAATATGAGAATTGATATCTCATTTATATGAGATCGTATGAGATTATTGATTATGAATATGTTTACTCGATCATTTCAAGATCATGTTTTCATTACATGGAGTTGTTTGATGGTGAAGGCAATAATACATGCTTTTTTGTTGGAAGATTACAGTGTTTCTTAGAGCTAAGACAATCTTTATTTTGTAGTGGACTTAATGAAAGAGGGTGCCACTGTAACTCTCCGCAACGCGAAAATAGACATGTTTAAAGGATCAATGAGGCTTGCAGTGGACAAGTGGGGTCGTGTTGAGGTTGATGAACCTGCCAGTTTCAATGTGAAGGAAGATAACAATCTGTCACTGATAGAGTATGAGCTGGTGAATGTTGTTGAAGAGTGATATTTTGTGGGCAGTGTTTGCTTTGCTTCTGAGCCAAGAATAAAGTCCAGTGCACTTGTTGCCCTAATCTTATGCTACATCTCAATCTTCAAAAGGGTAATGGAAGTGCAATTTTAGGAAGAAGAAATCTGGAAACTAGTGTAGTGCTCAGAGTTGTTTCTCATCGTTGCTGTAAATCCAGCAGAACCATTTGGTTGGATCTCCAAACAGACATTTTAGAGCTAAAAACAGCTAGCTTTTGGTACTTGCTTTCACCTGTTTACTTATTTCTTCTATTCTGGGTAGCAACTGTTTATTGCGTTTAGATTAGACATGAGAAGTTTAATATTATGTAGGCCTGAAGTACTTCATAATCATATATTTCTTGCTGGTCGTATCTTTTCAAGTTATAATGAAGTGATTTGACATAGCCTCTTTTTTTTAATCTTCTTTTTGTTAATTTAGGGGAAATAGTTGCATGCGATTGAGTCATATACTCATGGCAATACCATTCATTTTCTTTGCATTGTTTTATTTAATGGCAGAACTAAATGCCTTAAGGTCACTAGACAATTAAAAACTAGTGGTTTTTCTTGATGAAGGAAAAAAAATTGACTTATTAATCTCAAATAATAATTTGAAATAATGGAAAAATGTTTACTTAAGATCTTGAATTTCAACCCTAACCGCAGCAGATTTAGGGTTTATAGTGGTTGCATATATGTATTTTTTTTAATATTTGTATTTATATAATTACTCAAAATTTAAATCTAATATGCATTTAGTTCTACCTTCAAAACAATATGTATTAACGTCAAATCTTATTAAGTATTTGGATTATGTTTGTTGAGGGGAGATTGATTCAATCGGGAGAAGTTTGTAAAGTGTCAGTTTCCTAACATTGACGAGGGTTTGAGTATTTGAAAAGGTGATGGTTCATAGAATAAAAATGTTTCATCGGGTGCCTAAATAGGTGAACCATGAGCATGGATATATAGTCACCCATCAATAAAATATTATATTTGCGCATGGTAGCAAGCTGTAGCTTGATTTGCTCGAAAATATGGGTTCAAATTTCATCAAGTACAAATGGGAGATTTCCTTGATGCTTGTCCATTAACAACTTGTATGTTTCGCCTTCTCAGATACCCTATGAGCACACTTCCACTTTGTGAACCCGCCGTCCCTTTAGACATTTAGGCTCTCACTAGAGTTGGGAGACAAACTCTTCATTGACAATGATATCAGATGTGTTAAGAGGTTCATCGGCTCTAGGTAGACAGTGGTTCGATATTATTTCTGGTGGGGGAATTTCGTATAATAATTGAGTTCAAATCCCGTCAAGTGTAAGTATGAGATTTCCTTAATGAGTGATTATGCGCAAAGTGTATGGTTTGCATTATCAAATACTTGATGGGGTACTTCTTATTTTGTGAATCTGTTACCTTTGCTGCACTTCACAAATTTATTTTAACCAAATCGACCTCCTTTCAAAAAAGTAAATAAATAAAAAAAATCAAGCAACTTGGAATAAGTGAATCCATTATTTATTAAAGCAAAATAACTTTAGATAATAAATTCTAATGTTTGAACTCGTTATTTGGTAAAGTAAACTAAACTTAAATAATAATAATTTAAGAAGTAATATCATATTTGTTTCAAATTTACTAGAAATAGTGATTATAATCTAAATTTTAATATTATTTGATTTTGTAATATCTTAATTTGCAAGAAATAAATTAGTCTAAATTTCTTCCAGGTGATTAGTCCAAAGTCTGAGATATATTCTAATTATTAAGAAAAGAAAATTAAAAATGGTTCCCCATAAAACGTATCTTACATATTTCATTTCTATTCTAATTTCCATTGGTTTTTTCCCCTAACAAAAAGAGCTACGACGTCGTGTAAGATGCTAGTATCGGAAACGAAACCCTGATGAAAACCTGGGATTTTCAGTAAACAACAAAACACAAAATGGAGATGGGTTATATGTGGATGAGGCGAGTCCGATTCGGAGTTAACCCTCTCTTCCTCGCTATGGCTTATTCCTCCTCTGCTACTACACTTCCTTGTTTTCCCCCTCACCCTCTCTTTTCCTTCACTTGTTTCAAACCGCCTCACCTCATTTCCTTACCTTCTTCCCATGGCCCTCGCTCCATTTCTATTTCCACCCCCTCTTCCTGCTCTTCTGCAGCCTCACTACTTTCCCTCCCAGAAAACCATGATTTCCCTGATGGTGAACGTGGCCAAACCTATACACATCTGCCCAAGGGCTCCAAGGTGCTTCTCAAAGGGCTGAATTATGCCGAATTTCAAGTGGGTCTTTATTTTATTTGAACAATTTATGGTCTGAAGTTTGTATTTTGAATCCGTGTGTCTAATCTTATTGGGGGTTTCTTTTTCAGGAATGGGTTCAATCACATGGATTCAGGCCTGGTCAGGCTTTAATGTTATGGAAGCGTCTCTATGGAGACAATATCTGGGCACATGATATTGATGAGCTAAAAGGTTTTTTTTTTCTTTTTTCTTTCTATCAAGCTTACTTCATCCATTAGAGAACCATGGTTTTCCTTCTTCTTTTTTTGTTCTGTTTTTGCTTTTGTAATCTTGCTAAGGAGCGAACTGATTTAGTTCCCGTGTTATTCCTGTAACTTTTCTTTTGTACTGATTGAACTGATGTGCAATCGTGGCTTTTAGGATTAAACAAAGATTTCAAGAAAATGCTGAGTGAGCATGCTGAACTTAGGGCCTTGTCCTTGAAAGATATTCTCACTGCATCTGATGGCACTAGAAAGGTACGCATAATCGAATCATGTGCAATCTCTTGCAATGTGATTAGACTATTTGTTTTGACTCGGATGCTTACCTTAAATTTGTATGTCCACCTTGGGTCAGTTGCTTGCGTTACTTTGAGAAACTTCTCATTGATTTTGAAACTCACACAGGAGGTTGCAGATATTGTTCGCGCTGGATGACGGGTTGGTAATAGAAACAGTTGTGATACCTTGCGATAGGGGCAGGACAACTGTTTGCGTTTCAAGTCAAGTGGGCTGTGCCATGAATTGCCAATTCTGCTATACTGGCAGGTAAATTATATTTTCCTCAATTGGCAATTTAGATAATTTCAGACTCTTAGAAATCTTTTGTCAATAAGGTGCATGCCTTTGATTCATGGATCCATATTGTAGGATGGGTCTGAGGAGGCATTTAACAGCAGCCGAGATTGTAGAGCAAGCAGTATATGCTAGGCGATTGCTCTCTGGTGATGTTGGTTCTATTACAAATGTTGTATTTATGGTATGTTTATTGTAGATTTCTAGTGTTCATTGAGTGTAATGCTTGAGAAAATATAATTGCTCTCTTGCCTGTTGGGATCTGCATACTTTTTCTTCTATCTATTAGAATGTATACTTATATTAATAATTTGGCATGTTGTGTGTCTACTAGATGGAGTTTTGTTGTTCTGGAAGCATCAAACTGGTCTGTAGTCATAAAGTGCTAGTTATTTGAAAGTCAGTTTTTGAGCAAAAATTTTCATTTCTTTAAGGAATAATTGCAAGAATTCTGTTTTGGCGTTTTGTTATTGCGTGTTTTAATTTTATATAGCAAGTAGAGTTGTCAACCCTTTATATTGTGTGTAGACACTCAAAAGAATTTCCCTTTAAATGAACTATT
This sequence comes from Gossypium hirsutum, assembly GCF_007990345.1. NCBI lineage: Eukaryota > Viridiplantae > Streptophyta > Magnoliopsida > Malvales > Malvaceae > Gossypium > Gossypium hirsutum. The sequence goes on along the minus strand of NC_053448.1, from coordinate 47,212,211 downwards.
GTTGTTCCAATTTTCTTTTCCACATCAGCTTCTTTCAATTAATCTTGTGGCGAACAATGTAATCTTGTGGGTATTTAATCCTGTTTTTACTGTAGTAAACTCAATGGGTTTTGTTAGATTATATGGTAGTTGAGTAGTCAATGGTTTCCTGCTTACCTGTTTTGGTCGTAATAAATGAAAATATTGTGGGAATTTAATCCTCTTTCTATAGAATACTAGTGGGTTCAACAGGGTCGTCTTAGATTATCTGGGAGATGGGTATTCAATGATTTTCAGTGAAACCCTAATCCTATTGTTGCTTCGTGAATTTGCAGGGAATGGGTGAGCCATTTCATAATATTGAAGATGTCATAAAAGCTGCTGATATCTTGGTGGATGAACAAGGCCTTCACTTTAGCCCTCGCAAGGTCACTGTTTCTACAAGTGGACTTGTCCCCCAGCTGAAACGTTTTCTCCATGAATCAAAATGTGCATTAGCTGTTAGTTTGAATGCTACAACTGATGAGGTACTTTATTATCATAAATATTCTTATTGCTGCTCCTCTTTCTTGCATAAATATACGCAGACATGCACACACACATAAGGGAGAGAGGAGTGCACTTGTGTGGATACTCGCACACCAAAGGAAGGCACAAATAAATGTAGAGGGGGAGATCTAGACAGTGGTAGACTGACATTTTTTTGACAAATCATGCAGGTCAGAAATTGGATCATGCCAATTAATCGGAAGTATAAATTAAGCTTTCTTCTTGAGACCCTTAAGGAGGAACTAAAGTTCAAAAATAACTACAAAGTTCTATTTGAATATGTGATGCTAGCGGGAATCAATGACAGGTTAGATAACCTTTCCCTTTTGAGCAATATTTCATATTGTTTAAGTGTGTGGGTATGCGGAGTTAGATTGTATGCAATCATCCTTTCCCCTAAAATATTGAAACTTGTGGACTGTCAATTAATGTGTGTGTATCAATTTCAAGGGCCAGTTCAAGTGCAACTGAGATTTGGACAATATGATTATATATAACACATTGTGTCTCAAACATTTTGCTTTATCTTTGACCCGAAGTATAGATTTTGGGTCTACAGATTGAATTTCAGTGGGTCTCAATCCGTTTGTCTCTGCAGTGATGTAACCTCAATATCCTACTTGTTGGTCTATTGTAGAACTCTAATCAAGCTATCATAATATCTCTGTTGTTTTTGAATCGTTGATTGCCATATTCTGAAACCACTAAGGTGTTTATTAGTTTTTGCAATTTTAGTTTGAATTGATATAATTCTAACCGCCAATGGGACTTTGATTTAATTTCTATCTGCAGCATTGAAGATGCAAAGAGGTTAATCGATCTTGTGAAGGGTATTCCTTGCAAAATCAATCTTATTTCATTTAATCCTCATTGTGGTTCTCAATTTAGACCGAGCAGCGATGAGAAGATGATCGAGTTTAGAAATATTTTAGCAGAAGGTGGTTGCATTGTTTTTATGCGCTTCAGTAGAGGCGATGATCAGATGGCTGCCTGTGGTCAGCTGGGGAAGCCCGGATCAAGTCAAGCACCATTGCTCCGTGTTCCGGAGCAATTCCGGGTGGCTCTAAACTTGGGCATGTGATTTCTTGGATTATAAACAATCTGGATTTGCTTAATCTTTCTTCAAAGATGAAACAAAAATGAGGGGACGGTAATCATTTCTCAAGCCTCAGATTAGGGGAGTAGGAACGAAGGCATGTTAGAGCCTATTGTATTTTTTCTATTCTTCTTCTCGTCGTATACGAAGTGGATTGGTTTAATGAAATGTGCTTTTTCTTTATGGGGTTAAATTTAATTTTACATTTTCTTTGGTAGTATTTTAATGGTGGATTGAACAGGTAAGCTAGATTAGACATTTTTCAAGTACTTTGACCTAAAATATATGAGCATGATATGGGATTATATGATGAATTGTTGGGTTTAGACAATAATGCTAAATGCTAATATCTTGGTGTAAAAAAAAATCTAATTCTATCTACGACCAAGAAAAAAACCAACTAAAAGAAGAGCTTTTTGAAGATCGAAGAGGAACATAAGATTGTTTTAAGTCCTTGAGGGGCTTCTTCAATGAAAAGGTCCATGAAGTAAACAAAGAGCTCAGAATTTTATGATCATTGTTTGCTGGGGAGCCTGCACGGCAAGCATCGACATAAAACCTAAGGTAAAAGCGAAGCATGTGCGACCATGTCCACATATATGCTCCTGCTAGATTGATTGTTTTAAGCATAACTAGGCCCACAAGTACGCGTAGCTCTTTTTTGCTCTTCGCTCTCTTATCCTTGTTTCCTCGTAAGACTTTCTCGTTTTAAGTGAGACTATTAAACATGATAAAACCTGCTGGAGGTCGAGACTGAAATATACTTTTTGCTGTTGGAGATATGGTAAAGAATGGGATGAGTTGCAGGAAGCATGTGGATTGGGATAAGAAGACAGAGGTGACATAGTAGCAACACCTTTGGTTTGGATCAATAATAAAGCATTCCATCAAAAATTCTTCTCTAACATTGGCATGTCTTCCTAAGTGTTTAGTGACTCTTCCCTCAAAAGTTTGTCTCTTTAAATCCTCTCCATACAGTCAATGCACCACTTTCCCGACAATTGATTCAAGAGACATGTAATATCTTGTACCTCAAAAACCCAAACCTGTATCTTTTATCTCATATTGTTTAATTAATCCAAAATTGACAATCTTTAGAGGAGCTAAACCAATACCATGTTTAGATCAGAATGAACGAGCCTTTTTGTGATGAATAAGCCCTTCAAGTATCACCTGGATGTAGCACTTTACATCCATTTCTAGTGTTTTTCCACCATACTTATTCCTCAAGCCTAGTAGACTTCCTCCTCGAGCATATAAAAGAAACCTATTATAAATCTCCTAGCTCAACACTAGGCTTTGAACAATATTAACAAATTGTAGAAGGATTTCTTCTTCCCTTCCTTAGAGAAGAAGAGTATTCATTATTGGCAGACATCAAGCCATAAATTTGATTATAACAATTTTCACCATTTGGAAAAGGGTATTATTACTTGATGATAAAGTGAAGATAAAAAAGATGAATTAAGAGACGAAGCCAGTTTAAACTTTTTTTTTTGGTAAGGACAATTTATTTATTTTTAATTATATCATAATTTGTATAAAAATAATGTTGTTATATAATACTTTACAAACCCGAAATTCGGTCCGCCTGTAATAGCCTATTTTTCAGTGATTTTGGGACCATAATTTCGATGAGTGAGTTCGTAAATATTATTTAATATTTACGAGTTAAATATAGTGTTATTGTGAGTTTTGATTTGATAGATTTTATTAATTGGTCAGTTAGTCAAAGTACAAGTGGTTCATATCGAAGGTTAGTGGTTTTAGAAAATGAGGTATCGGGATAAGATACAATTGACATGCCAATAGGGTTGATTGCGCGCTAGTAGGGGATATGTATAAAAGATGATGTGGAGTAAAAGATTTGACGGAGATATCACAATTTATGCCGGAATCCTGCATTTGTTGTGGAATACCGAGCTTTGCACTATGGTGCCTTGGTGTGGTGTAGTTAACGCTCTTTTGAGCCATTTGGTGTAGTGGAGGGATGGAATATATTACATGATAGGATATTTGTGCCTACGGGCTTTACATTATGGTGTTTGAGTGTGGTGTAATTATCACTCTATTGAGCTATCTGGTGTGGTGGAGTTACCCGCGTATCTATATCTTATTATTTAGTTCATCGGACTAACTGTTTAAAAGAAAGAGTATTGATTGATTCCATGAGATACATGGAAATTGATATGTTTGAAATGCATGAAAAATGGATATGTTTATATTGTTATTAAAATGTTATATGATTGAATTGAACAAATGATGAGTAATATGTTTAACAGTTACTTAGAAATGACATCGAAATGAATGGATAGTTAATAGTTTATATGTATGAAATGCTCACATTGTAAATGTGATATGTTGTGACAGAGATATAGTTAAATTAGTTAAATTCAGTATACATTAATGTGATCTGAGGTAAGTTATTGTTTTAATCCTATGAACTTACTAAGCTTATTTAAAGTTTACTCTGTTTCATTTTCTGTTTTTGTAGTTGATATTTTGCGAAACTCGACAAATCGAATCATCCTGAAGATCACACTATTCAACCCTTGTTTTGGTAGACCTTTAATCGTTCAACTCAGTTATGTGGCATGTAAAGAAGAGTTGAATTTTATTTATGTGTTTTGGATTGAAAGTTAAATGTTTAATGGTATTGTATAAACTACATGTGCTTGTTGGCATGTGGATATGATATCTTATGGCTTGGAAATGGTATTTTGAATGTAATTGTTAAGTATGTGAAAGGATGTATATATTACCATGGGGGTTTTAGTAGGTTTGATGATGATATGGAATGATAGAAAATGTGAGATTTTGTTGGTGGCTATGGTATAATATTTTGATGGTCAAATTAGATGTTATTAGTATTACATGTGAGCTTATGCCTATTGTCAAATGATAGGTTATTAGATTGACATTATGATCAATTTTTAGATGATAGAAAATTGGTTTGTTGATTACATATAAGACACATGAGTGGCTATGTTCTAATTTGGCATGAAATGGGAATGTACTTTGGAATTGGTTAATTTTGTACGATGATGCCTTGAGGGATATTGGTTAGAAGTAGGAAATGGTTTTGTGCATTTTGAACAGATATAAGGAATGGTTAAGTGCATACTCATGATATAGTTAAAGATTTGGCTTGGTAGCTTACATAATAAGGTATATATTTGCACATACGATTTATCACATGGCTCAATTTAAGCTCGAAATTGTATGCAAAACATGTATGTTGAATGATTGAGATATGATGAATGTTTTGTTAAAGTTTTGAATCAAATTTACATGTTCCTGTTCTATTTATTACTGTAGCATATCGTAATCTGATACTGGCGACAGAGACGGGTGAGGGGTGTTACATTGTCCGGGTGATTCGGATCTTAACCTAATCAAGGAAAGGATGTCATTCGGCTCGCCACCCCGCTAGCTCGCCACCCCACTAGTTTGCCACTCTGCTTGCTCGCCACTCTGCTCCCAGCTTGCCACCTCCCCCAACTCCCATGTTTGCCAGCTAGTTGATCTGCAGTTCGTCACCTCCCTGTTCGTCAGCTTGTTTGTTCACCATTCTTTAGCTCCACCTCCTAACTCGCCTACTCATGAGAAGGCCTCTTCAGAGATACCTTTGAGGTTATATGTCAAACCTAGAGGGGTAACATGTCATTATGCATGACACCTAGTTGTTTCTTAACATGTCCCATCAAGTACAGGCCCATATCCCCAATCGGTTTGATCATTGCCCTTTAAAGCAGTCTCCAGCAACAAAGTTCTTTCCCTTGCCGGGAAATTAATGGTCCGCTTCTTGAGAAACTTCCTCACCAGACAAAGCTCATAGATGATATCATCCTCAAGATTGACGTCCAACTCTACCACTAATTTCGTGTCCTCCTCCTCAGCCAAGGAAAGATTACTAGAATCCAACTCCATGACAAAACACCACCCAAAAGAACAATGAAGCCTGAACAACTCATTCCGGCAAACTAAGAAAAGAGGAGAGAGAGAGAGAGAGAGAGAGAGAGAGAGAGACTGTTGTTATATTTTACAAATGAAATTTTTTTTTTTCAAAATTTTATAAGTTTACGTTTTATTTCTTGTTTTACTTAAAACGTAAACTTAAGTTTATTACATGACATGCAAAGAAAGTTTAGCTACGAAATGCCAAATATATTGCAACTCCGAAAAAATCTATAAAAAGCAGATAATAGCCAAATGTTTCCATTTTTTTTCATCATGTTTTTAAGATACAGGCATACATTGAGAGCAGATATGCACACTTCAGGCACAGTATTCATCATACAATTTGAAGAAAAACACTGCTACAAACAACGACTTTTAGATAAACTTTACAAAGGTAAAAACATCATTAGCACAAATTCATAGCGGCCACCTGTTGGAGAGATCTTGGCTGATGATCAGATGACCCAGAACCAAGCTATGACTGATCCTGATGCCAGACCAACTACTAGAAACAACACCATAACGATGCCAGAAGTCTCTGCGTGTTGTATCTGGACAGATTTGGGAGCCATGATCATTAACACACTTGTCAAGTAGCCATTAGTTAGCCCTAGAAGGCAAGTCAGTAACGAGACTGGAAACTCTGTTCGGAAGAGCTGAGGACCGTGCAAGCAACCTAAGAAGAGAGGAAAGAACAGTAACCTCACAACACAAGCGGAAATCGCAAGCTTTGCATTTTCAAGGAGATAGACTGCAGTCAACGATTTGCCAACCAGGTCAAACACATTGTAGCCTGTTATAAGGAGGACCGGATACCAGTCCTTGAGAACCAATGAGTGCACATCCTCCGTGATGTATCCTGGAAATATTGATAAAGTCACAACATATATGAGGACGATCCCAAATCCATACCACTTGACTGTTCCTACTATATTCCACAAGGTTGCTCTCCAAACAGGCCCGGTCATGGGACCTTTCTCTGCTTTTTCCTCCTTAACAGCCTCAGCCTTTAACTCCTCATAGTACTGCATAATCGGAAGTTTGTGTGCCACATTGTACAAGACTATGCATATGACCATAAACACAATGCTAGTAAAAAAGTAAAGGTAGGCACTCTTTCTCAGGCCATCACCATCTTGTGGAAATACAGCTTTGGTTAGGATCCTTAGCATTGAAACAAGGACCCCTGCGCCCAACAATTTGACAAATTAAAATTTCATTAGACGAGGAAGCAGCACAGTTCTTCATATAATAGGATTCAATACAAAAGATAAAAAATGAAAGAAATGAATTTTGTATCCAGGAATATTCAAGTGAAACTACTGACCACATGGGTACTAATAGTAACTAAGGTTTAATTTCTATTACACCATATAAAAAGCATAGCCATAGACCATATGTGGTAGAGGAAAAATGTTACAAGTGGTTCAAGATTCAGAGTTCATAGTGTCATCAAGAGCTTTATTACATACCTGGCGAATCAAGGCAACTTTCAAGCTGTTAAAGCAAAACAAGCTGTTAAAGCAAAACATACCTTGAAAACAACTAACATATAATTAAGCTATCCTTGAGTCAAACCACTGGTTGGGCTACTTAAGCTATAATAATTAGTAATTACTGAACAGCTCGATGCCCTTAAGCAAAGTCTTGAATTTGAATCTTATGGATGGAGAAAACCGCATAGAGGGAGCTTGCTCCCGAAAATGGAGTCAGACCTGGGTCAACTCTGGACTTAGCCGAGGATCTTGTTGGTACCGGAAACCGGAGGTCACAGACCAGAACAATACTAAACAGCTAAATTTCTGAGCCTTCAAATAATGAAGAACAAGTTCCTTAGAAATAGACCAATGACTCCTTTAAGTACCAATCTTATAAACTTCACCAACTTTCAAGAATTCATGGATCAACAAAATTAAATTAACATCCATATCTACAGTTAGTCAAAAAGTTGTTCGTTAAATTACCAGAACCGCCGGATCCCGCAACGATAGCCTGCATGTAGCGTTCAGGCAATTCCCCAGCCGCTCCAATGAGCCCACCTTGAACAAGCGCATCGCCTATACCCGCCAGAGCGAGAAGACCGACCGTGACGTAGAATCCGTCATACAATCCGACCCGACCCTTGATATAAACCGCATCCATAACAGGCACGACGACCAGGGAAACCACGAAAATGCCCAAACCAACATTGATCCGCATGTAAGCTTCACTCTTGTGAGCATAAAATACAATGACCAAGAGGCAAGCGAGGCCGACGACCATGTAAACGACGGCGAAAACACGGTCGACGGAAGCTTCCGGGTAGAGGTAGGAAAAGTAATCGACGGCAGTGATGAAGCTATTCCATGGGAGGAGAAAGCCAACGCCCAAAGTGAAGTAGATGATGTAGCCCAAATTGAATTTGTCTTCTGGTTTTAGGGATGTGCGGAGGAGGAGGGCGGATTCAGAGTCGGGTTCCGGGCCTCCGCCGATTGCGGATGCATCGGGGAAACCCATTTCTGTTTTTGTTTGGTTTGTCTTGTTTTTTTCTTCCAAAATGCAACTAAAATTGGAACGTCGGGTTACCCTTATTCCCAACAAACAGGTTTGGTTTGATATGTTGGTTGGCGGAGATGTTTCTTGCGTGGCAAATATGATGTCGTTTTTCTTTCTTTTTCTTTTGGGTAAACTATCAAAATAGTCATTTTTATTTGTCTCAAGTTATATTTTAGTTATTTATGTTTGAAATGTTTCGTTTTAGCCACTTACGTTATCGTGTTGTAACATTTTAATCACTGAGCCATTAATTATCATTAACAGTGTGATAGTAAGCTGACATAGTACATTAGATCATCGTTTCAAATAAAAATTTTAGTTTAAATTCTACAATTGGTCCTCATAATTTTTTTCATTTTGAGCAATTTAATTTTTTTCTTTTATAGTCTTTTAACTTTCCTTTTTTTTTTCATTATCTTCTGTTTCTCCCTCTGTTTTCCTTATTTCTTCATTTCTTTTATCATAGTTTTTCTATGTTTTCTATTTGTTAAAACTAGTCCATAAGCTTGCCTCACTCGAAAAAAATAAATTGTTCAAAAAAATAAAAGCATAGGGACTACTTTTAACAAATGGAAAAAATAGAAAAACTACGTTAAAAGAAATGGAGAAAGGAGGAAAACAGAGGGAGAAGCAGAAGAAAATGGAAAATAAAGAAAAAAATGTTAAAAGAACATAAAAGGAAAAAATTAAATTGCTCAAAACGAAAAAAATATAGGGACCGATTATATAAATTAACCTAAAATTTATGTTTAAAATGATGATTTAACATGCCACATCAGCTTACCGTTACACCGTTAATGACAATTAACGGTTCAGTGACTAAAATGTTACAACGTGATAACGTAAGTGCTAAAACATAACATTTCAAACATAAGTGACTAAAATGTAACCTGAGGTAAACAAATGTGACTATTTTAATAGTTTACCCTTTTCTTTTTTGCTTTTTAACATGATTACATAGGATTAGGGGTGAATATTCGATCGGATAAAGTAAAATTTTTTTGATTTAATCGAGTTGATGAGTCCTATTTTATCATCATAACTTAATTTGAAAATTTTTCAAATCGAATCGAGTGAAATGAAATTTGAGTCTAGTCGAATCAAGTGAAATTGTTCGAGTTAAATTAAAAAATTAAGCATGTAAAATTAAAATTTTATTACAGTATAATTATTTCTATGTTAGAGCACATAAATTTGAAACCATATATATTTGAAAACTTTTTCAAAGCAAATTAAAAAAAAAATACTTTAGTATGATAAACTTGAATTATTAATTAATTTATTTTTATCCCAAATTATTTTTTTAGAGAATTTTTAACATTCTTTATATATTCTTTAGATTTTTCTAAAAAATTTTAAAATGTAAAATTTAGAATTTTTATAAATATTTAGAATTTTAAAAATTATTTTAAATATTTGAAAATTATTTTGAATTATTTTGTAATTTTTGTAGAGAGAGATACCAATTTGCTCATTTTTAAAATTGACAGGGACCAAAGAGATATTTACACCAATATATTATACGAATTATTCGAGTTATTTGAATTGTAAAATTCAACTTGACTCAAACTTGAATTAATTACTCAGGTTGATTCGAATAATGTGAATAACTCGAACAACTCAATTTGATGAACTCGAAATTTAAAAAAAAATTCAATTTTTTCGAACTGAATCTTGTTTTGCTCACGCTTAATTGGGATAAGACATAATTAATAATGAAAGCATATTTTATTTTTAATTAAGTGTTTATCATGTGCCTAAAATTTAATTAAATTTTTAGTAATGAGTTGATATTATAAAATTTTTGATATGTTAGTAAAAACGCAGTATTGAATATAATTATATAGTTTGATAAAAATAAATTTTAATTTTTTAAAAATGATTTATTTTATAATTTTAATATATTATTTAATATTATTTTGAATAGTTTTAGATAAAAATTAAATAAATACGAGTTTTAATGGTGTCATTCTATCCTCCTCCCCAATGTTGTAAGGATAAAAAAAAGTTAAATATAATGAGTTTTTTTATAAAAATAATATAAAAACAATTAATCATGAAATTGATATTGGATCTTGATTATTTACGAAAATGGAGTGTTTTCAACAATAGTTTTGGGTGCCGCCTAATAGGTGGTTGGCTAAGCCATTCTAAATTTTCCCTCACTCATCAACCAATCATGATGCTCTAAAAAATAAGTTTTTAAGTGGTGTCGTCTAACACATTGGTAGCACAGATATTAATTTTTAAAAAATTACTTGTATTTCCTCTTAACTACAATACAAAAATAAACGATAAAAAATATGTTTTTTTTGTGCCACCTAACACATTAATGACACCAATGTAATTTTTTATAATAAAAAAAGTAATAAAAAAGGAAAAAAACCTAAAAAGGCGAAAAAAAATGCTAACATAAAGATTTATCTTTTCTCTACTTCACCTCAATTTTTTCCTAGATAATTAAATTACCTCATGTTTATTAAATTTTCTTCTTCAAAAGCATTTAAGAAACATCATGTCAATTTTCTTCAAAAAAAGAAAATGTATTTATGATTAGAGCTATTTATGTGTCAGGCCACTCGAAAAATGGAAGGGTTTGGGTAAAAATATAGACTCAAAAAATGTGTTTGGGCAAAAAAATAAGGCCCGTTTAGAGAACGGGTTGGGCCTCGGGTAAGGCTTTTTTGGCCTGGGCCCAACTTGAATATGCAAAAAAAACCTTTTTTTTTTACTATTTTCTTGTTATTTTTTACTGTTTTGTTGTTGGTTTTTTTTTCATTATTTTGCTATTATTTCACAATTATGTTACTACTATTTTGTTGTTATTGTTTGGATATTGTATAACTTTTGTTTTATTTGTTAATTTTGTTATTATTTTAGAGGCATTTGCTTGTTAAGTTGCACCTATCTTAGTGTTATTTAAGTATACATAAATTTTTTTTATTTTCAATTTATTGGAAAATATTTATTTTAATGTTTTTAGTATTTTTAATGGATTATTTTTAAAAAAATTAATACGGGCGGGTCGAACCTAGGTTTTAGCATTTTTATCTAAATTGGGCTTGAACAAAATTTAAGGTCCATTTTTCGGGCGGGGGCCCGAACCTAGCAAACAGGTTTAAACTTTTGGTTAGGTCTGGCCCATGGACATCTCTATTCATGATTACCATTATGTCAATTTTCCTAAAAAAAGAAATGGTATTCATTGTTACATCATGTCAATTTTCTTCAAAAAAGGTATTCATGGTTACTACGAAAATAATAAAGGGTTGGATATTCTATCATATTTTGATTTGACTTTTAGAAATCTACGATGGTATCGATGTATTTTCTCCCTGCTTTTTTTCACTTTTTTTTATTATAGACACTTTTTTTTAAAAAATTCATTGCGACACCATTAAAAATTTATTGTATTTCATTTCTATCATATAAATTAGAAAATACATGTATTTTTTAAAAAATTTATACCGATACTGCTAATATGTCAGGCAACACCACTTAAAAAAGTATTTATTTTAACTGTATGATTGGTTAAAGATGAGGAAAAAGTGAGGGTGGTGCCGCCAACCTGTTAGGCGGCACCTAGTATTACTATAGAAAACACTCCATTTTCATAAATAGTCTAGATTCAATACCATTTTTGTAATTATTCAGTTTTTTTATCATTTTAATAAAAACCCAAATATACTATTTTATTTTTAACAAAAAAAAACTATATATCTAAAGTATGATTTTTAAAAAAAATTAACTTAAAATTTGAAAAAAAAACATCTTTTTAAATGAAAAGAATATTTTCAATGGTTTTTCAAACAAATCTTTATTTAAATTTATGATAAGTTACTAGATTTTAAATTGTTTATAGGATAAATTGAAGTCTTTTTCATTTTGAGTCATGACACTTATCCTTTATTCAATTTTTTTTATATGGCTATTGTTGGGAGTTTTTTTTACTTGGTCATTCCATGTTCTGTTAAAGCGAGAATGAATTTTTTGCTTGGGTTGTGGGCTGTTTCGACCTCATGGGTGTTTGACGTTTTTTGGCTTATTAAGGAGTGACATGTTTGATAAAACAACAGTTGGTTTTCAGCTAGGATTCTTTAGTTCTTTAACTAGTCAAATTGAGAAGTTTAAAGTGAAGATAATATTTATCGTTATCCTTATCTCTTGAGAGAGTTTTGGTGCAGTTGGAAGACTGATTTACAAAGGCTTTTATTTGATAAATACCCATGATAATTTATGAGATAATTTCAGGTTATAAATAGGAGTTTAAAGCTTATTAAAACTCTATTGGATGAACTCTTATATCAGCCTATAAATAGGTTAATTGTGGCATCACTTAGAGAGTAGTTTTTTAGTGTATTTGTTGACAACTTTAATGTGTTCTTATGGTTATTTTGTGATATTCTTTTAGGTATTCTTTGGAGGGTTTTATTGGTTGTATTGTAAGGTATTTGAGAGAATTATTTGTAACGGATTGTAAATACCAGTGTGTGTAAAAGGTAGTTTGGGATTTAACCAATAGTTGTACCAGACAAATTGTTGAATCAAATCACTCTTTGAGTGAGGCTCTATAGATGTAGGATTTTTGTGTTTGAATTGTACTAACAAACATTGCATGTTATCTCTCCTTACTTTGCTCCTTACGTTACTTTGCATTTAACATTTTTGTTCGTTTATGTTCTAATAACAGTTGGAATGAAACTATTTTTCAAGCACAAACTAGAGTTTTTTTTTCTATTGGTATCAAAGCAGACTTCAAGAGTTGTTTAAAGGTGATCCTATGTTTGGTTTGCAACTATGGAATTCATGAGAGAAAGTAGTTTGATCGATAGCCATTGCTACTTGGTTCTAAAAACCATGCATATTGGAAGGCTCGTATGAGAGCTTTCATCATGTCTAGTAATGAAGTTGCTTAGGAAGCTATTGAAGATGGGTGGAGTCAACCTATTGTGACGGCTGCTGATTGCACCATACGTCCAAAAGATAGAAGCAAATACATTGCTTAATAAATAAAGGCTTCTCACGAAAACTCACAAGCTCTAAATGAGATCTTTAGTAAAGTTTACATGGAACAATTTACGATGATTTCTACTTGTGAATGAGCAAAAGAAGTATGAATTATTTTCAGGAATGTTGTTGTCCAAATGTCGAAATTGCAAATTTTGACAACCAAGGTCAAAAATTTAAAAATGTTTGAAAATGAAATCATTTCTAAGTTTTATGCAAGATTATGTGAGATTTCTAATGAGGCTTTCTGTTCTGGTGATCATTTTTCTAAGGATAAATTGGTTCACAAAGTATTGAGGTCTCTATCAGAATAGTTCGACATTAAAGTCATAGCAATAGATGAGGCAAAAGATATTACCACTCTCAAGTTGGATGAGTTAATAGGCTCACTCCAAACCTTTGAGCTAAATCTTAAAGAAGGAAATCATAATAAATTGACACCTGAAAAGGACATTGCCGTCAATATTCAATCTGTTGTTCAAATAGGAAAATGGACTGGGGAAGCTATTAATGAGATTAAAAAAAATTAACCTTGCTCACAAAGAGCATGAAAAGATATTCTAAGAAGGGAAATAAATCATGTTTTAGTGGGACAATAAAGACTCAGATGAAGAGGGAGAATTCACAATAAAAAAATAAGACTATTTAGTGTTTTGAGTGTGTTAGAATTGTGTGACCCAAATTTTAAGAGATTGCTTGCAAGTCAAGTTAAACAAAAATATATTTTCTTTCTAGAAGATTTAGTATTTATTAGTATAATATATTTAGCATTTATTAGTATAGTTTATTTGACTTACTAATTTAGCCTATAAATAGGCTCCTTTACAATCTTAGAATTAAGAGACACCCATTAGATTAGAACTCATAACACATTCAGAGAATTTTGTGTTTACGTTTGAGGGTTCTTTGTTTTTCGGGTTTTCGGGGTTTAGTTTTTATCTCCATCTTTTGTACTCTTCATTCTTTTGCCATTATAGTAAAATTATCTTTGCCTGTGGTTTTTTATCCTCTTTTGAGGGGTTTTTCCACGTTAAATTTGTGTGTTCATCTTCTCAATTTCTTCTACTATTTTTACTTGTTCGTTGCTTATTCGGGACGATCCTAACAAGTGGTATCAGAGCTAGTTTAACTTTTATAGATCAGCCCGGTCAGAGATGGCAGCAACAAGGTTTGAAATTGAGAAGTTCGATGGTGAGACAAATTTCAATCTGTGGCAAGTTCGGATGATGACAATTCTAGTTCAAAATGGCTTGAAAAAGGTTGTTACAGGGAAAAAGCCTGAGAATCTAAATCAAACAGAATGGGAAGAGCTTGATGAAAAGGCCGTGTCTGCAATCCAGTTGTGCTTCGCGAATACAGTATTGCATGAGGTATTGATGGAGAAGACCTCATTCGCCTTGTGGAAAAGGTTAGAAACTCTTTATGCGACTAAGTCTCTGGCTAACCGTTTAGTGTTGAAACAACGTCTATTTACGTTTCGCATGAACGAAGGTGAGCTTCTTAAAGATCACATCAGTCAATTCATTACTCTTTTAAATGATTTAAAGAACGTTGAGGTTCATATTGACGATGAAGATCAAGCTATGCTATTATTGTGCTCTTTACCCTCTTCATACAAGTCTTTCAGGGAGACCCTGATTTATGGCAGAGACAAACTCTCGTTCAAAGATGTGAAGGGTCATTTTTTGAGTAGAGACAAACTCGACAATGAGTTTGATTTGAATAGCAAAGCAGATAGACAAGCTTCCGTTTTGGTAGCATCAAAGAAACGAGACAAAAGGTGTCGCTATTGCAAAAAGTTAGGTCACGTCAAAGCAGATTGTTATAAACTGCGAAATAAAAGAGCTGCTGAGAGTAACGAGGAAGATGTAGCTGGTGCTAATTTGGTCGATGAAGGCGGTGATGATTTCTTGTTAGTGTCAACGAGCGATAACTCCAAGCTTACGTCTGAGTGGATCCTAGATTCAGGATGTTCTTTCCACATGTGTCCCAATAGAGAATGGTTCTCCACATACAGTTCAGTTGAAGGTGGAGTTGTGCACATGGGAAACGATTCATCTAGTAAAATAATCGGTATTGGTACTGTTAAAATTAGGATACACGATGGGACGATTAGGACACTCTCAGATGTCAGGTATGTACCTGATTTACGAAAGAATCTCATCTCCTTGAGTATTTTAGACTTGAAAGGATGCAGAATCAACATCGAGTCGAGCGACATTAAAGTATCTCGTGGAGCTCTCGTTTTGTTAAAAGGTAAAAGAACCGGCAGTCTTTATATTCTGGAAGGTTCTACAGTGACCGGTGAAATCGGACGTCCCTCGTCTGTTACGGAGTCAAAGTCAACTCATTTGAAGCGGAGGCAACTTGGTCATAGGAGGGAAAAATGTATGACCGTTTCGTTGAAGAGAGGTTCTCTTTTGGATGCAGGTTTTGAAAAGTTAGGGCACTGTATTCGTGAAAATCAGACCCGGATTAGTTTTGATTTGGCAGTGCACAAGTTGAAGGCTAGAAGTCTTCCAACTTCTAAGCATAGATTCGACTCAGTTAATTCCCTGCATAGTTCAAGATAGGCCCGTGGCGGGTTTTGGCAAAAATGGCATTGAAAGAATTCGTGTCAAGGTGGAGATTGTTAGAATTGTGTGACCCAAATTCTAAGAGATTGCTTGCAAGTCAAGTTAAACAAAAATATATTTTCTTTCTAGAAGATTTAGTATTTATTAGTATAATATATTTAGCATTTATTAGTATAGTTTATTTGACTTACTAATTTAGCCTATAAATAGGCTCCTTTACAATCTTAGAATTAAGAGACACCCATTAGATTAGAACTCATAACACATTCAGAGAATTTTGTGTTTACGTTTGAGGGTTCTTTGTTTTTCGGGTTTTCGGGGTTTAGTTTTTATCTCCATCTTTTGTAATCTTCATTCTTTTGCCATTATAGTAAAATTATCTTTGCCCGTGGTTTTTTATCCTCTTTTGAGGGGTTTTTCCACGTTAAATTTGTGTGTTCATCTTCTCAATTTCTTCTACTATTTTTACTTGTTCGTTGCTTATTCGGGACGATCCTAACAGAGTGCAAATGGTTTGGCCATATTAAGTTAGAATGTGCAAACACTAAAAGAAAATGGAAAACTTTGGTCACCACTTAGTGTGATGAAGTGTCAGATTTAGAGGAAAAGGCAAGTCACAACGTAGCGTTTACTATCAAAGTTGATGATAATGAAGAAGATGATGATGATATAAGCTCCATTGAACATGCATATTTTCAATTACTAAAGAATATGGAATTGCTTTGCGAAATCAACAAAAATATACATGGGGAAGTGTGTATTCTCAAAAGTGAAAAACAAGATTTTGAAAAAGTTTTTAAAAAATATCAAATTATCAACAAGGCCAACAAGGATCTAGATGAATCCAAAATGACTTTTAAGAAGTTTAGAGGATAAAGTGCAAAGCTGTATAAGATGTTAGCTACTCAAAGATTTGAACCATGCCATAATGGACTTGGCAACATCAGTTAAGGTAAAGAATTTAAAACTCCTAAAAGTTCTATTAAAACTAAAGAAGTGAGTTCTTATTCTTTTGAGACAGACAAAAGGAAGAATCAAAATCATATTTGTTATCATTATGGAAAGGGTACATATTAGATCTCATTGTTACAAGTTGTAGGATAATCAAAGGAGAAATGCGAAGCATGTTGCAACATTTAATAGAACAATAACTAGATGGCAACACAAAGGTAACGTGATGAAAGGGAAAACCCTTATGTATTTACTATGGGAAAGCTAACCATATCGGACCCCATTAGTTTAAAATAATGATGGATTGGAAGAAGTTCAAATATGTTGCACAACTTGTTAGAAAAATGAATGGAACAAAAAGACCACAGAAAAAGTTTATTTGGGTAAGAAAGGATTGAACACATTTGAGTAATGAAGATTAACATTTGATTTTGTTCTCGTGTGAAACAAGAAGTCAACTTATGATACCATGTTAAAGATCTATCGAGGATTGGAGAAATGTCATCTAGGTTTCTTGGAAAAGATTATTGTTGTTCCATAAGCTATAACTTTTCTTGTTGATAAGGTACCATTTGATCCCATCCCCATTAAACAACTTGATGGAAGCTGATAGTGGATGAATAGAGTGAAGGGGAGTAATGATGCTAATTTGGTGATTCTGTTTACTTTGATTTCACTTAAAGTTGATTTCTTATGGTTGCACTTTTAACATACTTGTCAAAAAAGGGGAGAAAATGGTAGCAACAAATGAAATATTTTATTATTGGTTATGGTTGCTACATTTCACTTTGTCAAAAGGAGAGATGATACTGATTTTTTAAAAAGATGATGCTGAGATGTTATTATTTGTTTATGACATTGGTGTATACTTAATTGATTATGTGATCAAGTATGATTCTACCTCTTAGGGGGAGATATATTCTAACTCCTTTGTTATATGACTTGTTTGGATTGTGGGCTAACTCTCCCAAAACTTTATAACATAGAAAGATGAAATTTCTATGTTTATGAACAATCACAATTTATTTAGTCATCTTGATAGCTTTTCCTTTGCCTTCTCCAAAACCATAATATATAATAACCAAAATGTACCTAATCCAAATTATTGAACTTAGTTCCGCAATACCAGCTCATCTAGAATACTTTTTTAACATCAATTGAACCAACCTTTGCTTTTATGGTTGTTATTGCCTTGTTTGTTAACCAAGCTTGGATAACACTAACACTATGTTTGTTAATAAATCACAAACTAGACTTTTCAATCTTCACGATTAATAGCTCGAATTTAAAAAGATGTTCAATCTATTGTTGACTACCTTTGAGATTTTTGCTCATTGCCTAATGAACTTGCCACTACTAATGCCCTTATCAGCAATGATGAACTCAAAGTAAAGATCTTAAGTGGTCTTAGCCTTGAGTTCTATGATATTTTTGTTACTATTCACTCTTACAACACACTTTTTGTTGGAAAAAATATGGTTCGAAAATGGTTTTCTTGCATAGAGAAAAATAAAATTTTGAAAATTGACATGATTTGTGATATTTATAGCAAGAAACCCTAGACCAATTCGCACTTGTGTTTTCAGATAGGTGGGTCCTTATCGTTCTCATCTTTCAACCAAACGATCTTCTTCGCTATTCTTGTACCACAAACTTCTTCGAGTGTGGTCTCAAACGATTCGAACCAAAACATAGAACTAGAAATAGTTTTATTTTCTTTAGTGTGAAAACGAAAAATCTCTTATCAAATAGAAACTGGCAGAATTTGTTATTCCAAAAAATAGATTCAACAGTTGAGAATATTTTTTCTCTATTTTCGGGAAAAGTAACAATATCTTAAAATTGTGTAAATATCCCTATCGGTGCCATCTATTTACCGGGAGAGAAGGTGGAACCCTTGTTAAATTGTAAAAGTTTATTTCAACTAGAAAAACAAACTCCTAGTCTAACTAGAAGTATAGGTGGCAGCAACCCTGATTAATATTACTAGGGTTTGTAGTCCACCCCTTTTAACATAAGGGAATTTTAAGTCTTTCCCATATCGGGTCTAATTACAAGTACTTTTTGGGGTTTTAACCTAATATTTTATAATTTGATCCAACCCAATGTTTATTTTTCTATTTCCCAAAATAAACATCTCAATATATTTCTAATTAAATAATTTTCTCAACTCAATTCTAATTACGTCAAAATCATGATGACTTTACGGTAAAAGAATCTATGAGAAAATATATTTATTTTTCTGTATTCAACGGTTCACTTGACCAAATGATTTATTTTCATTTTCGAGCTTCATTTAATTCAAAAAACATAAATTCAATTTTCACGTCTTTTTCATTTTTCATTTTCATTTTGGAGAAAATCACAATCATTTCCAAATGATTCCATTTCTCTATTTCCATTTTCATTTTGAAGAAAACCATAATCATTTTAAAATGTTTCTCATTGCTTCATTTTCACCGTTTCTATTCATTTGATTCAACATACAATTCATTTCTGATTTCAATGAGCTAACGAAGGGAGCAATTAGACATATGCAATTGAGACTCAAATGATTTATAATTAAGTTTCAATTTTTATTAATTATAAATTCATTTAGTCACGAATTCATTCCACTATAGTATTGTAACTGAGCTCTCCACAACAACATATCATTATGAAAGCAACTCGATCAGTGTTTGTCCAACGATATTGTCATAAGTGTGTTACCATCATAGGATATCCATAATCTCTTTGATATAATATCCGTTCTCTCAATATGATCATATTTTATCTCATGGTAATCATTACATTTGCATTCATGAAAATTCAATTACTATCAAATGGTAATTAAGTTATTCATCACAAAGACGAACCACATTTACTTTTTATCAATCATGTAATGCTAATGAGAGGCTATCATTTACCCATGTTTCGAGTTATGAATTCCATTGTTGTGAATGATGCTACATATTACAGATGTTGTAGACTTAATGCACCAGTTTTCGATTTCTTATCTATTTGAAATCAAGTTTTTACTTACAGCAAAGTATACAAGTAACACATACATAGTCCGTCATCCACTTAGGATTTAGGTATGTCAAACTATGAATGTCACAAGTGAATAAAATCATAAAAAAATTCAAGATCTATTCTCATTAGGTCCTGTCCGATGTACTGTTAGTCTAGTCAGTCACATCTATGTCTCTATCTTCTAGGAGTCATGCACTCCGATGCTCAAGACAAAACATCTCTTAAATTGGACTTGATAAATGACATATTAGCCTTTCAATTAGTTTGCTCATTTTTTATTAGATTAAAGACATGTTTAGGTTCGTCTACTAATATAAGTTGTATTTTTTGTATTATGATCCGATCATGTAATATCGCTTAGTATTAGTTAAACATTAGACAACCAATGAGTAACATTTGATTCTATTTTGCTTTGCGTGCAAAAACCATACGAGGAAAATTATACATAGTATATTAATGTAATCAATGAATTTTTTTATTAACCAATTTGTTTAAAAAATTACAACTTTGCAAACGAATATACTACACTCAAGGCACCAGATCCAACATTTTTCACATATGGAGAACTTTATGAAAAGTTAATTGATCGTGAACTTTTCTTAGCACATGAAGAAGCATACAAGCTAACATTAACTCCTATCACTATAGCTGTTGTACAGAGGGATCACAATTCTTTCTTAACGGGATAATGATCTCAAGCAGAATTACAAATGCCTATGAAAGCAATTAGCCATGGTTTCCTAAAAGAAATTTTGAGCAACAATCTTTCACTTAAACTCTCTCCGTTGCGAATAATGTGATCGTCCTAGTCACTTTGCCAAGCTTTGTTGCATGTGTCATGCAATCATCTACAAACCCATGTAAACTTTGCTGTCTACCTAATGCAATAATTAAACCCCCTTTTTTAGGTAGCAACCAGACCCTTAGTCATTAGAACATAGGCTACTCATCCAATTGCCTTTGATGCTTAAAGCCTAATAGTTATGCATGTCTACTGTTTGTTGGGATGTCGGAGCATCGAACGTAATAGAAAATAAAAATCTAACTATCTTACACCATGAAATCATATGCGAGATAACGAATCTGGGATAAAAAAGAGTTTGACATACCTTTCTATATCTAAGTAGACAAAGTTCAAACCTTTAGTTGATCCGAATGGATAATTTTGTTCCTAGTAGTATGCTCATAATGCAGATGTAGAACTGCAATCACAATTTTTCACTTTTCAACCTCTACAAAATGTTGGAAAAAATTTGGTTCGAAAATAATTTTCTTGCTCATCAAAAAATAAAAATTTTGAAAGTCGAGTCAGTTTGTTATATTTACAGTAAGGAACCATTTACCAAAATTTCACATAGGCTAGATGGATCCTTCTCATTCTTGGCTTTCAACCGAACGACCTTCTCCACTATTCTCGTAATACAAACTGCTTTGAGTGTGGGCTTGAACGATTCGAATCAAGTACAAAACTAGAAATAGTTTTCTTTACTTTTAGTTTGAAAACAAAATTTTCTTTTCAATAGAAATCAACAAAATTGTTATATCGAAAAATATATTTAATTCTTAAAGAATAAGCTTTCACTATTTTCGGGTAGAATAACAATATCTTAAAGTTGTGTATTTTGCCCTATTGGTGCCATCTATTTATAGGGAAAAGAAGTAAAACCCTTGTTGAATTGTATAAGTTTATTTCAAATAGAAAAATGAATTCCTAGTCTAACTAGAATTATAGGGGGTGACAACCCTAGTTAATAATACTAGGGTTTATTGTCCCTCTCTTTTAATATGATGGGCTTTTGGGCCTCTTTCATATCAGATCCAATTAAAAGTATTTTCTGGATTTCTAACCTAATACTTTATAATTCAACCAAACCCGATATTTATTTTTCTATTTCCCAAAATAAACATCTCAATTAAATTCTTAAGTAAATGATAGATTGTATCATAGACCTGCCATGTTGGAAAAATAGAGTTCGTTGATAGCACCCCGGGTTAAAATAAATCTTGATGCCACTTATCAGAAACACACGAAGATGTTCTGCTTTAGAATTGTGAGTCGAATGACCGAGGGGGATGTGGTAGAATCGAGAACTATCATCAACAGACATATTGAATCCGCTTTCGCAGCAGAGGTGCTCGCATGCATATAGGCAGTGCAGATGGGCTTGGATCTGAGGAGTAGAGAGGTGACAATAGAAGGGGACTCCCTTACCGTTGTGAAAAAAAGTTAACAGTTGGTGTTTCTTTAATTTGATTTTCTATTTTGTTCTCAAAATATAAGGTACCTGGTGTTTCTTCATTAATTGGAATCCAACTAACGATTAATTAAAAAGAACTAATATTAAGCGGTATTACGTGGTTGGATCATAATACAGAAAGACGACTTATATTAGTAAATGAACCTAAACATGTCTTTAGTCTAATTGAAAATGAGCAAATCGATTGAAAGACTAATATGTCGTCTATTAAGTCCAACTAGGGAGATATTTTATTTTGAGCATCAAAGTGGATGACTCCTGGAAGATAAGTGACATAGATATGACTGACTGGATTGACAATTCATCACACATGACCCAAGTAGAATAGATCTTAAATTCGTTTGTGGATTTATTCATTTGTGACATTCATAGTGTGATATACTTTAATCTTGAATGGATGGACTATGTATGCGTGACCTGTAATATGTAACATCATTCAAATAAATTTGAGATTTTAAATTTTTATACAATTAATCCACAACGGAAGTGTCTAGGAGAGAGGCCATTATTAAATAGAAGCTAGTCATGAATTTCTTTGGAATTTTTTAACAGATGAGATGAAGGTAGCTGAACAATGGTTTTAGGTCAACAACGGGTTTTCGTTGTGTTACAGATTTTCCCTTTATTTAGAAAAAAAAATCGTTTGGTTTTTGAATTGTGCAGGTGAAGAAAATTTGGGTTAGTTGAATAATATGAGCTTTTTTTTTACCTCAATATTATATTTTAAAAAATTAAATACTGAAATGGGGTGCCAATACCATTATTTACCAAAATGGGGTGTTTCAAATAGTTCAAATAGTTTCAAATAGTCAAGTTTTAATATTAAGGGTTTTCAAATCATTACATAAATTCTTTAATCCATTTCTCTTCCCAATTATTTTTTGTTAAGTAAAAAAATTTATAATATTTTTATCAATATAATAATAAATTTCTTTACTACCAAATGGTTGATAGAGGTGATACGGATTTCTTTTATAAGCATTTGAATCAAGATCAAAATTTGAAGTCATATTTATTAAGAGGGTTTTACCTCTTGGCTTGAATAAAATTACTAATGACGCCAATGATTAAAATAAATATTTTTAATTATAAAGTAAAAGGATTAAATCTTAAATTTTACTAAAATAGGGGGACTAGAAACATAATTTAACCTTTTGTTTTATTTGATACCGAAGGAAATGGAGAAGGAGAGAAGGGAATTTGACAAAAATGAAGACATGGATCCCACGTGGGGAGATTTATATCTAATTCAATTGATTCTTTCCCCGAAATTCCAAATATTCTTTCTTTATTTTATTATTAAAGAATTTATTTCGTTTCTTCGTCCACTTTCTATTTTTATTCCAACTGAAGCACTAAACTCACCCATCTTGCTTCCTTCTATCTTTTTATATCTGCGATTAAGAATTGCAGTTAACATTACAGATTTATAATTTATTTTCATAAATAATATAAACGAAAATCATGTAGTAAGGTGAGGTATGAAATTGGGTTTAATTGAGGTTGAGCTACAAAATCTTCAATATTTGAAAAATTGGATTCTTTATACTTGATGGGTCTGTGTCTTTGTGTATTCTTTTTAGCTATATACATTAATTTTCAGAATAACAAATAGATTGAATTCCTTTTTTTGTTTATGAATGAACAATGATCAAGCACTGTGAATGAGATGAAAATATATTCAAGTTTTAATTTGTTTTGAAATTCATTTGCTTCCTAAATAAAACTATGAAAAAGTCCATTCACAAAGCTGCCAGCCGAGATAGTAGATGCATCTAACCATCTTGACAATATAAATAGATGGGGTACCTCATATGGACTTAAAAGATACTTATCGTATAAGCAAAGGGCTTTCCTTTTCTTTAGAGAAAAAAATTATGCCTCACAATTAAAAATGAAATAGGTGTCACATGGTATTTGATGTTGACTATGAGACTTTATTTAGATTAGTTTAAAGGAAATTTTGGAGTGGAACCATAGGTTATAACTGGGAAATCCTTTTACATTCTTGTCTATTTTTGATCTTTAATGTAATTTTAGGCTGAACAAAATAATTGCATTCAGGATCCCATTTCAAATGCAAGTCAGGATGGTTGTTTAGCCAATTAGGCAAGGGGATATAAGAAGCGATGGTTTTCAAGGATTCTGGATGTTAAAAGAGAGTTCTTTCAACCTTATCATACAGAAAATGCAGCAAAATTTAGTGTTTGGAAATCCAGGTATCTCCCACCTTCATTCTTTTATATGCCTTGTCATGTGTCAGACTCAGAGCACCTACTATTAAAATTGATAAATTGTTCCTACTCTTTGGTGGGGGCATGACAAGGATCAAAGAAACTTAATATGTGTAGTTGGATGCAATTATGCAAACCATGAGATAGAAGCTGCTTAGGATTTAGGCGACTTGATTGCTTAATGCACCATTTGCATGTTGCTAGCGGAGTATTATCGTAGTCAATACTTTCTGGATATATTCAATCCAAGGGATCGATTTCCTGAATACGGTTAAGTATCTTTAAAAGTATGTAAGAATGGTTTGGAAAGATCGTGGTTTGCTGGAGTGAGCTAAGAACACCAAGTTTCTCCGGATTGATTTGTGTGGAAACATGACTATTCCCTGTTAAAGCTGCATATGGTTTTCTATGGGAATATTGTGTTTTAAAGGGGGAATAAAAATTGCATAAAAAAATAAAGAAGCCTAATTCGAAGCCTTGGGTTGACGACTGGACAAGCTGACAAGAATTATAGTTTTTTTTCCGTCACAATCAACATTTCACCACTCCATTCCATAAATCTATGATAAAATAACAATTCCTCAATCATCTTTATTCCTGCAATATTCACTAATCAACGAAACAGATGTAGCATTGTAAACGATAGCTTGAAGGAATTTTAAATCCATGCAGGGTCCTTCAAGGGAGTGACAACGGCCTTCACTTGCAAGTAATTGCTGAGACAGTGAATACCCTTTTCTCTGCCTTGTCCACTCATCTTGTACCCACCAAATGGGATCGCTGCATCAAACACATCATAGCAGTTTATCCACACTGTTCCCACTTTCAGTGCTCGTGTCAAGGTGTTTGCTGTGTCTATGTCCTGCGTAAACACACCCGCTGCCAGTCCATATGACGTCGTATTTGCCCTCCGAATAACCTCGTTGATGTCCCTGCAGTTAAGGAATGTGTTATTACCATCACCCTCCAATTCCCTTACCATTAACATATGCACCATAATAAGCCAAGGCTGATGATTTGCTCACTTGAATTTCAGGATAGACTGAACTGGACCAAATATCTCATCCTTTGCAATCAACATGTCCTCCTAATAACATCAAATAAAGAGTTCTATTAATGAGCAGTTTATCTACATTATCATGTTTTTCCATTCAAGTTGTGAATGTAATAATACCTTCACGTTGGAGAAAACTGTGGGTTGAATATAGAAGCCCTTGTCCCCTATCCTCTCCCCTCCGGTTTCTAGAGTTGCTCCACTTTCAACACCTGATCTTATGTACCTCATGATCTTTTCAAACTGTTCTGAATCAATCTGGTTCAAGTATGGGTCCGTATATCAGTATAACTAGCTACCATGGAAGATTGGGGGTGCTTGAATATGATTCAGCATTGTTCTATACAATGACTGATTACATGCAGAAACAATTCACTTGGATGAGGTCACAAATTGAAGGCTCTATATGTTGGTGGTTGATTTACCTGAGGACCTTGTTCAATGCCTGCTACAAATGGATCGCCAACACTACGTTTCAATGCACGTGCCTTTGCCTTCTCTAAAAATTCATCATACACACTCTCATGTACGTATGTACGAGAGCCAGCACAGCAACATTGTCCCTACAAAATGGTTTAGAACTATAGTCAATAAAAAGGAACCCAATTTTGAAACTGACTTTGGCACATTTTCTTGAGCATTACTTGATTGAAGAACAAAGCAAAGTGGGCAAGCTCAACCGCCTTGTCGACATCAGCATCCTTGCAAACAATAAAAGGCGATTTTCCTCCGAGCTCCAATGTTATGGGCTTAAGGTTGCTTTTTGCAGCCAACTCAAGGACAATTTTTCCCGTTTCAGTTGATCTAGTGAAAGCAAGCTGTAAATGGTTACCATTGATCTCTTAGGTTCACTATAAGAGTGATGTAATGAAATATATATTTCGTTGACTACTCGTATTGCGTTCAACTGAATCTGACAGAATATATAGAAATTTTAGCACACCAGTTCAATTAAATTTTCTTATTTTGACTAAGCTATGTCTGCCAAGATCTTTAAAGTTACAGGCAGAACAGGGACTGACTAGAGTTAGTGTAGGAGTGACTAGTTGTTTTAATGATGTAAGGTACCTTGTCAACTTGCATATGAGTAGCAAGAGCAGCACCAGCAGTTGGACCAAACCCTGAAACCACATTGAGAACACCTGGAGGAAGTCCAGCCTGTTAAAATATTTCCAAGTGAGATTGAGAATTCAATAATCATGTTATAAAGAAACTGGGTTAACATCCTTAATTATATGATAACAACATTTGCAGACACCTCAAGGTTGTGCCATGGATGAAATCTAAAAGAAAATTATGAGGTACTAAAAACCTCAAGGTGAATAGGAAAAAATCTACCTCGTGAAGTAGCTTGGCAGCATAAAGAGCAGACAATGGTGTCTGCTCAGCTGTCTTAATAACGACAGTATTACCACATGCCAAGGCAGGTCCAACCTTCCAAGCAAACATTAGAAGAGGAAAATTCCACGGAATAATTTGACCAGCAACACCAATTGGTTCATGTATGGTTTGCAGAAGGTGTGGACTATCTGCTGGAACTGTAAGACCATGAATCTTGTCCGCCCAACCTATATAACCCATAGACTACAGTGTCAAACATTGCATAAAAAGCAGACAAGATACTAGTAAATTATACTTGAGATGGAAAATTGCTAAGTGCATTTTCAGTAGTTTTACTGACCAGCATAGTACCGAATAAGACGTGAGATCATGGGTAGTTCAATCTTAGCAGCTTGTTCGTATGGCTTTCCGTTATCCCAAGTCTCAAGTGTTGCAAGTTCTTCAGTATGTTGGTCAATAAGATCAGCAAATCGGAATAATACCCTTGATCTTTCCTGGAATACAATAGCCAAATTTCAAGGGGGTTGAAGATATTTTAATATATATGACAAAGGAAGTAAAAAGTACGAAGTTACATAAGCAGTCATCTTTGGCCAGGGTCCTTCATCAAACGCTTTTCGAGCAGCAGAAACTGCTCGATTTATATCTTCAGCATCACCTTCAGCTACATGAGCAATCACATCTCCTGTCCTGGGGTCATATGTTGGGAAAGTTTTGCCTGTTGGATTGGGAGATTTGGTGAACAACTGCCTCAATAATAACTATCATAACATGCCTACTCGGCACATACATGCACAATTATTAACCTGGTTTTTTAAGTGTACTTTTCAAATCAAATTCTTCTAAGACTTGTGTTTACTTCTCAAACCAAAGCCTCTTATAAGTCCATTTGTTATATTTTAATGAAAACTAAATATTTTTTTGACTAAAAAAAAAAGAAGAGTGTAACAATAACGGTTTTGACAAAATAGGAATTAATTTGAAAATGTTTAAGTCAAAATTTCTTTTCATCCTCCTTAAAGTACATAGGGAAAATTTCTTTTCCACCCTTTCTGCAACTGAAACTATGATTCGGACCTCCCCTCCTTTGGCAATCGTACGACAGAGTAATGTTTTCAGTGGTTCCAAAATGCTTAAAAAGATTAGTTATCAAAATCTGCTGAGGACAAGTACTATTTAACTCCACTCGTTTGATTGTCAACAAACCATGAGACTGATTGAGATGCAACACTTGTAAATCTTGGGAACCGAGGGTCATAAGAGGGGGTTGTGTCTGCCACATGAATGTTGAGGGAAAACATTCAATTGGAGAAGAAGAAGAGTTGAATGGAGAGAGAGAGAGAGAGAGAGAGAGAGGAGGAAGAAGATGAAGGAAATTAATTTTAATTGAACTTTTGCCACGTGTAATAATTCTATTTGTTTATCTTAATCATAAAGTTGCTCCATTTTTAAGAGAGAAAAAAGAGAGTAGTTCATCCTAGTATTGATTTATTTCACCAAGGGGATAAAAACAAACAAGAATGTAAAATGGTAAAAGAAGGAAAGCAGACCTGAAGCAGAATCAACAAAGTTGCCATTAATTAAAAGCTTGGTGTAGTTGACGTTGATAGAAGGAGTGATTGGTTTCTCTAAAGCAGCAGCGGTGGTGTAGCTACAAACCACTGATCTGCCCAATCCACAGATCCTCCCTGTTATCAACATTTCATGATTTCAACAACTACAGCTATGGATAAATACTAGTATCCAGTAAATGGCATATGAAATTGCTTCCATTTGAAAGAAGTGATGAACTCGAATAAAAAAGAATACCTTTAGAGAGGAGAGAACGAGAAAGCAAGGAAGAAATTCGGGAAGCCGCTGCCATGGTCGATACAAATGATGTACAATGGGTAAGGAGATGGCGCAAGGAGGTTTAAGTAAGGGAAGGGTGAGAGAAGAATATTATAGTTTGAGAGGGAGGTGACAGTTGGATCACATTTCTCAGAGTCTCTTGGACATGTATTTGGTGCCACGTTAAGGTCGTAGCTCACATTAATTTCCCAGCTTTAACTAAAATATAAATAAAAAAACTGCAAATCTCCATAAAAGTTGCAATTAGAAAATGTGTTTGAGATCAGCAGGGGCGTGCGTTGAATGATACAGTAGAGTGAAAAAGGTAAAAATCTACATATAGTCCTTGTAATTAAGTGGAAATTTTGAATATAATCCTTAGGGAATAACTAAATATATTTTTTAAGTTGATTATATAAATAAATATCTTGGTTATAAAATGATATTTTATGTTTGGAAACCATTTCAATTAAAAGTTGTGAATGTAGTTGTTCAAAATTTATTTTTCTGTGGAATCCATCATTACTTTTATTAACTTGAGAAACACATTGTCCATAATTTATAACTATATCCTCCCGTGATTCAGTAATGAAACTCAAAAAGAAACATTGGTAGATCACAGTTTTTGGGGGGCCAAAATTGATCTTAATCATTTAATTAATAATAAAAAGAAGTTTTAAACATTTATTATTTTATATGTGAGGAGACACAATCCCGAGTATCAAGAAAAATAAGTAAGAATTAATTGTCAGTATCGGAATAAAACCGTAGGACAAGTGGGTGAGCTTATTTAAATGTTTAGATGTTATTTAATTATTATTAGTTCAAAAGAAAAAGAAGAGTTTATTTCACCAGTTTTAAAAATATCATAAAAAGAATAAAATTAATTGTTTATCCCTTGATCTTCGCTGTTTAATATAGGATAATATGAAGTTCAGATGATTAGATTACAACCTCTATCTGCTCTTCTTTTATTCAAAGCAAAGCTTCCTTTAAATACGTTTGAGGTCTACTCACTCTGAAACATTCTCCTCTTCCCAATTTGGTTCAACCATTCAGCTGAGCCTTTATGTTTTAAAACACCTGCTTTTTAGTTCCAGCCATTGGATGTGCAAGACTCATATATCGCCGTTAGATCAACTGACTATTTGCTTTGACTCATTTCTATATGTTACGCAGTCTTGGTAGTGACCATTGTAGCGGGAATCCCTCCACAAGTGTGACCACCATTGGGCTAGCAATAAACGAAGACAGCAGCTTCGGAACCCCTGGAGCAAGCAGTCTGGAGATATTAATTTTTTGTGAGGATGGGTTGCTTGTTTCTGAAACAGACTAATACTTGACCCACACCATTGCTTGTTTTAATAAGCTACAAACTCCACATGTCACACAATCCTAAATTTGTGGAGAAAATATCAAATACAATCAATGATAAAATAAAAAATATATAATGATACAAATTCGATACAAAGAATTTATTGGCTGATCTTGCAGTCATCGTTATGACTATTTTTTAACAATATACAAAACGAGCATGCTTGCCATGCACTGGCTGCTAGACCAATCCCGACTTAAGTTTTGAATGATGTAGTGATCACCGTCCAGTAAGCTTAACAACCCATGCACCGCCTAAGTAAAGTCCCAAAAGTGGTGCTGCCAGAAGCATCTGTGTAAGAGGATCCGTTGATGGTGTGAGTACAGCTGCTGCAATAACTGCACCAACCACTACATACCTCCAAATGGAAAGCATCTGGTCCCCAGACACAAGACCAAGTTGTCCAAGAAGAAATTGTATGACGGGAACCTGCATGATAAATCACATGCAACCATCTTAGCTTCAAGGTTAACTTCTGCTCTCACCATGAGACAGTATCAGTGTAGGTTCCCCTAAGAGTAGTAGGAAGGGAATATGCAAGGTGGATAATATCTGGTCAAGTGTTACCCCCAATACAAGTAGGAAGGAAATACCTGGAAAGACAAGCCTGTGCTGAACATGAGCACTAGTACAAACTCAAAGTACTGATCAATGGACCACAAAGATTCCACAACCCCTTCCGCGTAAGTAACAAAGAAATTTAAGGCTGCTGGAGTCAGAACCAAGTAGGAGAAAGCAATACCAGCGTAGAAAAGAACTGAGGAGCCCAACACAATAGGCCCCAGAAACCTTCTCTCTGCTCTGGTTAAGCCTGGAAGAACAAAGGCTATGATCTCATACAGAATTACAGGGCTTCCTAAAAGAAGGCCACAATATCCTGACACCTGCAGAATGCCATGAACTAAATCAGTTGTTATGAGTAGTCCGACTTTTTCTTTATTTCTTTCTTTGAACTCAGTCCCTTCTCTTTCCCCCACCTCCCCCATTTTGTCTTTTGTAAGTTTTACGTGCAAGGTAATGACCAACTGGTTTATCTAATCAAAGTTGAAAATATTAATAAAGCAAGCAAGCTGCAGGTTAAAGTTAATCAGGGAGGATAGGATCAAAACTGGAATTGCAATGTCACATTCTTCCACATGTAACACTCTATAGTAATTAATCCAAAACTTTTAAAGCTTTCCTTAATATAAGAGCACATCATTCCAAACGCATCTCCTATGGTGCTGTTTTAGTTCCAAAAATAAATAAACATGAAATAAAACAGAGAGAGAGAAGTTAGTACTCAAGACATGTTAAGGTATTACTATAAACTTTGCAACCAATAACTAGCATTCATAGTGTGAAAACAAAATAAACCATTCAATCTAACCTTTAAAGTTGTGAAGAAAAACTCTCCAGGAGCCAGTTGCAGAAATCGTACACCCTGTGCTTTAACAGGAGCTTCAAGAAACACTATCAGTTCTTTTGAAAATGCAAAGCATCCCAATATAGCAGCTCCAACAGCCAATACAGACACAAATATCCTCTGTCGTAACTCTTCAAGATGATCAAATATGGTCATTTCTTTATCATCTGGGAGGAGATCTTTATCGGGATAAAGAAAATTATAAAGCGAACTTCCTTCATTATTCTGCTCAAATGGTGCTTCTTCCGGTGAGATATTAACCATATCTATATCATAATCAAAGAAGTGATGTCAACATTTTTTTATCGAAAAGTATGAACTTCTATTCAGATCCTGAAAGAACTATCATCAAGAATTAGATAAAGAAAACAATATAATTCCCAAACAATCTAACTGATGCAGCTAATGCCTTTCTAATGATTTGAAATTAAATATGTCAAGAACATGTATCACACTAGAAGAAGGGGAAAACAGTGTTTTGGTAGAATTTGCTAATATTTTTTTGTCCTAAATAAAACTACTAAAGTCCCCACCTCCTCCCCTCTTCTTCTGGTGTGCGTTTGCACAGCCATTCTTTGTTTTCACAAAAACTCTTAATCAGGTAGAAACTAAAACAGAATGGGTACAGCAGATTATGGGAACACAGAAACAAGCTATTTTTCCACAAATGGCAAATATGGCAGGGTCGTCACTCCAAAAATTTCTATCATCTATATTTCTCTTGAAAATAAGATATAAGTTCAAACGAGACAGTCAAAATTTCTTTTTTATCTCATATCATTAACTTTGGAGTTTGCAGCAAGTAGCCATATATTATTGGTTGGGTAAATGCACCCATTATCAACCAGCTTTCTGGTAGTATTTCTTGCTACAGTATCCAATCCAAACCTTGGTTTGTTACTTCCCTGCTTGCAAAATTCACACGCAGGCCTATTGGCTTTAAGCTGTTCCACTAGACCTATATGTGACCAAAGTGTATTAATTGCTGGTATCCCAGATCAGTTATTTGAGATATATAGTGGCCTTGTATTGCCTTACAATCTGTCACCTCACTGCAGTTTGGTTATTAATTGGATGCCTTTAACAAAAAGCTCTATGTGAGTAAAGCATATTCTACAAGAAAGTAAAAAACAGCTGTGCCAGAAATAGTTTAATGAAGCGTAGTATTATAAATTCCCAAGATGTAATCATTCATTTATCCTCTCTGGCATTTAGAATTACTAAAGAATCAAACAAACTACACTCTTATTAATGCCACCTTCTATGCTTCAAATATAAAAAAATGAGGTGGCGTTCTACTGATTTAGTATCATCTTTGGCAGAAGGATTTTATTTAGATTAAAAAAAGAACTTATATAATTGGCATCACCTAAGAAAAGGGTGTGAAAGAAATTCATTTCCTGCAGTATTCTCATGATTGCAACCAAGTTGCTTATAATCCCTACTAGCACGACGAAACTCATGTCCAAGCACATAATTAGTTAACTCTTCCTCTCCCACTAATAGCCCCTATGCTGAAACAAACCGCATCTTTAAAATGTTATACATCAATAATCTAATCCATGAGCATCAGCAGTTAACATTCATCCAAAAGCATGACTTATTTAACAATTTGATGGTGGCCAAACCAAGCATGAGTTATTTAAGAAATTTCCCCTAAAACACCAACCTTCTCTGCCAACATATATTTCCAATAAAATCTCCAATTCATGAATGAACACGCAGTTACACTCCATAACATGATGCCCAATCCCTCTTGCAAATTCCAATTCCATATATATATATATATAGTAAAATATCTAACTTGAGCCCAAACATTCAATTTTATTTAAACAGTAACCAAGCTAAAGTTTCATTTCAGAAAAAGAGAAGAGCAATTCAGCCTTAAAGAAATAAAAACAATAAGGAACAAAGAAACCAGGCTTTAAATTACCAAGAGCAATTAGGAAATTAAAAAAATTAGGTTGATACCAGGCCTATCTTCAGTGGCAGAGGCGCTTCTGGTTTCACTGAAGACTTGTTGCCGATTCTCTTTGACATCATCGTCAACGGCAGCGAAACAAACGGCTGTTCTAAAACCTTTCCCGCGCCGGGAAGCAGCGAATTCCAGCTTCCCTCTCCTTGAATGCCTGAATTTGAGAGAGTTGAACTCGAGCTGGGTCCTGGTTGACTCAACGAGTTTGAAGCAGCATCTGTTGAGCTGCAAATGGGAGATTAGAGCAGCGCTGGTGCTTGCGCTTCCCATCGTCAGATATTTCTTTATGTCTTTTTGGCCAATGCTTTTTCTCCTTAATGGTTGGTTTTTTCTTGTAATTTCTAAATTGCTTCCCCTACCATACGTAATAAATTTTATTTATTTCAATATGTGTCAATATATAAACTATATAAATTAATGAGTAAACTACATCATTAGTCATTAAACTATGGATAAATTTTCATATTGGTCACTTTACTAAAAGAAATTACAATTTAATCATTAAAGTTTTCAAAATTATTTTTGGTCACGATATTTTTTTAATAGTTCTAAATTTTCATACTTTCTATATATAAAATAATAATACTCAATTATTCAAAAATAAAAAAAAAATATTTTTTCTTGTCTTATAAAAGAAAAGTCATATCTAAATAGAAGAGATAAAAATAGAGAATGTCAATTTCTCTTATATGTATTTTTGAAGAATGAGTATTGAATATTTCTATACAGATAATATAGAGAGAAAATTTGGAAAGTTTAAAAATTTTTCCCTCATTTTTCACTTTATTTATTTTGAAATTTTTATTTATTTTAATTTTAATTTTAATTTTTATAGTTTTCTAAATATTTTAAAAGAATTTTAATTTTTTTATTATTTTATATATAATTAGGTTAAATTGATAGAAAGTATAAAAATTAAGGACTAAAATTATTGTTATAGACAGAAAGGACTAAAATTACTATTATAACAACTAAAAGTGTCGCTTAACAGTGGGTGAAAAAAACAATTTCAAAAACTTCTGTGACCAGATTGTAACTTTTTAGTTAAATGACCAAAACAAACACTTACTCATGTTTGATGACTAATGGTGTAATTTACCCTTTAAAGGTGACCACTTACAGATCCCTTACGATCCATGTTTAAAATCTCTCATTGAGGAGTTTTAGGGTTTCTGTTTTTCGACGCTTTACTTTCTTTGAAAAGGCGATGATAAGCATCATTTTCGTTGATCCGTCAGAAGTTATAACCGAAAGAATCGATTAGTCGATTTTTAACTTGTTTAGGGTTTTTTTTTCATGGCAGAAGCTTCGCGGGGCCGTGTTACTATTACTCTCGGCCGTACCGGCCAGGTATTTTTATTGTACTTCATTTTCCTCTTAATAGTTTTTTCTTTCTTTTTCGCTATTTTTGGTGATGTTGCTGAAGTATGTATGGTTGC
Source organism: Gossypium hirsutum (assembly GCF_007990345.1). Lineage (NCBI taxonomy): Eukaryota > Viridiplantae > Streptophyta > Magnoliopsida > Malvales > Malvaceae > Gossypium > Gossypium hirsutum. The sequence continues at coordinate 47,177,635 of NC_053448.1, read as the reverse complement.
CGCTGAAATTTAAGAAATTAGCTTGAAATTAGTAGGATTTTATCCTTTGAACATAAATTGTATCCAGTCTGACTTCGAACGATTCAGTTTAGCATAGTAGGTTTCTCCTTGTTATTCATTAAAGTCTTAAGCTTGTTCTTCAAAAAAATAATTGTTGGTGTAGTTCCCCTAATTTTTTGTTGGCTTGTTGTGAGTCTGAACTTGATCGATTATGTTGACGTAGGTGGTGAAGAGGGCTGGCCCTGCATCCGGTGTTGATCTTTCTGATTCTCATCCTGTTTCTGGAAGTAAGCGATCTGTAAGGGATAGGTTAGGAGGCAACGCAGATAGCTCTTCGTTGCATGGAAGTCAGCTAAACAACAAACGGTATGTTTTAAAGAATTTTACTGTCGTTTTCTCAGCATTTCTGAGTCTTGCTTTGCTATGTTGGTGCTTGCGCAATGGTAAGTAATGTTCTGTATATCCTTGTGGAATATAATGGTGCTGCTGTTATCATATCAGATGCAGCTAGCATATTTACTTTAGGTGTTTGTTTAACTGATAAAATGTGTTCTGTTGTATGGGTGGACTTGAGAGTGACTATTAGACATGAATGTGTTTAATTCCTTTTTTCTTCAATAGTATTTGTATAATTCGGAGTTCAGGACTGCATCCTGTTTCCATTTTGACTGTTGGATATGTGTTTGACTAGGATTCTCTAAGAAAAATAAGTGATGCTGCTACATAGGCCGTGAGAAGTAATACGTTGCCCTACCTTTGGCATTTATTTTCTATGTTTGTGAACTTTCAACCCTATTAGTTTATCAATGAAGTTTACTTGTGTTAAAAAGTTATTGAGCTGGTTTGCCTTTTCTACAGACAAAGACGAGATGGTTATACTACAAGTTTGAATGACAATGGCTTGAATGGTAGTGACCTTTTGCCTCTGTGTTGCAACATCTTGTTTTCCTGATTTATGAATTGTTTGTGAGATTATTAACGTCACTTCTTTTGGGAAATTTTTAAAAAAAAGCTGTTCACATTGGTAAAGATGACCTCCGATTTAAACTCATGCAAAAGAATGTGTTTAGACGGGCTCAGAGTGATGAAAACAGGAAGGACATGGACCTTCGTGAAAAGTTGTCAAGAATGGGACAGCCTTACGAGACACATCAAACATCTGAGTCAAGGGAGCGAATACCTGAACCAAGGGAGCAAGTGCTAGAGTCTAGGGAAACTAGCATCTTGGGCAGAATTCCTTCCACAAGAAGTGTGGATGATTTGCCTCGTGTTACCACTTCAAGAAGTTCTTATTCTCCTTGGACTTTAGATCATTTAAGGCAACGATTTCCAGACAGAGTAATGGGTTCTTCTAGGGGTTTATCTCCCCCAAGAAATGCTGAAGAGTTTCAGAGAAGGCAGGTAAATAGGACATATGATGATGTCAGACCAGTTTCATACATGGGAAAAGATGTTATTGATGCTCCAGGGGTGAGTACAACATCTTTTGTTACAAAGTCCAGATTGCCAACCACTTCAGCAAAGCCCATGCCACCGGGCCCCCAAATTCCAAGTCCAATTCCTCCAAGCAGCATTGTACAAAAAAATTCGTACTCTGTATGTGCTATTTGCCATCTACATTTCATGCTACCAGTGAATTGTGCAACTAACAAGTTTTACATCTTTTTTTTTTTTACTATATTCTCTTGTGAACATCTGCTGCTTATGCTTATAAGTTCAGTCTGTTCTTTACTGTAACTCCTGGTGTACTTTGTATGATAATTTATCATGTTCACATTTTTGAAATGGTCAAAATGTTTTAATCTTATTCTTAGAGCCCCATGCTTGGCAGCTCAAGACCCATCCTAAAATATTTCTATTTGAGGTGGATAAGAATATGGTAATGTGTCTGGATCCTTTCATTTTCAGTTGGCTATGGGAAGTACCCTCTATCTTTCTGTTTGTTATCCAAATTGTCTTTTGGAAACTGTAACATTACCTTTTTTAGGTGACATGCATGTTCTTGATCTCATTCTTAGAAGTTTCTGCCAACTGTTGGTAGCTATTTGTGTGGTTACTCTTGGTTCTGAGCAAGTGGCAGTTCTGAACCCTCTTATCTTTCTGTTTGTTTTCCAAATTGTCCTTTGGAAACTGTACCATCGCATTTTTTAGGTGACATGAATGTTCTTGATCTCATTCTTAGAAATTTCTGTTAGCTGTTGGTAGCTATTGGTGTGGACCATGTGGTTGCTTTTGGGTATGAACAAGTAGCAGTTGAGGTTTCTTTCTGATTGTATATAAGATGCCTAAGATAGTGTTCTTACATTTACGAAATTTCCAGTAGTAGGTGCTACATGTTCTTTTCAAACCCCTCTTAACTCTATCCCTTTTAACTACCTCTTCTTTCAATATAAACAAAGAATCTTCTCTAAGGAAGCATTATTTATTTCTTTTCCATTTTCTCATCAAATCTGGATCATAATGTCTGCCCCCTCTCTTCTTCCTCTATGCCACTACCTTTGCTTTCTTCACTGCCTTGATTCTCACAATATTTTTGCTAAACTTCCAACCCCGTTTTATCAAGCGCTCAATGTTGTTTGCTTTACTGGTCATGCATAAAATTGTGTTTTCCTGAGGACTTTTCTTTTAAAATAGTTATACGTGGACCTTGGTTTATAAAGAGCAGTGTTTAGATGAATTTTCTTACCTTTTTGTTTTGGCTGGCTGCCATATAGGGTGCTGAACAACAAACTGTTGAAGGCTTGCTACATTCATTGGGGCTTGGAAAGTATACAATTACCTTCAAGGCAGAAGAAGTAAGTAATCTGGGTCCTTAGATTCCTTTTTCTGAAAGGAAAAAGGTGTTCAGAGATGCTTTGGAAGACTAATCAGCTAAGAACAAAGATGCATTTTCATTTGATATGTTATTTCTTCATAGTAATTTGTTGCTTGTTCTTTGTTCTTTGCTAATTTCTGTATGTCATTAGCATAGTGCAAATGCAAGATCCTAGGATGTTTCTTTCATCTTCACGTAATTGCAGATTTGGTAGCATCCGGGATTTCGCATCAATTTTAACCCTTAAATATATCACTTTCAGGTCATATATTTCTAGCTTGATTCTAGCAGAGGTGGTTATTAATGTAAAGATGTCTTCACATGCTTGTCCAAATAAAAGTGAACATGGAATTTTATAGAAGCAAAGATTAATCTGTATGTTTTATGGCCCAAAACTGGAAATCCAGTGATTAGATCTAGAGACTTTCAGCATGGAGCTTACAAGTTTAAGCTTAGGATGAGGAATGAAGTTTATCAGCTGAAAGATTTACATCTTATTAAGTAACATTCTTTATGAGTTCCTTTTGTATTTAAAAGAAATAAAGGATGATTCATGTTCCCTCATATCCCTCCCCATACCAGATTGACAACCCTCTTCCCAAAATGAAATAGGATATGAAAAACCAGTATTTTATTATACCTTGATAGTAGGCAATTGATGCTTGGATTTTGTGCTGCAGAGATGCAGGAACATATTTTTATTGATTTTACTTTGAATAAAATATCAAAATCTACTTTTACTTGACAAATGTCGGATATGGTTATTCTGCCAACTATGGCTGGTGTTAGTGTTTTAAATGATTGCAAATTTGGTATTGGTGTTAAACTTGTGAATGTCTTATAAAACAATTGTAAGTATCTTCAAGGCGTTTGAGTATTGATGTTTCCAAACAGATTGTACATAGAGAAATTTCCTGTATGGTGTTGCTGCAACTGTTCTATCTTCCAAAATCTGAAGATTTACTTAATAGTTTTAGGTTTCTGAAATATCATGGACAGATGTGATTTTGATTGGTGAATTGCTTTGTTTTTATCTGTAGCTTAGCTGATCTTTAGGTTTGATATTTTACTCAGGTGGATATGACTGCATTGAAGCAGATGGGTGAAAATGACCTTAAAGAGCTAGGAATACCTATGGTAATTTAGCTTCTTTTATGTATTTTTATGTTGTTTATTGTTACTTTTTTGTTCTTTATATTCTTAATTGATGTGCTGAAATTAATAACCGATGCGAATATAGAAAACAGGTTTCTGATGTTGAAATTTCTAGCATGTCTTGTACGTTCTTCATTAATTTCAGAACACATTTTAAGTGATCTTTAGCATAGGCACAGAGCTTTGACTGATTCGAGCACCCAAGTACACATTGCCTAGATATTTTGCTTGAATTTTGCTTACCTGCTGCCTAGGCCAAATTCATTCTAACTGAAGACATTCAGTTTTGTTCTGGCAACATGGTTGCCCAAGAATATAAAGCTTCCTATTAAGTTGATTGGATGGATTGTAGTTGAACATTTTCAGAAAGCACCATGAATCAGCGATTTTCCTTGCTGATAATTTGTAGTTCTACTACCTGCTTAATTGCAGAGGAGCCTGCTAATGATTGCTTTGACTTTGAAACGGCTGCAGTATCCAGGTGCTTACCATGTTACAGATGAGAAGATTTACAATCTGTCTGCTAACAATAAATTTAGGGGATTCAGTAAAATGGGCTGTGATCAGGGTGTCTTCTAGATTCAAACCCATAATCATCATCTTTTTATGTGAATATATTGTTTGGAAACTGTTTGCCGTTCCCTCATACGTGGGTGCAAAATGAAATCTTTAAGTTTACATAATATCCTGAATTGTAACTAATGAAGGTGATTTGATTGGCAGGGCCCTAGGAAGAAGATACTTCTGGCTCTGCTGCCCCGTTCCAAAAGGCAGCCATGATTTTTACTTTAATATATTCAAAGGAAAACCATTGTATCTGTATTTGGAGTGCACATTTTGCAAGGTTGATCAATATATTTGTAACTGGTGGCAAGGAATTTGAGATGCCTAGAAAGTATTCATCGTCAATATCAAAATATTTTTAGCGTCTCTAACATGCTACCTGCCATTAAGTTTTATTACTACTACTTGCGGGTACCCTACCAGTGTTTGATCAAATACAAAATGAATTGTCTTCACTGGAAACAATAATAGAAATGCGGTTCTCAGCAGTGGTAACTCACAGTTTATAGAAGCTTTGTTACCAGAAATGAATTGATTCGTATAATTTCCATCAAGGAATTGCCATCTTAAAAGTGTTTTTCAAATTAGTACGTATAATTTGAATCAATTTAGCAATATAAAGAAAACCCGAGAGAATAAGAGTAAACAATTCACACCAATTAATAAAAGCACGAGCTCATAAGTTGCTTGCAGCTACCAGCATGAATAAACTATATTCTAATTTTGGTGGTGAGACTGAGTTGAGTTGAATGGGAGGTTGGGTGAAGGGTTCACGAACCTGGTTTCCATAGCTTTGCTTTCTCTAATCTTTCAATACCGTGAATTTTGGTAATTTCAGCATGCTTTGATGATTGAGACTGGTTATTGGCCAAAGCTAGAAGTAAGTATCATGTCTTTATCATCAGTTAAGTTAATAAATTATTTCCTCAAAAGCCCTGTCCTTTATCTCAGTTTATTTTGGTCAATATTGCAGTGCTGATAGTGATGGAAATTTTGGAATTCAACTTTGAATCCCAAGTTGTTTAGTTCACTGAATTGTTAGCACATTTGGTTTAAAAATTTTAAAAACAAATTCTAATTGCTTTTGTACTCTTTAATTGATGAAGCATTTAATTAATTAATTTTATATCTAAAAAAAGTATCATTAAATTGAATACAATTTTTTATTGAATATTTAATTAAATCATATTCTTAATTATTTTGATTAGAGTATTTATCGATCAATTTAATTGGACTGACATTTAATTTTTAACTTTGCTCCTACTGCATTGTTTTTGTCTTGTTGAAGTGGTCTATACTGTAGTACTTTTGACTTTATTTATGACAAAATAATCAACATGTTTTGACATTTCTGTACGAACCAAACATAAAAAATCTCAAAAAATCAGGGCCACCTTGTTTTACTGGGTAAGAGCTTAATTGTATCTTTTTCAATGCTTTAATATTCTCACAATTACTTTTAATTGTATCTTTTTCCCTTGTTTTATTCTATTTTGGATGGCATAATTTATACTTAGTTTTATACCCTATATTTGAATAAGGACACATGATAAGTTGGAAGGTCAGCAGCAAAACTCGCCAATGGTCAATCGGATGGTCACCCTTAAGCTTTACCTTTTGGCCCAACCATCCAAAAAAGTAAGAACCATTTGTTGCTCTAGACCCTAGGCTTCTGTTAAGAACATAATATTGTTGGTCATCAAGCCTCATGTGGGTTCAACTGTTCTGTATCGCCAAGTCAGAATGAATGACAAGGTCTGTCCCATCATTGACATCCTCGTCTAACCGAAGACATTCACTCTACGTGTTCCGCAATGATGACCAGATACCATTCTACACAAGATCCCCGCCTATAAATATCTCTGGGAACAAGGAAGAAAAAATTGACTCTCCAAGCATACTAAGCCTAGCATACTCCTTGTTTCACGGGACTAAACCTTTCGTCTCGCAATCCATGCTGCCTTAAGTGATTCTATCGTTTTAAATGCGTCTAAGTCAGTTTAACTTTAACAAAGTGAGGATTCTCGCAAAATTCCTCCAAGGCACAAATTTATATAGCGAAAGCAACACAAGCCAAAAGGATGCTCAAAAGAACATAATAGCCATAGAAAAAGAATGCATGAGGGGTGTTTGAGTAAATGATCTTAATTTAGTATTCTCTCTCAAAGAATACAAAACAATGGGTGATTTGCAACTAGGGGGGAGACTCTCTATTTATAGTTGAGCTCCCCAAAATCCAACGATTTAGCTAAATTTATATCGACGGATGAGATGGAGCCTATGCTTACAATTAAGAGATTTACAAGATTTACATAATCAAATCAAATTTAATCTTATCATATATGATTCCCCTCAATCTTCTAAGATTAGTTTCCCTATTTACCAAGGTAGTTTAACTTTCCATATTTGCTTTATTGGGCCACCTAGGCTTCAAATAGACAAACTTCTCCATCAGTTCTTTAAATCGGACCAGTTTTGTAGGTTAAATGATCCCCATCTAACCAATAAACCTTCATGGGATGCATTTTGTGAATGGTCACAGGTTTTGCACCTTGGCCTGTGACATTCTCCCCCACCCATTCTCGCAGCACCTTCATTGCACTCTTTGAATGGCACTAACTTGATTCGCCTCGAAACTTTCTTGATGCCTTAGCTTTTTCTCGACTAGCCTCATTATCGGGTTCTCCCACCCTTCAAAAATTTTTGCTCGACTTTCATTGCCCCTTAGCTTTCTTCATTTCACTCGTTGGTACATCTCGTTGGCAAGAAGTCATCGCTCTCACTTGCCCCAATTCTGACTTGCCTCGATCAAGATCCACTTGATCTACACAACTAGACTTCCGTATACTCACGTTGGATACTGGGTTAACCTTGAGTTTTTCCAACAACTTCGGTCTATACGCCCCTCAACTTCCCCACTTCAGAACTATGAAAAGGCCCTTATATTCTCGCCAAGCCAACAAGTCATAATACAAAACACTACCAAAGTGTTTGAAATGTATGTTACTCGTAGTATTTACTCACTTCGATTGTCTAGTTTGCATCATTATTTTTTCCTCAAATTTTGATACACAACCCGTGTCAATGTCCCTCCCATACGAGACATCCTCGGCTAATTGGATTGTCGAAAACACACTGGCCCCAACTTTCATATCTTGATTCACTCGCACAACAATTCATGATAACAAACCATCAACAATATGAATTTGATTGGCCTAAGGAAAAAAAACCCGCCTTAATCCTGTCAAGAAAGTTTAAGCCAAGCATAAAATCGTAATTATTTAACTAGATTACCTCAAAATCTTCCTTGCCCTTCCATTTGTCGATTTGTAGCTCCACGCCTCGAGCTACTCCCACAGTTGAGGCCTCCTCAGAATTTACCATCTTGATCTTCTTATTCAATTTCCTAATCGAAAGACCAATTTTCCTCGTAGCTTTTTTTTATATGAATAAGTTTAATGCTCTCGTATCAACAAGAACACTCCTTTTTTGGCCTGTAATGTTGATGTTCACAAACATCAACCCTACCTCACTGATATTCATCTTTGCAAGAGTGAGTACCATTGAATTAAGCTTCAATGCCTTCCTCATATCAGGCTATGCTTTTTACCATTTACAGGTCACGGAAGACTTAACTCGCTCTGGAAAATTCCGCATCCTATGTGAACCACTAAAAAAGAAGTACTTTAATGGTTTCTTCTCGCTCTCATGAGTCCTCTTGGCATCATTTCTACTCATGATCACACCAAGCTTCATGGGCGCTTCCTCTGGCTTATCATTCCTTTTGATAGCCAAAAACAAAGATATCTTCGGCCAGTTCTTAATCATATGCGACCCATTGAGGTAGCATATTATCTTGATCCCCTTTTTCTTTCGGGTTGTTGGGTTTACACTTCCCATTTCGTGGTTCCCATTACCACCGTCACTTCTACTATTGTTGCCATCATTACTATGTCCCTCTTCATCTTCCTCATGGTCTACCCTACCATTTTCCTTTCCATTGAACTGGGAAGACTCGAACCTATCTTTCATTGAAACAATTTCAACTAAGGACTCCGTTACCATCATGGCTTTGGTAAGTTCCTGGACTCTTCGATGTTGTAACTTTTGATTCGCCCATGGCTTCAACCTATCCATAAAGGAGAAAAATGTCTCATTCTCGCTCAAATCAGAAATCTAGATCATAGTTCACTAACCTCCTGCACATACTCCCTAACCGTGCCTCGTTGCAACTTTTCTCGAGCTTCATCTTTGGCATACTTTGGGTAAAAATATCCTTTCAACTAATGCTAGAACTCTTCTCAAGTCCCAATCTCACTATGCCTTTTATTTGTTGACCTATTCCGCCACCATAAAAGCACAAAATCAGTAAGAAACATGGTAGTAATATTTACCTTAATAGCATCATCTATGATGCCTTTGGCATGGAAGTATTGTTTCATCCTCCACAAAAAGTTATCCACATCGCATACAGATCTTGTCATCGCAAACTTTTTTAACTTTGGAACGTCTATCTCGCAATTGACTATTGTACTTGACGCTCCATTACCTATGGTTGCTCGACACAAGGCAAGCTCTCCCTCAAGCTCCTCTATTCTTGTGCTCAAAGTTTTTTTTTTGTGGTTATTGTTTCCTCCTTCAAAGCTATCACCATGGCCTTGAGAGTAGCATTCCTCTCTGTCAATGTATTCTTTGTGGAATTGAGTACCTTATGCACCTTTTCCTCATTAGTCTCATGACTTAAACACAAACTCTTTGAGCTGATCCTTCATTGAATCAAACCCATCGGTGCGTCTCACGACCACCTTAAGCGTCTACTCACACTTCTCGAGATTGACCACTCGTTCCTCTAAAGCCAACAACACGTCCTTAAAGAGGATTGGTTTTTTGGCCCATCCGCGAGTCTTCCTTAGCTCACTCTGATTGGCAACTTCTTTCGACATCTCTACAGTGCCTTCGTAACTCTAGCTCGGATACCAACTATCACGGGGCTAGACCTTTTGTCTCGTAATCCATGTGGCCTTAGGCGATTCTATCGTTTCAAATGCGCCTAAGTCAGCTTAACTCCAACAAAGTGAGGATTTTTGCAGAATTCCTCCAAGACACCAATTTATATAGCAGAAGCAACACAAGCCAAAAAAGTGCTCAAAATAACAGAATAACCACAAAAAAATAATGCACAAGATATGTTTGAGTAAATGCTCTCAATTTAGTATTCATTCTCAAAGAATACAAAACAATGAGTGATTTACAACTGAGGGAGAGGCTCTCTATTTATAGTTGAGCTCCCCCAAATCCAACGGTCTAGCTAAATTTACATCGACAGATGAGATGGAGCCTATCCCTACAATTAAGGGATTTACAAGATTTACATAATTAAATCAAATATAATCTTATCAGATATTATTCTCCTCAATCTTTTAAAATTAGTTTTCCTATTTACCAAGGTAGCCTAACTTTTCATATCTGCTTCATTGAGCCACCCAGGCTTCAAATAGACAGGCTTTTCCATTAGTTCTTTGAATCAAGCCAATTCTTGTGAGCCAAATGATCCCCATCTAACTGATAGACCTCCACAGGATGCATTTCGTGCAATAGTCACATGCTTTGCACCTTGGCCCGTGACCCTTGCACTTAGTTTTCATACTTTCTTCTCCCTTACTCTTTGTAACCTCTGGCTCTCCGCCTCGTCTTGGTGAATCGACTTTCGTAATAACCACCACATCTTCTTCCATACCTCTTCCTTGTTGCATTGTATCAATACTTAGTTAAGCTCATCTAGCTCGAAATATGAGTTTTAAATTTTGTCAAAATTTATTCATATTTTGTAAATGACTAATCCAAAATCATTTTAGACCCACCTATTTTTTTTTCAAAAATTTAAAAAGTTAGTTTACCCTATTTTCATTTAATATTTAACTCCTTTATATATTCTTCTTTTATTAAAATTTTAAATACAAATAATGAACATAATTTTTTTAATATTTACAATATAAAATTATGTATCATTATAAATTTAATTTTAATATGATACAAATTATATAATATATTAAAACAATATAACATAATATATCTCAAATTAAGAATTGGCGAAATTAAGCTAGAGCTTTAAAAGTTGGAGTCTAACTCATATCATAAAAGATAAAATTTTCTTACTTGAATTCATTAATATTTTCATTTAAATACTTTTAAACATCAAATTAAAATTTAAGTTTCGAGGAATGATTTCACCCTGTCCATGTTCATTATGTATTCCACCAATTAGCCCGATGAATTTTCCAGTGCCTTCCAATCCCTGCAATCACCATGTCATGACTTGCACATCATTCGACCAAGGTTTTTTTCTTTTTTCTTTCTTTACAAGCAGTTCTCACTTTTCATTGCCAAAAGCAGTTCCTTAATATTAGGTGTATCCCTACATATAAATTATATAGGGATGATAATGGAGCAGGATAGTGATGAATATTGTTTAATCTATCATCGCTTCATAAGTGGCACGTTCTGCTCTATCATCTGTCTCGCTCCACTATGAATGTATAATCTTGAAAACCATTATCACCTTCATGGATGTTATACATACATTTGCACCCTTCTTTGCTCCACTTCATAAAATTTGCTATTTATCTTTAATTTTTTTCAATTTTTTCAATGCCAAGTAAATATTTAAATACTATTCTTCAAAAAAAATTTTAACATAAAATATATGAATTTTTTTTTATCACGTTAACATATTTTACCATTTTAATAGTTTATATATACAATGATAATTTTATATACTAGAGTGGGTTAGGGTGAGGTAAGCTATTACCATAATCGTTTCATATCCATTACCTAAAAGAAGAAAGCCTTGCCTCTCCCCGCATCCACATTTTAAAAAGAAAAAAACACACGAAGATGATTGGTTTGGAGTCTATTAAGGTTTAAATTTTACCATCCCTGATTAAATGTTAAATTATAGAAATGTTTTCATGTTTTAAGTAACTCTTTGTATGTTGAGTAAGTGTTTCATTTTAAACAAATTATTTAACTTTTTAGAAACCGTATTATACCTTTAATGTATTAAGTAATTTTGATTTTTTTTACAAAATATTTAATTTCTTAATTTTGGTTTCACATTGTAAGTAACTATTTTATATATTAAGTAATTTCTCAAAGTTGTACAAGTTATTTAATTTTTTTATAAATCCTTTTACATATTAGGTTAATATGTATTAAGTAATGCTATCATGAACTTAATTTTTTAGAAAGCATGTATTAATTAATTATTCCAATATTTACAAACTACTGAATTTCTTAAAATAGTTTCATGTTTTAAGTCTGCTTTTAAGTAATTATTCATGATTAAAAAATTACTTAATTTCTTAAAAACCATGTCATGTTTCAAATAAAATTTCATGTATTAAGTGATTCTTCCATGATTTATGAATTACTTAATTTTTAAGAAACCATTTCATATTTTATGTAACATTTCATGTATTAAGTAATTGTTTTGTGATTTACGAATTATTTAATTTTTTAGAAAACTTTTCATGTATTAACTAATCTGTTATCACATTTGAAGGCAATGTTCATTTTGTAGTTGTTTTTGTGGCTGAAACAGTAGTCACAACTTCAAACACTATTTCATTGTTATACTTGCCCTCTTGAAGAGTTGATAGATTTTAGGACAAAAATATTGGGCTATTTATTTTTGATGATTGAATAAGTAAAGCCCAAAACATGAAAACCAATTGAGTTGAAATTGAAGACTTATTCTTGTGATTTAAGTCGGATTACTTGCGGAAAAAGTAAATCCATTTTCTATAGTTGAAGACATTGGATTGCATCAAGACTTTTATGGAAGTATTATATTATGATGATTTTTAGCTTTACTTTTATAGAAAAGTGATTAGATTATAACTCTTATATAAGCAAAACTTAAGTAGTATATAAACTTGAGTTTTGCCTAGGTTAGAGAGTAACTGAGAGTTTGATAGAGCATAAATATTTTTATGTTAGGAATGTGTATATGTGCATTATTTCTATAAGCAATCAAGAGAGTTTCTGGAGTTGCAAAGCTAAGCTTTCAATAGGGAAGCTTAATGAGAAAGTGATCTAGTCTTTGTACAACAGTGATGTTGCTAAGTTGGTGAGTGTTAGACCAATGTTAGAAAATAAATCATTGGTTGTACTATGAGAAAGATATTGGAACATTCCTCTAGGCAATGCCTTGCATATGTAGATTGAGGTCGAATTGCATAAACAATCTCAGTGTTCAGCTTTACATTTTCGCACAATTTCAAATACCATTTTAGTCATGACTTTGGTTTGCCAAGCAAGTACACCCCCTTTGTTTCTCCATAATCTTTTCAAGTTTTACAAATTACTGACTTGCTTATAAACTTTTTCATGTTTTAGGTAACCTTTCATGTATTATTAAGTAATTCTTCCATGATTTACGAATTTCTTAGAAACCGCTTCATGTTTTAAGTAACGTTTTATGTATTAAGTAATTTTTCCATGGTTTACAAAGTAAATAATTTCTTAGAAAAATTTTCATGTATTAAGTAACTATTTCATGATTATGATTTACAAAGTACTCAATTTCTTTGAAATCTTTGAAAAGATCACTGTTTGCTCCCTGTCCAAACACAATGTCCTAATTGATGTTCCAACACAGTTTTGGGACAAGACAGTTTTATAAAGAGAATAAGGTTTAGGCACATGAGATTTGTTAACGTAGATTGGACAATAATCTTACTCTACATAGTCTTATTCAGTGAATGATTTATTCAATAATAGATATGGAAACATTTTTCTAAAGCCACGTCAGTATTCTGTTACCATTTAATGGTGGACTGATCAATCTCTTTTAACAACGGTGACAAAATTAACAAAAAGAAGAAAACAAATTTGGGATGATAAAGATATGGATAACCTCTATTTAGAGTGATTAACGAGATAATTTATCTAATCTTATATTAAGTAATTCTTTAACTTGCAACTTGGTAATCCGACTTCTTTAGCCTTTATAATGATTTTCTTTTTTATTCAATGGCTAAGTTACTTTTACGTCATGGAAAGCTCTTTTTAGAATTTTCTCTGTACTCGTATAAGTGGAAATTGAATTAAGTATTATGAAGACAATAAAGCAATGGACTAATCAAAATTTACCATGTTATTTTTTGTCAGATTTAGAGTTAATTAATTAAATAATCATGATAGTTTATTAAAAAAATATTATTATGATTTTGTTTTTATCGAGAGATGAGGGAAGTGTGAACTTAAAACAGGATGTTAACACAGACTTAAGCAATAAAAGCTATTTGCCACAATATCAGTGGCTAATTCACAAGCTATGATGATATTAATTTATGGTTTTTATGTTATTTTTCATGTTTAAATTTTAAAGTTACGTAAGTTATATAATTTTTTTATATGCTAATAATTTATTTCAGAGTAATTATTTTATATATTGAGGATGAAAATATTTACTTCCCAAGTTAGATTAAGACTTTATCATCTGTTTTTTTTTTTAAATTTTTACATTTAACTTAAAAGATATATAACAAAATTTCCATTTTACTTGTGGAATTAAAATTTTTCACCAAGTTTCAAGCATTCAACCAATTGACTGATTCAACCAAATACAAAAAAGATTCTTGCAAAGCTACAATATTTGTCCTTCACCCGTTCCTATTCTTTCACTCTTACCTCTAAGATTACTGGATAAAAATACTTCTGATTAGTTAATGAATTACTTTCCACTTGATTTTATATTCTAACTCACTTCGTTACTATAGAGGATTTTTTTATGGTAAACATGGAAACGAGATGTATTAGAAGAAAGCGGAGAGAAAGTTTAGAGCAAATCCGGTAACATTGAGCGCAACGACATGTGGTGATTGATAAGTTAAAGAAATAAAAATATAGCTAACGACAAGGCTAAACTAAGAAAATAAATTGAGAGAATTTTAGAGAGAGCTTTGAGAGTTAAAATGTCAAAGTGTCAAAAGTCCTTCCACTAGTTGTGAAGAACTCCAATTTATAGATATTTGAAATTAGAAGTTACAAAGCTAGGTAATTAATATGAGTAATGAAATTAATTTTCAATTACATTTGCATTAATGATTAAGAAGGAATGGTGAAAGGTTTTGTTGATGATGGTGAATAATGAAGAAAATTCACTATGTTTTTGAAAGGACAAAAAAACACCCGGTGTTACAAGAAAATGTTAAAGAAGAAATCTCTTAATTATCTCCATATTTGATCCATAAAATCAAACTTTTCAAAACATCTCAAGAGTGATAACACAATTTTTTAAAAAATAATATTATTATCTCAAAGAAACTCAATATCTACTGTTATCATCAAATAGTCCTGTATTATGCTAAACTAGGTGCAAGCTGGTACATCAACCTTGCCTATAACATAGAATATACAACAGAAATGCTTAAATAGCAGGGGCAGAGCAGGTACAGAAGCCCTTGAATAGATGTTTGTAGCTGAAAATGGTTAATCAAAGTTATGGGACAGTTGGGTGAGTCATTCTTTATGGTTTTGTGCAAGAACTTAGGGGATGGTTGATGGTATTGGTAGGGGCCACCTTATAGATCCTATATTGAATTTTAAACCCAAACGAAAGCAATCAATGAAACAAACCAACCCACCCAAGTAGCCACCACCAACCATGTATATGTAACTTCAAAATGCTTGATGACATGACAGCATGCCTCCTTGGAATTCTTCTCCCATACCAACAAAGTAATTTTTAAATAATAGATAAATACAAAAAGTGGGTAATTGATTAACAATAGAATGAGATCAGATTTTATATAGAGAGAGACTTTGAATTAGCAACACAATCTAGTAACTTTTTTTAACGAATCCCAAAAGCTACAAACTGGTCCAACACATGTGCTTTGATTATTTGTACAATAATACTATATTAGTTGATTGCTTGATCCACTTGAAAACATATATGTATATATGTGGTGTTACTATAAAATAGCCTTTGCCTTCTCTAAGAAGATGTGGTCAGTCCTCATCTCATGTAACATGATAGCATCTTGCATTACTATTAGGCATGCCCTCTATTTGAGTTTGGTATTGAAATCTTTTTATCGAATCTATTTCTTAGATTTTATTCCATAATCAAAATTAATTTTTACTCCGTTAAAAAAAAAGATAGTTAGAGCCAATCAAGAAGGGCTACATCACCACATAATTGAAATATAATTAAATAAAAATAATTTATATTAATATTAAATAAAATAAAAAATATTTCCTATCCCTCCCTCACTGTCCCTCTCCTTCGTCGGCATCCCAATCATCCCTTTTCGTAAATAGGGGGCTCTCCAATACTGTAGGCGACGTCGTTTCCATCTCCTTGAACCAAGCAAATTCATCCCCTGTTGTAAGAATCGAGTCCTCTGTCAAATTAGCAAACCTCTCTTTGGTCCTGGATTCTTGTTTCGTGTCGACTTGCAACATGGGGAAGAGGGAGAGGGACGGTGAGGAGGGGAAGAATTTTTTAAAAAAAAAATTTATTTGATATTAATATAAATTGTTTCTATCTTAATGTAGTGTAATGGCGGCCAACATTGATTACGGATTAAAATTTAAGTACCCAATTTAATAAAAAGAAATTTAAATAGCCTGCTATATGAATATATATTTGTTTGTGTAGCATCTAGTCTCTAAATATTCTAATCCCATTCCAAGAACATGGTCAATATGCAGACAGATGACCCCATATTGATTTATTCTAAAAGGAACTTGGGTGGAGAGGATATTGCAGAGAAGTTTCATCAAGTGCCGAATAATCTCACTTCTATGGAATTGGGCATTGTTTAAAAGCATGATTTTGGATAGATATAAGTTTTAATTAATTAAGAGCTTCTATTTGTATTTTAATTTGTTATAAGCTTAGAGTATGGTCAATCACAAAATAATGATGGGAATTATGGAGTTTTTCTTTTTGGGCCATCCAATAGTGGGGTTTAAGTAGAGTGCAAGTTAGAATGAAGCCCTTCTTTCTTTGACTTTTCTAAATTAGATATACTTTAATCTTCCTTTCCAAATTGGATTAATTGTTTAAAAATGTTCAAGTGCTACCATCATTGATGGTCTTTTTCATCTATATTTAAAGTTTACTCGTCATAAAATTCTTCCCTAAAATATTTAAGCACATTGTATCATCTTTGATTGAGGAATTTTCAACTTTATAAACACAAATTTAATCATTTTAAAAATGTGATATCCTATATATTTAAAACTCAATCTTGACATTTACTTCTTCTTTTCTTATTTTCAAATTACAACCTCTTTTGTACTAAAAAGATTTTCTAAGTGGCATGTGTCCCTTCCCAAAGTTCACTTATTTAATAATTTATGACATAAAATATTAATGCATGGAACGACTTCCCTCATCTGACTTTTCTAGTTGCTTTGCCTTTATTATATTCTTGCTTGCTAGGATGCTCATCACTATTTAATATGCATTGCGTTGAAGTGTGGGAGACCATAGAATTACTATAAAACGGGCTACTACAATCCAAACAACTCATATTCTATATCGGTAGAGATACATTTTAACAACATTTTGCTTCTAATTTACCATATTTCGGTACATATATAGAGATGGCAAAAGATGCCTGTAGTAGTGCTTATCACACTTATGACAGTGGAAATGGTTATTCTCAAGCAGGATCCTGCGGCGGTAAGAAGCTTAAGTTGTTTGGTTTTGAGCTTAGCCCTAGTAAGAACTGTGGCAACTTCCTCAAAGGTTGCGTTGAGGGCGACGAAAGCATAAATTCATCGAGCAGGGCAGCCGGAGTAGACGACGGAGACAGTACCGATGAGAAGAAATTCGAGTGCCGATATTGTTTCAAGGAATTCGCGAACTCGCAGGCGCTGGGAGGTCATCAAAATGCTCACAAGAAAGAGAGGATGAAGAAGAAAAGGTTGCAGCTTCAAGCCAAAAGAGCAGCCAGCATCAACTCTTATCTTCAGCCTTTGCATGACAGCTGCTATCCTCATCACTTCACTTTATACCAAGAGCCTCCTCAAATTAGTTTCGACCAATACCAACAAGAAGCACGTCTTGGTGCATCACAAATCATCCATTTCCAACAAGATTCCTCCATCTTCACCATAACACCAGCTGACAGCACCAAGCCATCAAAGCACTGGTAAATCCTTGGATCTTCAGTTGGGCCTCAGCTTGCAGTCCACAATACATAGTTCCTCTGGAACTGGCATATAACTAGCGCATTTCAATGAATCAGAGTAAAGGTATACAGTGCCATGTTTTCTCCAATTTTATCAATTCTTTCTACCTTTTGAACAAGAAAAGAAAAAGGAAACCCAAATTCCATATTTGAGAAAGCATCTCAATTTTATGACGACAAACGTCATACATACACATGCTGTATTGATACTTTTCACATGTAGCTAAACATAGAGCTATCTGCAGTTCTAAATTTTGGTCACAAATTACATCGCAGAGTGTTGCGAAAGTTATGTAAAGTTATATATAATCTTTTAAAGATAGAATTCTTTTTTTAAATAATTTTAAATTTATAAATATTTCAGGCCTCACTTCTAGTAATTTTTATTTTAAGGTTCAAATTCTATCATATGTAATTACAAAGTTATACATCTGTGCCTACCATCCTCTATCTACCTAAAAGATTAGGTATACAAATCAAACAATCAAAGCCAGTGGTGGGAGGTGCCTAATAGTTGAGGCTCAGACATAAATTGTAACCCTAATACCCCTCTTGCAGTAGATATCTGTATTCCTGAATCATTAATGGTATTGGGTTTGTGAATTCACGTATAAAGATTGAGGCTGCTATCATTTAATTGCATAACTGGAAATCTTTTTTGTGTTCATCAATGAACTATCTCAAAGGGAATTTGAGAACTGCAAATGGATCATTACATGACCAGAGATGCAATTTGTATGAGATCATAAAATTGGTAAAACGACATCTCCTGTTCTTTTCAATTTCAAAATTAAGCAAATTAGAGCAATTTAATCTCTGTCAATTTTGAAAGTGAGTAACTAAAAACAATTAGACAAATGATGTGGGATAAATTTGATAAGTTAGGTCCAACTGACAAAATGTATAAACATTAAAGACTAAATTTATTATTATACTAATAAAAGTTATGTACAATTGATAAAAAAACATTAATACTGTAATTAATTATTCTTAATTTCTCACTCTTAAAATTCACATGAACTAAATTACTTTAATCCTTTAAAAAATTAATTTATTCAATTTAAAAATCGAAAAGAATCGAACCCCTTTTTTACCGAAAAAATTTATATGCTTGGATACAGAGGATTGTACATACAAATTTTAAGCTTTCAGCATAATGAAAATATATTAATGACATATATATATATATATATCTGGACCAATACTTTCGGTCATGGATTTATTAATTTTTTATCTTGTCTTGATAATTAATTTTATATATATTACTCATCCAATCTATTTAAAAATATAATAATATGTGAACCTTATGTGATGACTTGATGGTTAAAGGTGTTTACCATTTTAGGTGTAGTTTGGGTTTAAGTCACACTAGTCGCATTGGTTGTTCGAGTTTTACCCTGTTATTGTAATTCACCAAATAAAAATATGTTATATAACTTGATCTGAAATATGAATTTAAAATTTTGTTTAAGCCTACTTATATTAATAAAACATTAACCTAAGTTCATTTTAGGCCTACTCATATTATTTTTAAATTATTCTTTATATATAGAAAATTTAAATCTTTTTATGTTTACATTATAATATTATATATTACTATAAATTTAATTTTTATATCTTATAAATTACATAAAATATATAAAAATAACATAATTATAATTTAAAAAATTAACTCATACTTTAAAGATTTGAGTTCTCAAATCTTATCCATATTTTAAATAGAATTTTTTTTTTAAAATCTAATGTTCTTACCGAAATCTCTCAATTTTATGCAAACCTTTCATTTATAAGTGTCCAAACCCAAATCCTAAACTGGCCCTAAAGTGTGGTGGTAAGTTAGGTACCCGCTTTATTATTTTCCAGCTTCTGCCCAGATAACTTGCCATAATTTGGGAATCTTATCAACAAAGAAATAATACATCCCCAATCCCCATCAGCCCACATATCCAAAGTCTTTGTTTATAATCTGCAGAATAAAGTTATTGGGAGGAAAACTGCATTGCCATTACACATAGCAAGAGGCAAAAGAAACAAAAGTTTCATTAGCAATATTGGGCCAAAACACAACTACTAAAAGATGTACAAAAGGACACATTGTAGCTCTCACAAAGCACAGCATTTCTCCAGGGAACCTATGCAATAAACTCCATGTGCGCAGCTTTGCAAATCTCAACAATGTAATTAATTAAGCAACCTCATCTTAATATAAAAGCGGCAGCTTCTCAAAAATTTGGAAGGCACTCTTCCATTTCTTTATGGTCAAATGAGAAGGAACGCTTCTCAAATGCCAATCATAGGGCAGAATAAGTAAAGAAATTACAAGCATACGGTAGATGAAGATGACATGCCTCACAATAGCTTTCCATCAAGATAGTATGGTAAATGACTGAGAATAAAACTACCAAACATTACTTTTTCAAAGTTTAACAATGCTAAATGCATACAAACATAGATACAGAAAGTGTTAATTTAGGGTTTTCTACGAGCAATAGCATGCACTTATTCGTCGAGGAGAATTCCCCAAGAGAAATGCAAGGTTGGAACAGGGAGAGAGATGTACAATCGATTGCATGTGGTATCCATACGTTAAAATGCATATATATATATGTATTCAGAGGAAGAAAACCTGAGATATAATATCTTTGATCTGCTCAGTGAGGGAGAAAGACAGTGGATCAGCCATATCTACATGTACCATTACTCAAACCTAATGGAATCATCTGAAAAATTCAATCATTAGCACTCCCAACATACAATGAATAAGACATAAATAATGGGTTGTTGAGAGATGAATAACGGACCAAATAAGTCAGATCGATTCTTGATTAGTGTTCGTTATTAACAGTACTCTGGCCGTAGAGGAAGTCTGCTTAAATAGTTTAGTTCATTTTTGTTTAGTTCTTTGCTATTTTCTTAGTTCTTTTTTTAGTGTTTCTTGGTTAGTGTTTGAGTATTTCTTTAATTCTTGATCATGAATCGAAGTCTTGGAAGAATCATGACGGTGAATGACACAAACAATGTTCAAATAGATGTGAACAACATCAACAATGTTCAGTTGAATGCAACAATCAGTACAAAGGTGTTAGATTATAATCCGTAGTATCTTCATCCTTTAGACACACCAAGTACTCTATTGGTTAATTTCTCATCAGTTAACAGTAATAGAGAATTAAAGTATATGTAGGTCAATACGTATAGCATTATTGTTTAAGAATAAATTGGGGTTTGTTGATGGTACTTGTCACAAAAATATGGTGCTAACATAATTTGAATTCAACGTAAAACTGTTAAGCGAAAAAGCATACTAACATAAATATATATAGCTATATCATAGCATTATAAAATAACATTTTACTAACTCATGCTTTAAACACATAACAGAGTACTGTTGTACCAGATCATTCTACACTAAGTAGCACAACCATATCGATCACACCAATAGCGCAACCCTCCAACACATCGATAACACAACCCTTGAATACACCAATATTTTCATTAGAAATTCGTATATCGCATTTCCAAATTCTCATTATATAAACACATATAACCATCATATCATATATCCTTTTGAAGCCATTTATAATATTGTCAAAACATAACCTATTCATAAATATCATCCCAGTAATATCACTAAAATCAAATTATTACCTAACACATACTAATCACTTTCATATTCGTCAAGCCATGTTAATTCAAACATGTAAATCATGTATGAAAATCAGATTAGGTTAGCACAAAACGATATCATTATGTAACACCTCATACCTGACTCGATCGCTGAGTTTAGGCTTGTAACAATCCGTTTTCAGTAAATCGGAACTGTGGTTTTAGGACCACAAATCTGAGTCAGAAAGAAAAAAAAAATTAATATTATTGCATGGTCTGCATTATGATAGAAATGACGTATGAAAATTTCATTCAGAAGATCTTACCGATTTCAAGTTTAATTGCTAGAAATGACCAAATTGCATAAGATGCAAAAGTTGAACTTTAATAGCTAGATGGATTAAATAGCTATGGAATTAAAAATTTGAGGTCCTTATAAGGAAAATAGACCATTAAGAGAAAGTTAGTAGATAATTATGCTGATTCATCCATGGAAATTTAAGAAAAGAAAAGGACTAAATTGAAAAGTCGAAATAATAAAAGATGATAATTAATTAAAAGACAAAATATCATCTTATAATTTCATCATCTTCCCCAAATTATTTCCATGGAAACCCTAGTTAAGAGAAAAGAATTCAAGCAAGCTTAATTGGATAAGCATTCTTGTCCTATTTTTAGTAATTTTTATATTTCTGAGATCGTAATTTAGCTATTTTGGGGATTAATTTGCAAAACTACTAATGTATTAAAATTTTTCCATGGATGAGTATGCTGAAATTTTGAAATTTATGGTAGAAAATGAAAGGTTGTTGATAGATAAATAACTTTTGTAAAGGAAATTTTCATGAAATTGTGATTTAGGGACTAAATTGAAAAGATGTAAAATTCATATAAAATTTTTTATTTTTGTCAAATAAATGGACTGATATTGTTATATGAAAAAAATTCAGGTAGGCTTGGAATAAGGAATAAATTGCATGAATTTCATTTTCCGAGCCTAGTGACGAAATTGTAATTAATTAAAAGTATATGGGCAAAATGGTACTTTTGCCTAAAATATGAATTGGATTGAATTGAATATAAATTGTATTAAATTGAGTCAAATTTGATGTGATTCTAGCTATGAACTGTTTAACTCAGCATGATGTTTTGGTAAATTGTAAACAAAAGTATATTGTGTTAAAATGTCAAAATGGTGAATTGCTCCGTGTCGAATCTAATAAATTGGATGGATTGTCTAATGTGATATCAGCTATAACAGCTCAGAAATATATCAGAAAAGGGTATGATGCTTATCTTGCTTATGTGTTGGACACTAAAGTATCTGAGTCGAAGGTTAATTTAGTGCCGATTGTTTGTGAGTATTCTGATGTGTTTTCGGAGGAATTACCCGAATTACCATCGGTCAGAGAAGTGGAATTTTCTATAGATTTTGTTCCGAGGACAACACCGATATCCATAGTACCTTGCAGAATGGCCTCTACAAAGCTAAAAAAGTTGAAAGCACAGTTTCAAGAATTAACTGATAGAGGTTTTGCTTTACCTAGTTCTTCACCGTGGGGTGCACCGGTTTTATTTGTTAAGAAGAAAGATGGGTTCATTACTGTTGTTGCTACCTCTATGCTAAATTCATCAATCAGCGCCTTATTCATATGTTCATAAATGCATATTGTAATTCCTGATAAAACTCTATCATTGTTCTACATGTCTGTTGCTGAAAATAACACTTTGAAATAATATGTTGCCACCTTTAACTTAGCTTCTTCATTTACAACCCATTCTCCATTTGGTCCTTTTATTTTTTTCACATTGTTTCTTTTTTTCCGTTGGTTCGCAAAATTGTGAAAGAAAGAGGTATTATGATCCCCGAATTTGAGCCAGTTTGCTCTTGCATTTTATTCATAATAGAGTTCTTCTTTGTTGGTAACACCCCTAACCTGTATTCGTTGTTGGAACAGTGTTACGGAGCATTACCAAAATTTACAAATCGATTAACAGACATTTCATATCATCTAGCATTCATATCAGAAACCAATCCAAATCAATCATATTGTCCCTTAAGTGAGCCCTCGGGGCCCAAAATACACATTAGAAACAAGTCGGGACTAAACCGGGTACTCAAAGAATTTTTCAGAAAACATCAAAATTTTTCAAAGGTATAGGGGACACACGCCCATGTGGCCAGGCCGTGTGGGCATTCGAAATAGGGCACACGATCGTGTCCTAGCCCGCGTCTAAACTTGGTACGTCTCAGACTTGGGTCACACGGCCAAGCCACACGCCCGTGTGCTAGGCCGTGTGATCACTTTGAGCATATTGACTTATGCAAATTAGAAGATACAGGGGACACACGACCGTGTTATTTTGCCGTGTGTCACACACAGCCGTATCTCTACCTATGTGAACGAAAATAGGCCATTTTCTAAGCCACATTCCTCACCCAAATTGTTACTAACCTAGCCCCAACAATACTCACATCTACAAACTAAATCATGGCATTCAACACAAGCTAAAATAAGTGACTAATCTCAACAAATTACATATAGGCCTACATTAAACAAAATACCTATACATGCCATTATAACCAAAATCAAAACATTCGAAAGTATCGATAGACCCGATGGATAGTGTGATATAACTCTGATAATCTTCCAACCCAATCAAGCTTCTGATAATCTGAAAAGTAAAGGAAAACAACTACGTAAGTAACAAATGCTTAGTAAGCTCATAAAAACTTTAATCATATCAATTCATTTCAAATATGAAATTTATACGTATCAAGAATAATCCAATATTGATACCACAATACTCATGAAGTTATATTCAACAACTCACAAAATGAGTAAATCCATTGCATCTCTTATACATATTATCCCAAGTATAGTAGAGTTTTAAACAACTCTACACTCTTCCAGATTTCTTTATTCTCATTTGTATTCCTTTACTTATCACAGTCATTCCATATGCATAACACACAAGTCATAAGCATATCATACCACCATAGCCATAAGCTAATGCATGCAAACATAACCTTTTTTCAAATTAATCACATAATAAGCCAATTCATAAGAAATTGTATAACTTAAAACTTACCACTCTTTCATGAGAACAAGTATATTTTCATTTGAGCACTTACCACTTCAATTTATCTTATAATTAAACATATTACCATTCAACCAATAGCTTAGGACTTGCCTAAGCATCAAACAACAACACTTGTTAGCGTACTTGAACATATTTCATATCATTTCAACATCGATAATCTTATTATCTCAACATAACACACTTGAGTTTCTTACTCGTCTCAACTTACATAATTTCCATGTATCAACATATCAATATATTGATATATATATACATATCATGATACATATCATTCTCTTATCATTTCTTCATATACATATATCATCCAAGACCTCTCCCAATATTTTTACCATTCGAATAACGACTTACAGATTTGAGTACATCATTAACAGAAGCTCGAAAGCTGAACAGAAACTCATAAGAGCTGAACAGAAGCTTATGAGAACTAAACAAAAGCTTATAAGAGCTAAACAGAAACCCATAAGGATTGAACAGAAGCTCATAAGAGCTGAATAGAAACTCATATGAGTTGAATAGAAGCTCGAAAGAGCTAAACGGAAACTCATAAGAGTTAAACAGAAGCTCGTAAGAGCTGAACAGAAAGTAAAGCATGAGAGTTTGCAACAAATGCTGAACCCCAGTTTACTTGGGTAATTTACCGTCATTTTCCTCCAATGCGTCATGTGCCACATAATGAATGTACTCAAATCTCGCGTTCAATCCAAACTGAGTATTAAATTCGATAATATTTTTCCAACAATAATTCAATTTCAACAATAGAACATATATATTACCAATCACCAATTAACATTAAATTTAATCAAAATTATACATAATACAGTTCATACGAACTTACCTGGTTAAATTGCAGAAATACCAATATTCAGGGGTATTTTAGAAATTTTCCATTTTTCTCGATTTTCCACTCGAATTTGATATGAAGAAAATGTGCAAAACCAGCTCAAAGAGCTCTCCCCATGTCTATTTGAATCGAAAATGGGAGAAGAATTGCCTAGAAATCTCTTAGAAATTCAATTTGTACTTTTAATTTCATAATAAGTACCATTTTGCCATTAAATGGCCTTTTTTATTCTTTTTTCTTGTTATGCCACCTCATCTAATTCATTTATGTATATTTACTATTTAAGTCTTCCATCCTTTATTAATCAAGTCATTTAAACACTTAAATATTTTAATTAGCAAGTTTTGCACCTTTTTAAATTTAGTCCTTTTTAATTAATTAACCATCGAAACATTAAAATTTTTTAACGAAACTTTAATACCATTTTAACGACACTCTGTAAACATTTATAAAAACATCTATGGCTCAGTTTATAGAAATGAGGTCCCGATACCTCACTTTCTAAAACCACTTGACCTAATAAATCATTATAATACACAAATTACTAATTCAAAAACCTTTATAAAACCATATTTGACTCATAAATATTAAATAATAATATTTAAAAACGTACTTGCCAGATTTGGTGGCCTCAAACCACTATTTCTGATACAACTGAAAATCGGACTGTTATATTGTCAACTTCTAGATTAAGGGCCAGTTTGACTTCCTCAATTTCTACTAACACCTCATCATCTAGATCATTTAAATTTAGTTCAGATAATTTCCTTTCAAGTGATATTACCTCCTTTAGTTTTCTCAAAATGAAACTGCCTATCTCTTCATTGGGGCCATCTCCTAACTTCCGAAACTTCATAGGTACATCCTCCCTATTTCCCTTTCAAAATTTTTTGATACGTTGTTCACATATGTCTTCTAGTATCCAATTCACATTAAATTTAGATTCTCCATTATTTTGGTTCAAGGATTGACAACTATTAATCCCCAAATCAACCAAGATAGGACAGTGATCTCATATGGTATGTGTAAGGTGTTTTAAGGAATACCCTAGAAAGCACTCCCACCAAGCTTGGTTGGCTACCCCTCTATCAATTCTTTCACGAACATTATTTTTTGGCAACCGTCCTCTTTCCCACGTATACCATTTGCCGAAGAAACCTAAATCATTAACATCACAATCTTCCAACACCTCTCTAAATCTAGCCATGTTTCTATCATTCCTCAATCGACTACCCATCTTCTCGATGGAGAACATTATCTCGTTGAAATCTCTCATGATAATCCATGGTAGCCTTTGGTCAATCTCCGACCTTCTTAGAATGGACCAAGTCTCACTCATTTTGTGTTCCTCTAGTGCACTGTAAAAACCTATGAATATCCACAATGGCATTCCTTCTTTTTCCATAATTTCCACATCAATGTGGTTTGTTAAGAAGCTTTTCAACTGAACCATATATTCCCCTTTCTATCGTATTGACAAACCCCCTTTTAGGCCATTTACTCCCATATAAATTCTATTAATAAAACCACACTTCCTACAAACTTTTTCCATTCTTTTTTCACTAAATTTTGTTTATATTATAAACAAAATTTGAGGCTGTACATACCTCACCTTGTTTTAAAGATGATTAACCACTCGTGGATGCCCCAATCCATGAACATTCCAACTTAATATTTTTATTGTGTTCGGTCTGCACACTTAGTAACGGTCGTCGATCTCTTAGTCAGTTGAATTAATGCAATTGAGTTGTCCTCTTTGCCCACAATTTCATGCCTTGTTCTTTGCCTTTTTTTTCTTTCGTGAATTATGACTAGATTGTTTTCCAACACAAATTCCCCTTGGCCCATTGTCTAATCCCCTTGTGCAACTTTGTTGTTGTTTGTGCCCCCTTTGAATCGAAGTTCTAGCTCCATTCTGATAGGGTTACTACCCCTTTGAGGACCATTCAATACTCTTTCCCTAAGCCACTTACTCCTAGAGGATAGCTCGGTCCTTGAAGGCGCTCTAAATGAGGAGTTCCAACCAAAAGAAACTTCTTTGATCTCAATGGTCTTCCTAATCTGACAAAAACCTTCCCTATGCCCTAGTTTTCCGCATAGAAAGCAAAACAAAGTAAGCCTTTCATATCGAAAGTATGCATATCCTTCTCGCCCTTGTCCCAAAACTAGTTTTTTCTTTCTTTTCAAAGCTAATCTTACATCAATTTTCACCCGAAATCGCATGTACCTTCGTTCTCCTCTTGAGATTAATGCATCATCATATTGAACGAATTGTCTCATAAAGTCCCCCAACTACCTTGCTAAACCCTTTGATATGATTTCGAAAGGAAAATTATGAACTTAAATCCAAAAATACATGTGGTTTAGAGGGATTTGCTTAGGATATTCTCCAGTAACAAACCGATGAAAAATTATAAGGTGTCTATTAAAAGACCACAACATTCCATCTATTACCCTCTTAATATCCACCTTGTAGAAAAATCGAAAAAGATACATTTTTTCCCTAAATTTGATATTATTACTCCCCCTAACGGATGCCATAGATCAACCAAGGTTCTTTTAAAAGAATGAAAGTGAATAACACAGTCAGTTGAAGCTTTTCCAACTAAGCATAGTTGATGCTTGTTCTCATCTTCAATCAAATTCTTTTCACACAGGATCGCTTCCTCCTCTTCATCCTCCAAATTGAGATTTTCGAGATCAGCCTCCATTAATAATCGCCTTTTTTTTCTATGATTCCTTGCCTCAATCCAAAACTTGTCAAAACCTTAAATTATGCCGCCGTAAATGCTCACAAAAACGAAATAGGAATAAAAAATGAAAGAGAGAAGAAAACAACGTGCCAAAACCTAGCAGACCAAATAACTAATTTTAAAAAAAAACCTTGTTTGGTATATAATTAAAATTAAATAAAAAATATAATTAAATTTTTTGATAAAATATAATATAATCTTAAATGAAATAAAATAAAATAAAAATATGTCAATTTATTCTCTATTAACTGATAAGTAAGTCCTTATAACACTTTATCAAACAAGGCCTAACATGAAATTTCAAAATATTATTTCATTTTTCAACTATTATTATCTCTAAATTTTTTTTCTAAAATTATTAATTCAAATTAAAATATTCTTGTAAAATAAATATATAATAACCAATCGAGAATTCAAAAGTTACATTCAGATTTTAATTTTAATTATTAAATGTGAATAATCATTGAAAATGATTTGAATATATATGTTGGAATTAAAATATTCATATAAAATAAATAACTTATAACCAATCGTGACTTCAAAAAGTTATATTCAAATTTTAATTTTAATTATTGAATTTGAATAATCAAAAATAGTTTGAGTATCTAATAATATATATCTCCAAAATATTCTTTTGAATTTTAACAAGTAATAATAATTCTCAATGTCAAATATTTATTTTTTTATTTTCATAATAATATATATTTATTCTACGTTTTTTTCTCTTCTTTTATAATAATTAAACTTTAATATTTAATCAGTTGTTTTAATAATTAATATTTTTTAATTTAACACTTAATTTAATTTATATCATATAGAGAAAAACTTTGTAGCAAATAATTTTCTAAACATAATGTTATTTTTTTAAATAAAAATTGGGATTATTTATTAATGAAAATGATAACGTATCATACAAAGACATAGATAGATTACAAGTAAAATACCAAAGAAAACCCTAAACAAGAAAAAGATAAAGCTGCTACCTCGTACCTGTAACCAAAGTAAAATTGAAAGAAAACTCAGCCACCTTTGTTAAGCCCCTTCCTCGTAAATCAATGAAACATTTGAAATGCCTAGCTCTAGAGTAAGATAAACCTGCCGTCGCACTTGGCAACAGACGAGATAAAAGTCCACGTCTCCAATGACGGTTCACCCAGACCGAGCGACACATCCAACGGAACACCACCCTTTGGTTCCCGGTCACACCGTTACCAATCGTTCAGATCTGAAGTACCAGTCCCTTTCACCATCATTATTGTGAAGAAATCACTTATCAAATAGAGAATGACTTCGTATGCACCATATCGTTGATAGTGACGGGACCATCCTTGACCCACCAAGAGTCACACTTCCGATGAAAGCCTTCTTTTTCCATAAGGTGAGCGACTCTGTTCCCAAGGCGATAAATATGCTGGAAATGAAATGCTGTAAATTTGGAGACTAGCAATTTTGCTTTCCAAATTAACATGTTGATGTCAGATCTATCAATGGGAGTAGACTCCATCTTTGTAATTACAAGCAGAGAATCATCTTCGAATTCAACCATAACTAGATAGCCACATGCGGCAATTTTTGATTTAATCTAATATATTAAATTTAACATAAACTTATAAAAGTTATAAAAAAAATCATAAAAACTTATAAATAGTATAAGAACTTATAAAATTTCTAATAAATTATAAAAATAAAATGTATTTAAAATATTTAAAACTTTCTATAAATTTATGAAAATTATAAAAAATTTATTTAAATATAAATGTGGTAAAAACTTCTAAAAATATTTAAAAATTATAAAAATTTATCTATAATTATAAAACTAATAAAAAATTCAAAACCAGTTAATAAATTATAAAAATTCATTTGTTTCTTCCTCATTTTCGAATTTAAACTCCTAAAATCAAAATGAACACATGATGTTAAACTAATCGTTGGGTAATGAAATTTGAGTTTGATAGGATCTGACCATACCAAAAATACTTTATACCAAACAATTCTTAACAAATAATTTTCAACTTTTCAAGGTTCAAACTATTATATTGTACTTAAAAAATTGGAGGTAAAAAGTTTAAAAAAAAATTTTATCAATAAGAGGAAGAGGGTTCCACTATTATCTTTTTATTTGTGAAAGATCCAAAACATTTTATTCAACGTAAAAATGACTTTAATGATTTGACGATTATTCTTATTATCCAATTATTGGTTTGATGTCATGTATTTATTATGATTTTAGGGGTTTAAATGACTTTCCTTTTATAATTTTTATTTTTTTTAAATTTATATTATTTATAAGTTTTTATATTTTTTATAAAATTTTAAATATTTTAAAAATATTTATTAAATGTATATATTTTTATAATTTATTATCTTTTTAAATTTTTATAATTTTTTAATAATTTTTATAAGTTCATATTAATTTTATATTTTTAATAATTCTATAATTTTAATGAGAAAAATATAAGATTAAATCAAAAGTTGTATCCCCATTTGATTGGTCACTCAATTGATGTTATATATATATATTTGAACCTAAGACACCATAAATTTTAAAAATTTAAAGGTTACCATTCCAACTAAAGTTGCATTTAGTTTTTATATAAACTTGTAATAAATATATTTTTTACATTCTTTTTACCTACATTGTGGGTGTACCATAATCTAGTTAGAACAAAATCCCTTATTGAGATTAATGTCATAAATTAACTCGATATCAACTTAGTCAAGAAAATTACTTTAAAAAACATTTTTAAAGAAATAAATAAATCTCATTCTAGTGGTGCTTTTTTTTTACTATTTTTATATGAATATTCAAATAAAACAACTAAAAATCACTACTTAAAAAATTTAAATATCTAAAAATGGAACCAAAATTGATTAAAAATTATATAAAAACTTTACCACTTCCTCTATAATTCAATTATAAATAATTTTTTTATAAAATTAATTTTAATATAAAAATTTTCATTCACCTACGACATAGTACATATAATGTTTAACTATTAAACCTATCACACAAATGCAACAAAAAAAACACCACTTTCTTTCAATGATAAGAAACCACATAAAGTCACATTGACATTGTTATTTCGTTTTACAATTTCATCAAATTTTCTGCTTGGTTTGTGATTATGAATTTAAATTTATTTATTATTGAGATTTAAAAAAAAGTATAAAAATATAAATTTATCAAATTAAAAAATATTTTAAAATTTCAAAATTACTATTAGATAATCATAATTTGAGAAATAATTATGAATACAATATTTTTAAATATTTTTCTATTCAAATTATTCTATTTTTAATTCTAAATCCAAATTTTGAAAGTTAACTTCCCAATAATAATAATAGTTTTTAAAAATTTAGAATTTAGTTTCTGTCATTTTATTTTTAAGAATTTAGTTCTTTTATTTTGCAGATTTGAAAATTTAAGTGTAATTATTAACACTATTAAAATTATTTTTGTTAAATTCAGATTCATTAAAAGATTTTTTTTTAATTACATAGTTACCGAATGAATTGTTTTTCAAAACATTACAACAATAAATTTAATAAAAAATTAACAGCATTAATAATTAAATTTAAATTTAAAATTTTAAAAATTAAACTCATAAAAATTAAAATTAAAATTAAAATTTCGAAAAATATTTTAACCTAATAATAAACGCATTGGGTAATAAGAAGAGATAAAAAAGTAGAAAGTGAAAAACCAAACGAGTAGTTTCGCCAACTCAAAAACGAGGCTTTAACCCAAGGAATTCCCCAATACCGGTAAACTTTACACACCATGGTGCATTTTAGCAGGATACCCTCAAAAGGAAATGAAATTACAAAATACCCCCAGAAATCACATAACCTGAACGTTGGAACCGGCCCTCTCCTTCCCTCACTGCCCAATATAAATTCTATATATCGCATGACGAAAACTATCTTAACGCGTTCCCGGCGATTAGCATAGCAAAGAAGAAACCTACCCGCTACGACAAAAATTAACTCCTTCAAAGCCAGTTGAAAATATTAAGGAAATCCATCGGGAATTCTTGGTATTAAACATTGAGCTCGCTCTGTGATGCGATCAATGGTGTTTTCCGGTGAGAGAGGGATGGCGATGGGACCCGAGAGATCAAAACCTCTTCACAATTTCAACCTTCCTTGTTTGAAGTGGGGCAATCGGAGATATCTCAGGTGTATGAAACTTGACGATGCTTCCACCGCCACCGACTCTTCCACCGCCCTCCCTGCTGATCACAACCAGCATTGTCGTCGCCGTGTCCTTCAAAGACGCCGATCTCCCCCCTCTAAGTTTGACAGTTTGATGGTTGGTGGAATGCGGCGGCGCGAATCGGAGTCATCTCCCAGCAGCAAGAACACCGATTACGCTAGGGAGCAGCAGTTGAGGATATCTAAGGGGGAGGCGGCGGCGGGGATCGAGGCAGTTAGGGAGAAGATCATTAAGGATCTTAAAACGGCGGCGGATGAGATCAAAGATGCAATTTTTAGAGACGAAGTGTCCGACGACGATGACGTGGATGACGATGAGGAGGAATTTGAAGAGCCTAAACATAAGCACAAAGTTAAAGATAAAGAGAGGGAGGAATCGCCTGCAGTAGAGGTGGAGGCGAGGCCCTGGAATCTGAGGACAAGGCGTGCCGCGTGTAAGGCTCCGGTTGACGGAGAAGTAACTAACAACAATTACAGTTCTCCGATGAGGAATGAGGTGTTTCAGTCATCCAGAGTAAGAGACAAGGGACCACCGGCGGCATCGGCGGCGGCCTCCGCCAAGAAAAGGCCACGACCGAAATTTTCGGTGCCGCTATCGAAGAAAGAGATCGAGGAGGATTTCATGGTGATGGCCGGGCACCGCCCACCGAGAAGGCCAAAGAAACGGGCACGCAATGTTCAGAAGCAATTGGATGTAAGTTTCGTTTTATTTTTTTATTTTTTACTTTTTTTTCCGATTGTTTTTGGTGTTTTTCATTATTTATTTATTTATTTGTTGGTTGGTTATTGGTTTTGGTTACAGTACTTGTTTCCCGGATTGTGGCTGACGGAGGTAACGGCGGATGCCTACAAGGTTCCGGAGTTGGCTGAAAACGGCAAGGTAAAATCTCTTTTATAGTGTATATATATATATCTCCTAATTTTAATCCGTCTTTTTTAAATTTTAACAAAAAAGAAGCCAACTACCAAGAAAATACGAATTAAAAAAAAAAAAAAGAATCCACCTTTCTTCTCCTCTCTGTCTGTGATCATCTTCCGGGAACCAAACAAATAAAGAAAGAAAAGGGTCCATGTAAGATCTCCGCATTGTGATTGAATCGAGATTTGACATGTTGCTATTTGACTTTCTGCAGAGGTAGTAAAGAGGGAGTTTCAACTTGCAACAAGCTCGATTGGAGGCTTCTGTTTACCGACTGATGGTAATTTTGTGACCGTAATTAGTCGTCTCGTATACAGTGATACCAGACCTTGGTGAATCTAGGAATTTCACAAAAACAAAGTTGAATTTGCCTTTTTATCTTTCTGGTGTAGGTTCAGTTGCTTTAAAGAAAATGCTAATTTTTGTTTTAATATGCTCTTCATTCATTTTATTTCTTTATCTCAAGCTGAATAATCTTGTACAAAGTAAGGTGACAAGTACATCTGTGTTTTCTTTTTAATAGAAGAGAATGGTTCTTCTGATTACAATTGTTGAATGGTCTTTTTGATTCTGTTGAGTGCACCAAGTAAAATCCTGCTACTTACAGTTATTAAACCAAAACATTTAACAACTGCAGTTGTGTTGGTACGAATGAGGAACAAATGATAGTATATCTGTAGATGCTGTATCTTTATCTGAATTGGACTTGCATGCTTGTTATTTGCATCATAGCTAATTCTTTTGGTTATGCTTGTTTGGATTTCTAAAGCTAATTGAACTCGAGAGTGTGCATAACTTGAATTCTTATGCACCTAATTCAAAAGCTGCTATTTAAAACAGGTTTTCAACTTGCAGACTATTTGGTTAAGCGTTATTTTGGATTTGCTAAAGCTAAATGGAAAACATTGAACTGTGTTGTTTGGCCATTCATTGGCATTGGTAGCTATCACTGACTTCCAGCATTGAGAAAAGCTACTTTTAATCCTTGGGTTGTTCATCCTTGGTAATTGCATTTGTGTTAGGTAATGAAATAACATACGAGTGCATTCATTGGTGTCTCTCACAATAATGCCTGTATTATTGACACAAGGAGCTTTTTGAAACCCTCGCACCCACCCACCTAAACGATGTATTGTTGTTGGATTAAAAGCAGTAGTGTAACAGAGAAGATCACTAGATATAAGATTTTGGCACGGAGTTGCTGAGGCAGAGATGCAAGGGAGCCCGCAGTCTCTATGATTCAACAAAACCAGCCAAATTTGATCACGGAAACGCGTCTGTAGGAGGCCCCAACTCCCTTCGCATTTGCAAGTCTTGTATCTATATTTCCGGATGAGGAGGATTTTGTATAGTCGCAGGCCTTGATCGCTTATGTCTATAGAATGTCCGCGAGAAATAAGGTCCTCTTGGCTCTTTCTTTGGGTCCTTTATCATCTTAGAAATCACGTCAAATTGGATGACTTTTTGTTTTTATTTTTATGTTTTATTTTTTTATAATTGATAAAGAAAACGGGGTTGTTTGGGATCAAATTCTAATTGGATTAAGAGATTGTAAGCTTTTGTTTTTATTATTAATAAATAAAAATAAAAAGAAGAAATGCAATCATGTGCAATACGAACAATCTAGGATATAACAGAGAAGTTGGGGGTTGGGAAGAGGCATCATTGTTTGACCTTTTTTTCCATACAATTATTAAGGGAAAAAAATACAAGTTTGAGGAAGTATGACTAAACCATTGGAATTTGATAAAGGAGAAGTACTGGATGAGCTGCTAATTTGGAAGTAAAAAAAAATCTCAAAATTTTGTTTTGATCATATGATTAAGATAGTATTGAGTTTGGATCGCCTGATCCAACGAATGTGATTTGAGATGTCAATGCATTGAATCCAGAAACCTTATAGGTTTGGGAGCCGGGGCAGGCGTGTGCCCTCTCTCTCTCTCTCTCAGCTGCTTTTTGGTTTAAATATTCATTTAGTCCTGTACCAACATTTTGTTTTTCTTTTAATCTAGTTATTATTTTTTAAAAAAAATTTAAAAATTAAAAGTCACATAATTGGAATACTTGAATTTAAAACTAATAATATATATACGTAATATCTATGGAATTAGATTAAAAAATTAATTAAGATTATGAACCTATGACTTCAATTACTTTTTAATTTGGATTGTGAAAATTTTATAGTAAGTTCAAATGTTAGGTAACATTATTTAATATGTTATAAAAATGTCAAAATGTCATCATATTGGTGAAAGAAAATTTCAAAACTGAAAATATAGTTATAAAAGCATAGTGTGATAGTTATTTAACTCAGCTCTTAATTATGTGATCAAGGGTTTGATCCCAAGCACATTTCCTAACTAATTCTTCTTAATAATAATTGTAACAATGCTAAAGAAATCATAATTAATATTAAATGTACCAAACAAATTAAAATAAAATTTTTGGTTACAATAGTAAAAAAAATGTTAATTGTTTGTAGGGTTTAAATACAGTTTTTTTTTTATTTTTTTCAATTAAAAAAATACAAGTATAATCCTAATAATAAATCTTACTTCAAATATGTAAAGTTATAGTAGTAATTTTTTTAGTATTAAATTTACTCATTACAACATTTAAATAAAAGTATAGATATAAAAAAACATTAAAATCATAATAAAAAAATCAGTATTATATTAAAAGTTAAAAAAATTAAATAATAAAGTCCGAACTACATTATTTTTCTTTCCTGCCATCATCAACCATCTCAAATTTTCTCGTTAACCAAACAAAGGACAAGGCATGAAATTTGCTAAAACTTCACCATGGTTAATGGGATTCGTCTGCAATTTTCTGACGGGGTTTCTCAAGATTTTGGTTTCAACAGCTTGTTATTGCTTTCGACTAAAGTTGAAGTAATCTACAACAAAAGAGTGGTGGATTGAGGGCTTATATTCTTCAAGTCAACTGTAACAACTTGTTTTTTAAAGACGATTTTGCAGATATTTGAAGGAAAAAGAGAGGGTTAATAAGAAAACCGAAGAAATCAGTGGCCTATTCTTGTATTTTAAAGAAGATTTTGTAGACAATTTCAAATAAACCCAGTAGTTTTTAAATAAGTCCACAAAATATAATTGTATATTGTAATCTAATTTAACTTCAACGAGAGGGAAACACAACAAGAGGAGAGAACGGAGAACAAGAGCTATGGCTGCAACTATAAGCTCCCTAAACAACGCAACAAGAAGGAAGTCTTGGAAGCTTCTTGTTCAGAGGCTAGATGGTACCACTTATCGCGCTTCTCCATAACTTTAGCTTTTTCTTATTTTTTTCAAGATTAGATATACATGCATGCCTTGTTTTGGTGTTAAATTTAGATTCTTGATGGTTGTTCTGAAAAGGGTTTTGCTTGATTATCGGTCTGTCATGTTTTTATAGGTGTGATCATCTGGCTTCATCTGGATTGAAGAAGGGAACAATTAATGGGGAAAGTTTTATTTGCTGCTTTTAACTTTTTGATTTCTTTTGTGCTAAATCAGATTATATGCATAAAGTTGGGATAAGGTTGTCGATGAGATGCGGACGAGGGTAAAGGAGATTCTCCCTGGAAATTTTGTACTAATCAAAATTTTATCATCACTCTCATCTTAAATTAAATTAAATTAAATTAATGAAAAAGAAATCATGACATTAAAACTTTTAAAAACTATTTTATAAAGAAATTGTATTTTTTTTAAACATCATTTTATCTCAAAGATCAATATAAATAAAAAGAATTTGAAGTGTTCATATTTCATAAGAACCATCTTTTACTTGAAAGAGGCCACAAATTCTCTTTTACTTCATTGATTGACATTATAAAAAATTTATTCAACATAACTTCCAAAATTAAGAAGTCCAAGAATTCTTTGAAGGAAAGATTTTATAGTTTTAAAGCTCTCTCAAAAATCTCAAGAGATATCTAAAGAAATTGAAGAACTTGAAAATTTTTTGAAGAACGTCACATTAATTCTGTATAAAGCCACTCTTCAATCCTACACAACTGAAAAAAAATGAGACTAAACTCATTTTTTCAAGATCAAGCGTAGAAGGCCTTTGAAGTGGAATCATCTTTCCATCCAAAATCAAGTTAACCACCTTTGGATTGAAGCTCAATCAAAAAAGTTTCTTTGTATTTAAGAAATCAAAAGGTTGTAAGTTCTTTTCAGAGTTAATAAATAAAATTTTTTCTAGGTCAATATTTGACACAAAATTTGTGTGTACTGCCCACAAGATTGAAGTTGAGCTTTATTTATTTATGGGTAAATTACAACTAAGGTCACTAAACTATTAGAAAGTTTACGTTTTGGTTATTCGATTTCAAAATGTTACAAAATGGTCACTGAACTATTCAAAAGTTTTATTTAAGTCATTGGACTGTTTAGTTTTTCTTTTTAAAGTCTGGCTAACGAACTCCAAGTGACAATTCAACAATCAATATTGTGTATTAGTATCAATCGGTGAGTAGAACATATCCTAGATCCAAGTTGATATGAAGATCAGTGTCAGAGATCGGAAAAGAAAGTTGTTTGGATTTTGGCTCATAGATTTTTGACATTCAAAGTCATTTCATAAAAAAAATGAACTATAAAAGAGAAAGGAAAGGAGAGCTTTCAATTGGTGTAGGTGGTGCGAAAGGAAAAGGCCATACAACAACAATTTTAATATCCCAATGACTTAAATGAAAACTTTTGAATAGTTTAGTTACCATTTTGTAACTTTTTAAAGTTGAGTGACCAAAATACAAACTTACTAGTAGTTTACTGACCCTGGATATAGTTTACCCTTTATTTATTTTTATTTTTTATTTTTGTTTATTTTCTCTAAACTTTTATTCAATGTTTTTGTAACTAGAACAGTTCTCGATTAGGCTACTGATTCTCGATTTTTCTTATACTAATAATAATAAATTGGTCCAACCATTGGTTCAACTGATTTTTTAGCTAGATTCAATAGATTATTGGTTTGCATGTCATTTGATTCAACCTCTTTCTCTGAATTGATGTATTGGTTGGTTCTTGGTATCTGTATCTAACAACCTTGCTTTATCATTTTTTTATCATTTTTATTCCATGATAATGGCATGGCATTTTTGTCAAGTGGTATAACCGTAAATTACCACATCTATAACAACTCGATTTTTAGTGGTGCTGGAAAAAGGCAGTTTCAAAACCTCATTTCCATAAACCAAGTCCATAAATATTTAATATTTATAGAGTTGGTATAATGGAGTATTAAAGTTTAGTCCCTCAATTTTATCTATTAATTGTTTAACTTAGGTACATACACTAAATTGTAAAAGTTTATCACTATAGGTTTTTAATTGGCCAAAGATTTAAGGACTCAAATTGCAATTAACCAAAGATTCAAAATGACAATTTAACCATCTTGGAACATGTATTAGTGGATGGTGGTGGCTTAATTACTAAAACATGATTAGTAAGCTAATTAAGATTGATTAATTAATTAAATTAAGTATTAATATTGGTATAAAAGTCAAGATTTGATGGAATGAAAGAGAAATTTTCTTTCATCTTCCACATCCAAACCGACCATCACCATGGAAAAAAAACATGAAAGCTTCTTAGGGTTTCAAACTTTTGACTAGATATGGTATATTTAATTAAGTCATTTTCTTGTAATTTTTATGTTTTTGAGGTCATGGCTTGATTTAGCTAGCCCATGTACCAATTTGCAAAACTATTAAAGTTTTTGAAAGTTTCTATTGTGAAAAAAGACTATATTGAAAGTTTTTGAAGAATTTGGTGTTAAATTAATAGATTTTAAGCTTAAATGTGAAAAATGACTAGATTGTAAAGTATAATTGTTAATTTTGCTCATAAGGACCAAAGTGAATAAAATGTAAAATTTATGTGAAATTTCAGTGTAATAGAAGGTAGAGGTTCCCTAAGAGATGTATTTGAGATCGGTTTTAAAATTGAAGCTCAAAATTAAAAGTTATGGTTATTTCAGTTTTAGGGACTAAATTGAATTAAATGTAAAAATTTATGGGTATTGAAAACTAAAATTTCATAGGTTCATTCATATCATGACATAGTGCATAAATTTTTGGTATTGATATATTGAATGAAATAATTGTATAGATCAAGAATTGGATCAAACCGGAGATAATTGGGAAAAACAGAAATTGTAGATTAGTCCCTGAAGTTTCAACTTGTTAGTTGTTTTTGCTAGGTAAGTTCTTATGGAACTTACTATTTTATTTGATGCTATGTTGAATTGTGTTTATTTCATTTATATGTTTAGATTAAATTTAAATTGGTGAAATTGACATATTTGGCTTCAAATGGATTGAATTGAAAATCATGAAAATATTGGTTATTACGAATAGGTATGGAGTACGAAATATGAATGTTCAATGTTTACAGGACTTGTATGAAATATGTAAACTAATACATGGTTTGTTAATGACATGTATATGACAATAGTGCCCGTGTGAACTTAGTAAAAGATAGGATACATATGGCATGCCATTAGGGTTATTTACATAATCGATCAAGGATTTAGATGAAGATACGAGATCTAAATTTGTTTCAGATTCTCAAGTTATATGTATCATTGGTTTAGCCTAGACTGGTAACCTCGACATGATGTTAGTTTGTGTGAGCAATTCCATTAAAATGTCAGCTTGTGTGAGCAAAACATTCCATGTATCTGAGTTTGTTCTACTATAGTTCCCTCGAGAAAAACTTTAACCTAATGGAAGTGGAAATCTTAAAATAGTTTGGATATAGATTACATATGCATTCGATTTGAGATATGGTATATGATTTCTTATTTATTGACCTTGATATGCAAATTGACTAACCTATTTGGTTGTATATGATGATATGTATTAGTTACATCAATATATGACAAGGAAAGCCATATTGAATGCCAATGTGATTAATAATTTAGCTTATTGAAGTGATTAAGGTAAGTAATGTAAATTTCATATGAACTTACTAAGCAGTTTATATGCTTACCCAATTGTTTTCCCATTTGCTTGTAGATCTTAACCTCGCGAAACTCATTAAGCTGGACCGTTTCGAAGCTCACACTATCCTATCATCGAATTGGTAGCTTTACGATCATTTTGTGTCATTTTGTGGCATGTATACATAAGGTGTGTTGTGGTACAATCTAGTATGGAAATATGTTACTTATAACAAGGTTGTTTTAACATTTACTTATCATGTTGATTTGGTGACTTGAATCATACATGTTGGTGAGCATATATGTGTTCGATTATACTAAAGAATGTGATGAATTATATTTATAGACATGGTATGCAAAATGGTATGGAATGAAGTTGAAATGATATGTTAGATGGTATGCTTGAGGTATAAGTTGATGAATGGTTATTTTGGTTCAAGATTTAAGCTTATAAACCATTAAGGTCTATAATGTAAACATGAGTATGAAATGGTAAGTATTAATGTATTATAGCATAAGTAAATTTGGAAATTGAATGATTGGTTGGTTGATTGAATGGCATTAGGTTGAATGTAAAAAATTTGGATGATTTGTATTAGGTTGAGCTTATATTGAATTTGTTTTGTTTTGAAATGGTTAAATGACTTGTTTTGGCATGTTTTGGTGTGTCTTGATTCAATTGAATTTGGTATTTGGTGCACAAAAATAGTAGACTTAGTGGAAAACTTGAAATAGGTACCAAATAGTTCATTTTTACCAAAAACGAGGTCCTTGTCCTGACGAGTAGCCTTCCTCGTCGCAATGTTGGTTGACAGTAAGTCATGTCGCGACGTCAAATGGCCTGAGGTCATAACGTGACAAACTATTTGTTGACGTCATGACTTGGAGGAGGTGACGTCACGATGTTGGCCTTGATTTTTTTAAAAACTTTACAATTTAATCCTATTTAGAGTATGAGTTTACAAAAGAGCTTTCGTAAGCTTGATTAAGACTCTATCTTAATTGTTTAATCATAATTGAATGTGTTTGACATTTAGTTGCATATGCGTATGAAATTTTTACTGTAATTTGACTATAGTTGCTCTGACAACAAATGTAACATTTCGTAATTCGAAACCGACAATCGGGTCAAGAAAGAGGTGTTATAGCATCATAAAATTTTAACGATGCTACAAAAAAGTATCAAAGTAGTGGATGACAAATTGTCACATCATGTTTTGCCTCAAGTTTTGCTAAAACCTAGCCATGTTTGTAAATGATAAACTTAAGTTCATTTTAGGTTTTTTTTTAAGGTGTCCATATTAATTTTTTAAAAAGTTATGTTATTTTTAATATAGCAATTAATAAATAGCTTAAGGGTAAAAAAATCCTTAGGAAAAAAAAAACCTATAGAAAAAAAGTTCACTCTATTGAGCTCTTAATAATAAAAAAATTAACGAGTCCCTTTCGGTAATGGAAATCACTAATTGATCGATTTAACAATTAGCGATGATGACGTGATATGCTAAGTCAATAAAAAGTTTATAAAAATCATAAAAAATATTTTAAAATAAATAAAAAATATATATTAAAAACTTTAGAAATGAGGGTTAATTAAAAATATTATAAAAATTCAAATATGTAAAAAGAAAGATTGATAAATTTGAACCATGGTTGATAATTAGTTGGATTTTGTTTTGATGAATTATAAGAAGAGAGTAAAGCCTTAAAAACAAAACAATTAACGCAACTTAAACCCATGCAATACTTAAGACAATAAGCACGTTGGTTTCTTAATTATATTTGTATAATTAAGTGTTTTCTGATCGAGCAGTATATATGAATATACAATGGACCCGTGTCTGAAAGAGCCTCGTGGACTTGTCCGTTTATTTGACGAAAAAAGTTAGACGTAGAAATGGAAGACTTAAAACAAACTGTTTAGTTACTTCTGTCTAAGCCATCATTCAAGATTTATATTAATGGTGAATCCAATCAATTCACCTTTTACTTTAATGGAAAATTTTAATGTTATTGAAAGTTTTTAATTGATTTTTTTTAACTACGGAATTTTTTACTCTTAAATCTTAATAATTTTAAACATATGTTTACAGTACATCATATTTCTTTAAGGGAACCATAGGTTTAATTTTTATGGTATATATATTACATAAATTAGTAAATTGGTTAGACCCAGCTGAGATTGGGCCTATAGGTTCTTAAACGTCTATTCATAATTTTAAAAAGCTAAATTTATGGTTATCATTAGTGTTTGGAAAGCTCGCTTAGTAATTAGATTCGGACATAATTGTTTGTAATTACATAAATGTGGCATGTTTAGGTAGTGTAACGATTCGATTTTTGCCTATGTCAAAAAACTTGATTTTAGGGATCAGATTTCTTAAATTGAGCCATTCCGGAAAATTAAAGTAAAGGTGTTGGGGTGAGATGGAGATTAGGAAGGAGAATTATTAAGAAGCCTAGTAATTATTATATAAGGTAACTAGAATTGAAGGATTAAACGAGTGATTAAGCAAGCCCTTAGCGTTAAGTGCAGTTAGCCCACCACTTAAAATAAGTTAGTGGATGGGCTTGATATGAGCCATAGATTTCCACTAATCCTTTCATGATAAAATGGTAGCCATTAGATTAATTATAAATACGTAATTAAAAGGAAGTAAAGGAAAGATGAGAGAAGAATGTGCTTCATTCCATCTCTTACAAACGGCAAGAAGAAAGAAAGGAAAGACAAATTCAAAGGTTTTCATCCTCCATTACCATGTGCTATCTACCGAGGTTAGTGTATTTTTGTTTAAATTAATAGCTTAGAATGGTAGTAGAGTTGGAATTAGATTCCACATGCATTTCATGTTTGAATATTGTACAAAATGATCTTCAAAAACAAAATAATATTTTTTGAATCTTAAATAAGCTCCGCTACAGTTTAAATCAATCTTTTAATTAAATCAAATTAAAAAGTAAAAAAATTGAATAATTCAAGTACATTTATTAAATCAATTTGTAAATTTTCATGTGCGACAATATTTTTAAATGAGTAATTTAAAAATTAATAATAAATTATAAATTTATTTTCGAATGAATCAAATATAAATATTAAATAAACTCATAATTACTATATAAACCAATGTTGAAAGAATGTAATTGAGTCGATCTGAGCTCAAATATTGGTTGGAGCTTTAGCTCGACTTGAGCTAGATTGAAAATTTATTTTTAAGTTCAAGCTCGACTCAAGTTTGATTAAGCTCGTACACAATCGAATTCAAGCTTAATTTATATATTAAAAATAAAAAAATCGATAAGGTTTATGAGTCGTTTGAGTCGACTATTTCTAACCCTGAATTTAGTTCAATCGATAACTTGAGCTTAGTTTAATAATTACCAAATCGAATTTGATTTTTTTTAAGTTAAACTTAAATTGTTTGTGAGCATTAATATCTCATTTACACGCCTACCATTAATGTTGATGGATTGTAAATTTGACATTATGAAACCTTTTTAAAAAACCCAAATATCAGTTCCTATATATAGACAATGGACATGTGTCGCTATACAATCCCTTAGGGGATATTTTTCGATGTATAGTATAGTATATAAGTTTATATAAATGAGATTTTAACCCTTAAAAATTAGCAAAAATATTACATGAATACATAATTGGTCATACCTACTTAAAATTTGATTTCTTAGAGGAAATTGAAATAGCAAAGGATTAATTTAGTTTTTATATTATTAAAAAAATAAAATAAATTTAAATTTCAACAAAATTAATCTGTACTATCTAAAAAAAGTATCATTTTGTGTTCAACTAAGTTATTTTTTAATTACTGATAAAATATTTTATTTGAAATTGAACTATAAATGAAAAATATATATTTTTCATGTCGATTTTTAAACAGTAAATATTAATAATGTTCTAATTTGAGCTTAGTTGATTTTTTTAATAGTACATGGATTAAATTGGCCCATTTAATAGTAAAGAGATTAATTGTATCCAATACCTAGAAGGACTTGGTAGGTAAATTAACCCATAAGAAAACATAGTATTTATTGTAAATAGGGTGCTTAATTCCTAAGTCTTAAAACAATAGCAGTAGTACTAGTACATATCAAACTGTCCACTGAAAGTCACTTTGATGACCTTAATCACAGGTCATATGCCACAGCATTAAACTATCACACAAGTAGTGAGTCCAATGTGATTTGTCAGTAAAGATTATAATG
Source organism: Gossypium hirsutum (assembly GCF_007990345.1). Classification (NCBI taxonomy): domain Eukaryota; kingdom Viridiplantae; phylum Streptophyta; class Magnoliopsida; order Malvales; family Malvaceae; genus Gossypium; species Gossypium hirsutum. The sequence goes on along the minus strand of NC_053448.1, from coordinate 47,133,276 downwards.
TGCTGGGGAGCCTTCAAGTTGAAGGATAATTGGACTCCAGTAATACTCCATCTAGTTCCCCATCTCTCCCAACTCCCTACATTGCCATAAACTATCTGTCATCTCATTACATATCCAACACCCTTCACCCACAGCTGACATGGATGCCAGTCTGAATGCCTCCATGTCCTGCCCACTTCTGCCAATATTGTAACTTCCATTAAGAACTAGGTTATTGTTGTCGACACAAGTATGGGCATATGCGTTTGGACTTGTTTCGTGTTGGGGAAATTCAATTTGCTGTGAAATGTTTATGACTGAACCAGAAGGGACGATGCATTCTGGTAATTGACAAGGAACTGAAAATTGGGAGCTCATTTCTTTCAAAGAAGAAGAGGATGGCTGCTTGTTTTGCACCCTTGTTCTCCAATAGTTCTTGATCTCGTTGTCTGTTCTTCCCGGAAGATGCTCTGCAATTTTTGACCATCTACAGAGAAAACAACCATAAACACAAAAAGAATGCGCCTCTAAAAGTAAATAAAATCAACAAATTGAATTACCGATTTCCCCACAGGGAATGAAGTTGAAGAATCAATTGTTGTTCTTGGAGAGTGAGGTTTCCGCGCTTAATGTCAGGGTTCAAATAGTTAAGCCACCTTAATCTGCAACTTTTACCACTTCTCTTAAGACCTGAGGAAGTTAAAGGTAGATCAACCCAGAACATAAAGAAAAGGGTAAAGAGGTTGTTGATCAATGTGTTGGTACCTGCACATTTTGCCAACATATTCCAAGGACCTACCCCATGACGACCAATGTAACGGGTTAGGAGCGTATCCTCTTCCGTGGTCCATGGCCCTTTTCTCACCTCAATCTCCTCTTCAATAAGAGTGGACATTGCCTTGGTAACAGGGGTCAAGGTTTTTTATTTTGGGGGGCGGGGGGTAACGAGCCTCAAATCTATAATCTAATATTTCCTCTCTTTCTTTTTCTCTATCATAGCAATGAAATTGGGACATGTGCTTGGCAAATTGGTGAAATTTATAGGATTCAATAGTCTTAACTATAGCAAGGAGTTTCGGCACATGTTCATCAGCCTTTCTTTGCAAAGGAGAATAATGTTCTTAGAGGGGATTAGTATGATATCAATTCTCACACATGCTTATCAATAAATATTACATTCTTAAAGGTGACTTGATTGAGAAAGATTAATTTTCATGATCATAAGATGAAAATAATTTATTTCGAGTCTCATTCCAAAAGTGCTTTTTACATATTAATATTATTGGTGGTGGTGAGTTTTTAAATTTCCTAGATGATAGTTGGGTTGAGAGGGTATAAGGCGATGAAAGGGGAATGAAGAGAATAGGATCCAAGAAGAGAGATCAATAATTGGAGAAAGTAAAGAGACAGGGAGAATTCATGCAAAAGATAATGTTGTTTCTTTTTTTCTTTTCCAAATGTAGTTGATTGTTCTCTTAGAGGTGGAGATGCCTGTGTCACTTACCTTATTATAGTATGCCAATGCTAGAAAGCACATGTGACCTGGTGGCATAGATAAGGAATTAGATGCAATAATTCTTCTACTATAGGGGTTACCACACCTACAATAACAGTGATTTCAGCATTAACAATGAGAAAAACGTGACCTTGTTCTTGGTCTAGTTCTAAAATTTTATAAATAAAAAAAATAATTCTAAAAAATATCTTACATTCTTTTTAGAAATTTCTAAATCCGTTTTATTTTTCATATTCGAGATTTGTGGTTGTTCTTTTCAATATTTCTCCTTGAGAATGCAATGTGTTTACCATTACACTCAACACTTATTTGTTATATTTTATTAAATTTTTAAATACAAAAGATTGTAATGTTGAAATTATAACTAGTATACCTATCACATGCGTATATTTGTGGAAATATTGTATTCAAAATACAAATGTTAGTTTAAAAACAATATACAATAAATAATTAAATGTATGGTTTGAAACTAATTAAAATAATATTATTATAAAGGTAATAAAATGTGCACATTAAAATGAAAATGTATAAAAAATATATATCAAAATAAAGTTTTGGTTGAATGGTAAATTTAAGGTTTTATTAATGCAATTAGCATGGACCAAATCCCATCATATCCATTATTCTTATATTTCTTTAAAATAAAAAGATTAAAATGCCCTTAAACAATATAACTTATTTTAATTATGAAAAGATATTTTCATAATTTCTCTAACCAAGTTTGTAATCGATTGACTCGTGACACTAACTCAATTAATAACTTATAGTATAAATATTACATTGCCTCAAAAAAAATATAATAGTACATATTTAATGTTTATGAATATAAATTGCGCAAGTGTATAAACAAAAATTAAAGTAATATATTTATAAAATTAAAAATTATATCAAAATAAATCAAAGTTATTTTTTTTCGATATAATACCTAGAACTACCTATAATTAAATATGCTCATGGATTTGGTCGGTTTCGGATGGCCCATGAAAGATATTTAGACCAATTTTCAAAGCTTAGACCCGGTCCAGTGAGAAAAAAAATAGACTTAATTTTTTGTCCAAACAAACCTGACCCAATTTAAAAAAGTTAAACTCAAGCCCGGCCTGATCCACTCATATCTGGCTTTTTTAAATTAGTTTTTTTTATTTGAAATTGATTTTTTAAAAAATATAATGCACTAAATACACTAAAAAACTCTAAAATTAAAATTTTCTAACACATTAAAAATACATTAAAAATATTTATATTAAAAAACACTACCGTAAATATAATAAATGTTTTATTATATTAAAAAATAAAAATGATAAATATTTTATTGTATTAAATATAATTTTTAAAGTTTTATATTTTGGGTTAGGTTATTTAATTGGATAAGTTTCCTTTAAGTTTTGAGTAATGGGTTTAATTGTTATTGGGCTAGTGATTTAATATGAATATATATAATTAATATAATTAATTTTTATAATATAATATATTTGGGCCGGACTCAAGCCGAAAAATCTTACCCAAAATCCAATCCATATAAAAAAGGAAGCTTAAAATTTACCTAAATCTATTTTCAAAATTAGTTATTGGTGAGAATTAAGTTAACAATCAGTGTTATTTGTTAATTGCATTTTACATCCACCCATAACAGGACAAGCCCACCATCACCATCCACAATTATGAAAACCCCATTTAGAACGTAACCAATCCATTTCACTGCCTATTTTTTAAATAAATAAAGCTACAAGTGGCAAGTGCAGTACACAGTCTTACAAGATTTAGAAAGAAAATTAATTATCATACTAAAAACATCTTTAAATTATCACGCTTTATTTAAACTAGATTATAGACCATTCATAATTTCCATAAAAATATCAATTACATAATAAATATATTTATAAAAAAAACAAATGAGAATTTAGTTGTAATAATAAAGTAGAAATGTTTGAAAATAATAATATATAGGTATATATATATTTTATTTTTATACAAAAACACATCAAAATGATATAATTACAATGTAAAGCATTAATATCTTAATTAGTGTTCAACTGACACTAATTCAATTTAGATTTTAACATTTAGTATAGATAGGTATTTATATTTTGTTAGTTAAATAAGTCTTGTACTAAGATATTCATTTATAAAAGCACTTAATAATAATTTTAATTTTAAAATTATTTGACATTTCATGTTGATGTAGAGGTTGATATGGCAAAAATGGCTTTATAAAAAAGAATGTTTATTTGAATAATCATAGTGGAAACAAAGTAAAATTATTTAATACATTCTTGTGGAAAATTTAGAATATACAAAGCAAAACTCAAAAAGTGATGCAAGCTCCTTTTTGATAACGAACCTGCAGTCAGTGGCCTTTGCAGCATTATTGGCGATGTTTTCCTCTCTTCCTCTAGGTGAAGTAGTGGAAAGCTCGCCATTCAAGTGCTTACGAAATTATTGGTGAACAAAATTAGGATGTGTACTTTCTTAGTGGTCGAAGGTGTAACATTTTAGATTTTCTAATGTCAGAATTCGTGTCGTACAACATTGGAGAAAATATTGATAAATCAAATTTAAATGGTATAACGATCTGATTTCATCGTGTTGGAAGATTTCGATTTTTAAGTCTCAATTTCTTTCAATCAAGACAGCTCGATTATTAAACCGAGGATAGTTATTATTTGAACATGGAATTAGTACTAAAAAAATATGAAGTGATTTGGTTGAATTATTAAAGGAAAAATAGTATAGGGACTAAATTATTTGGTGACCAAAACTAGAGGAATTTGATTTGGAATTTTTGTAGGTCTCTAAGTAGCAATTGAAGCAAGGATGTTGTGGCAATTAAACCATATTTAACTAGCCCAGTGGATTGACATGATTTCTAACCGTTGATCTCCACCAAGTTTATAAATAAATTATCATATAGATTAATTATCTTTACTAATGAATTAAGTTTAATGTAACATCCTAAAAACCGAGTTAGTAGAAATAGGGTTAGTGAAAATCTAGTAAAGTAATTGATTTGTTTTAGTGGTTAAGTATTATATTTGTGTGTGAAAGATCTTGTGTTCAAATCTTTTCTTTTGAAATTTTTATTATTTTTGTCCTAACCCCTATCCTTAAATGTCTGGCTTATATATTATTTTCGCTCAACTAATGATAAGAATGAGCTTACTGGTTTAGTAGTAAGGTTTTAGTTTACCTATAGGTCCGAAGTTTAAATTTAAATTAAATTTATTGCATAGCCATGTGGTCAGAATTTGAATTAAATTTAAAGTCCCTAATAGGGATTGGTTAAGTAAGATTTTATCTTTTTTTTTAAAAAAAACTCAGTTTCCATCTCCCCACTAATTGTCGTCTATCTCTCCCACTACCCATCTTTCCCCATTTTGGTGATTTCATGTAATTCTCTTCTTTTATCAAAGAAAATTCTTTGATATTTTCCTTTGGGTTTTCTTCTTTTCTTTCCCATTTTTCTCTCTAAAAATGTTCTGCTGCCAAGGTTTTTCTCTAACGCTATTTTTCTTCTTCATTTTTTATTTTTGTCTTGTCGTATTTCTATTTCTATTTGTTTTTGTTCCTCTTCTATTTTTTTATATCAGTTCCCTTTGTTTGCAGTATTAACCGTTCATTCTACTCTGAGTAAGTGGCTGTGGTTATGGTGTAAGCAGTGTATTTATTTTTCCCCATTTAGAATGGAGAAATATTATTTTCAGGTTAGTTGTTTATGTGAGGAATTATTGTTTTGGCTTCTTATAGAAGAACGTGAAGGGTACAGCAATCCTCCAGCAGTTTAATTGTGATTTAGAGCTATTGTTGGTGCAAGGGTAAGTAGTTATTCGTTGTGGTAGAGGCTAGTTTTCAGTAATAGAGTTCATTTGACGATGATTATGTTGTACTAGAGAGTCAGATTTGGTAAAATCATGCTAATTAGTCTATTCTGAATGACGATTTTAGGTTCTGGAATTGCGAGTGTTGAATTGGCATAAAAAACTGATTAGTTGTGTAATGAAAAACTCAAAAAATAGTGATCAATGCGATGCTGAAAAACCTACTGACAATGTCACATGGCCTGGGTTATTTGGGTTATTTGGGCCACGTAGGCCACAAGAGTTGGACCTTTTGAGCTATGTGGGCCACATAAACGTGTGGGCGCCCATTTTTTGAAAAATTATCACCGAGGGCCGATTTGATCTTTGATTCGTAATTAGACTCTTCGTAGGGTCTATACTGCTTAAATAAGACTTGAAAATAAAGTATCTGTTAATATGCTTTTGTATGTGATGTGTTTAAGGTATGTGAATTATGTATGTATGATCTATGTTCCGTCAATTCTGATGGCATGTTTCTGTTTTACTATGTTGTGAATGAGCATATGATGTTTGGATATGTTAAATTGTTTATCTTTAAATTTGCTATATGATCATGCATCTGATGTTATGGCAAATCTAGTTTGCGCTCGTTAAATTTGTGACATATCTGTTTCGCGAAGCATGGAATTCCATGCCTTCGGATTTCTATTTTTGTATAACTGCATGGCTTACATGCTTTTTATTTAGATTATGTATCCGCATGACATGTCACATTGCATGAGGGTTGAGATAATATTGCAAGGAGATTTAATGATCTGCACTATCTAGTGGTTTAACCACATTTATTTTATGGCAGCTTGACTGCATTTATGGTGGCTCAACCACACACATCTATTATGGTAGCTTGGCTATAATATAGTGGCTTGACCACACATATCTGATCTGGCAGTTTAACTGCAATTCTAGTGGCATTGTCCATAATTATCTATTGGTCTGTTGATTGGACGAGTTCTTGGGAACTCTAATTTGATGTGTAGCGAGGTTGGGTAGGAAGTTTTCTGCAAAATCTGCATTTTGTTTTCTGAAAATACTGCATTGACATAATCATGCATGCATGATTTTTCCATGCGAGTTTGTTGAAATTCTCTGGAATGTTTAATTGGTATTTATGTTATTTACGTTTCTGTTTGGGTTTAGCTACACACTGATTTTGTTAGCTCACCCTTTTGTATTGATCTTTTAAGGTAATCAACTATTTTAGGACCGTATGGCATACGGGAGCTCAGATTGGTTCACATAAAATGGTATGTTTTAGTTAATAAATTAATTTTCAGAAATTTTGGCTTTAGAATTAATCTCTTGGATTTAAATTTTGGTTTTGGGTTTTTGTTACTTAGTTAAAGTTATTCTGCATGTTATCTGTTAATCAGCAATCATTGCTAGGCTTCAAAACTAAACAAACTAAGATTTTTTCTGCTACAAGAATTCGATTTGGGTTTTACAAAAGTTAATAACGTAAGTTTTAGAATATGCTCAATCGATTGGTTTAAACGTTTTCACTTGTCAAAATCACAGTTTTCTAATAATAACTTCGAGATTTTTCGCTACAAAGTTTTATTCAGAATTACAAGTTTTACGAAGCAAGTGACTTAGCATTATGTTTTTATAAAGTTGGGTTTTCAGTTAACAATTAATAAGTTCACGTAAACGTTTTAAGAAATTCCAAAGTTTCTCGTCGAGGAATTGTTGCGAGTTTTTATAAATTTTGATAAAGTTTTATTTTTTATTTCGTAATGGGTCATGTTCTGGAAAGTAAAATTTTTACGTACTGATGTGTCCTTCCATAATTGGCTTGTACTGCCCCAATTAATTTAAGTGTTTTTGTGAAATTTGACACAAATATGTATCTGCTTTAGTAGCTAAATGTTTTGGGTTTGTGTTTGAGGTCTTGGGTTCAAGTTCCACATTTGGAGAATTTTGTTATTTTTTATTCAAGCCTTATATCTGTTGGGTTGACTTACATCATATTGTTTGTAAACTCATATCAGAATAAGCTTGCTAATTCGAGTGGTAAGGAGTTAGCTTGCTGGAGGTCTTGTGTTCGAATTCTCGCGTATAATGCCCTGAATAATTTTGATTTTGTTTTTGAGAAATCTAACATAAATATGTATTTGTTTCAGTGGTTAAGTGTTCTGGGTGTGTGTATGAGGTCCTGGATTCAAGTCTCACATTTGAAAATTCTGTTATTTTTATCCTAGCCAAATCCCTACTAGGTAGGCTTTTGTAATATTATTTATAAACTCATATCAGAATGAACCTGCTGGTTTGAGTGATAAGGAGTTAACTTACCTTGAGGTTTAGTGTTCAAATCCTTGTGCGAGCGTGGATGTTAATTTTTGTCTCGGCTGTCTGACAGAGTAAACTCTCTCTCTTTCTGACATTACTATACTCTTTTCTTGTCAAATTTTCCTTCTTTCTCCTTTTTTATTCCTGTTGAAATTTTCTCTTCCAATCGCGGTGTTTTACTTTTTGTTTCTGTCATAGAATTTTGAAGGTAGGGGTTCGTCGTGGTGTTGTGGGAGTCTTATTTTTACTTTTTTTCTGTTGATGTTTGAGTTAATCTGGTATACCGTTTTGGTAGGTGCTCTTCAGGAAAATCGAGACCTTTCGGTGGTGTAGTGAAGGTTCAAGGCTGCTATTGTCAAGGGTAAGCTTTTGGATCGTTTTAGTGCAGTTTTCTGTTATGTTTTTCGAGTTGTACCCAAGAGGTGTCTCGATTAGATTTGTGAATTAAAGTTAATTATGGGTGTTTTGGTTGACAATTTTAGGTGTTGTTCACTCCGGGGGTGTGAATTCTTCAAAAAAAGAACCATGTATGTATCCTAAACACAAAAAATTGAGGTTCGACAAAAGTCAAAAAATGGTAGTATCGACACCACACAGGCGTGTGCCAGGCCGTGTGTGAAACAGGACCGTGTAAATGTTGTAGGTGTGACTGTGTGCGAGACATAGCCGTGTGATGGCGAATGTGTGGCCGTGTGAGCCATACGAGCTATGCTAGGTTTGGTATGTGGGCCCACACGGACATACAACATAGGTGTGTGGGTTTGGGTCAAGCCGTGTGGGCCACATGGGGAAGGCTAATCTGGGCGTGTGGCCCACATGGGCATGTTGGCCTAAAATTTTAAAAATTTCCCTAGGGTTCCACGGGTCGTTCCGATCGACTGTGAACCTACTGTAGGTTCGGTAAGGGCTAACCAAACCCTATTTCATGTGATCTAATACTCTTATAGTTTGATCTGAGTAGGAACTGATATGTATGTATGATTGTACTGTTAAGTTTGTATTTATCTGTATACAAGCATGTTTATTATGTTATTTTTGTATTTGTGTTCTGTATCTGCAGTTGGGGTGGGATTTGTACATGTAGAGGAAGTGATATATACGGTGACCTTTCGCCTATATTCTGGCAGCTTGACTGCATATTATCCGTTATGTGTCGCATCGACACTATATAGTGTGTAGGGATGTGTGGGTGTTTTTAACCCCACATGGTGTGATGGGGTAGATAGAGATGGTGGGTAGAGGATGGGGGTAGGATTCTGTACGTCTGATTTGTTATCTGATCCTGATATCTATTTCTATTATTGACTTAGGTTTGTATCTGTATTTGACTATATATGAAATTCTGTGTATGTTGCATGATTATCTCTATTGGGTTTCGCATTGAGTTTACGAAAACTCATATCTGTTTGTCTATTCTGTTTAGGTAACCCTCAGACATAGGCAGGTTGGTGCGACGGGGGCTCAACGGTGACCACTTGACAAAAATTATTTTCATCATTATTAATATTTAACAGTTTTAGTGAAATTTTCAATTTCCGTGAGATTTTTTTCATTTTTGGACTCTTTGAACTTTTTGGACTGTTTGGTTTGAATTTTTGGGTTTGATTGCGTTATGATTTCTAAAATACGATGATTCGACAAAATTCTGATTTTACACGAACCAATGTTATTGTTTAAAACACGAGTGTGGTTTTATTTTAAACGATTTTTAAACTTCCGCTGCTAATTAATTGATTAAATTTAAAGAACAACTTGTAACGATTTCAGTAATATATATACATAAATGAATATGTTTTTTTTTAAAATTTAGACGTTTTATCAAACAACTAAACATTATTTTTTTCTCAAAGTATCATCGATTTCAAAACCCTTCTTCATAACACTCCCGGATTCGACCATAATATTTAGGCCGAATTTGGGGTGTTTCATTTAGCGGTATCAAAGTTTGGATCATTTTGATAAAACTCGGCCTAAACCTTTGAAATACTTCTAAACTTCTGATAACTTAAGTATAAAATATATACTAATAAACAATGGAACTGATGCATAAAACTTTATAATGTAGAGGAAACTAAAAATACGATGAGCGCTCGTGGAACTCGCGGTCGTGGTATTCATGGGCGCAACGGGAGCCATAAGGGGGCTCGAGCTGAGTCTTCTTCTCTGGCCAGTATGTCAAATTTGGATATGAGTGAGACTCCGACTACACCTTCTGTTGAGACTAGGTCTCAATGCTGATCGACTTGGGACGATGCACTGTCCTAAGCCATGTTGAGAGTATTGGAGGGGTTCGTTGGACCCCCTTCTGGATCTAAGGGCCGTGGGTTGGTAACTAAACGACTCTGATCTAATGGAGTTGAGTTGTTTAGAGGCGTCACAGAAGTCGCCCCTACTGTGGCCGAGTATTGGTTGGAGGCCACCAAGAGGATTATGAATGACATTGACTACACTCCTAAGCAGAAATTGAAAGGTGCAGTCTTTTTGCTTTGCAATGAAGCTTATTAGTGGTGGTTGTTGGTTGAGAAGGGTACGCAACCGGATTGTCTGAACTAATATTACTTTAAGACTGCCATCTAGAGGAAGTACGTGGGTGCGAGCTATGTGGATGCTCGTATGTATGAGTTCATGAATCTCACGCAAAGTGATAAGTCTATGGCCGAGTATGAGGCCGAGTTTCTAAAATTGAGCTGGTATGCTCGAGGCATGGTGGCATCCAAGTATGAAAAATATGTTTGCTTTGAGGATGGTTTGAAGGATAGTCTGGGGGTATTGATTGCTCCCAAAGGGAGTGAGAGTTTGCTGTTTTGGTAGATAAGGCGAATATTGCCGAAGAGGTTAAGTGCGTAGAGCGCCAGAACAAAGATCGAGAGAGAGATAAGAATAAAAGGGATTCGGAGCCCTCTAGTTCCGTTTAGAGGCCTAAGAAACAGGCCAGACCTGATGGGCCTGCTGGAGTGGGAGTTCTGGTTACTCCTACCGGATTCAACCTTGTGGTGACTGTGGTAGGCACTATCCGAGTGAGTGTTGAAGGAGATTAGGAGCTTGCCTGTGGTGTGGGTCTTTGGAGCACAAAATTAGAGAGTGTCATTATCGTTCTGATCATATGTAAGTATTGGGACCGAGTTTTGTTAAGCCACAGAGGGCAATAGTAGCCACCTAGAGGCTATGGACCGACTAAGGGTGGTAATGGTATGAGTCGATAACAGAGAGCACCGGACAGAGGTGCTAATCAGATATGCCCCTGATGTGATCACGGGTACGTTCTTTATTTTTTATGCTCCATATACTGTATTGATAGATATAGGTTCTACACCATCCTATATAGCTAATTCTGTTTCCAAGAACTTGGGGATTTCTGTTAAGTGTACTTCTGATGAGATTGTACTGACTCCGTTGGGGTATTTTGTTCGGGTTAATAGACTATATAGGAATGCTCCATTAGAGGTATAAGGGGTTATGTTTCCGACAAATTTGATAGAGCTACTATTTGAGGAGTTCGACTTAATTCTGGGTATGGACGGTTAGTTGAGCACCAAGTTAGCTTGGACCGTACGACTCAGAGGGTCATTTTGAGGACCGAGGATAATAAGGAGGTGGTTGTGAGTGGCGAGTGTTGAGATTACCTGTCTAATGTAATCTCTGCTCTAGTGGCTGAAAAATTGGTTCGAAAAGGGTGTGAGGCATATTTGGCCTATGTCAGTGTTTTAGTTTCTAGAGACTATTCTATTGAGGATATCAGAACAGTGAGGGAATTTTCAGATATTTTTCTTAAAGAGTTACCGGGTTTACCTCTAAATCGAGAAGTTAAGTTCGGCATTGAGCTTCTACCGAGTACAACTATGGTGTCCATCCCTCCATACCGTATAGCATCTAAGGAGCTTACAGAGCTTAAGACTCAACTTTAGAAGCTTCTGGATTGTGGTTTCACCCGTCATAGTTTTCTTCTTGGAGGGCGCCAGTTCTGTTTCTAAACAAAAGGGATGGTACCATAAGGATGTGCATCGATTACTAAAAGTTGAATAAATTGACTGTGAAAAATAAGTACCCAGTTTCGAGGATCGATGAACTGTTTGATCAGTTTCTTGGGGCTATGGTATTCTTAAAATTAAATCTTCGTTCTGGGTATCATCAGCTTAGGTTTAAGGTAGTACGAGTTTCTAATTATGCCCTTTGGTTTGACGAATGCTCCTGCTGTATTCATGGATCTGATGAATCGAGTTTTTCAGCCATATTTGGATTAGTTTTTTATAGTCTTCATTGATGATATTTTGGTGTACTCCAAGACTGAGGATGAGCATGATGAGTATCATAGAGTAGTACTTTAGATGCAAATCTATGCTAAGTTGAACAAATGTGAATTCTAGTTGCGAGAGGTAATGTTTTTGGGGCATGTGGTTTCTGCAGAGGAGATCCGAGTTAGTCTTCGAAAGATTGAGGCTGTATCATCTACAACGATCACAAGAGCCTCAAGTACCTCCTCACTCAAAAGGAGTTGAATCTTAGGCAGCGTCGATAGATTGAGCTGCTTAAAGATTATAACTGCACGATAGATTGAGCTGCTTAAAGATTATAACTACACGATAGAGTATCATCCCGGTAAGGCCAATATGGTAGCCGATGCTCTCAGTCATAGAGCGATGACTGATTTGAAGGTGATGTTCGCTCGTCTCAATTTGTTTGATGATGGGGGTCTTTTAGCCGAGTTACAGGTTAAGCCAACTTGAAATGGGCAGATTCGGGAAAAACAGCTAAGAGATGAGTCTTTGGTTCTGTGGTTTCGTCGAGTTAAGAGTGGGAGTACTTCTGATTTTGGACTGAATAAGGATAGAGTTCTATGTTTCCTTGGACGAGTTTGTGTACCGAACAATTTTGATATGGGACAGACGATTCTGAGGGAAACGCATAGTAACCCTTATACTATGCATCCCAGTGGTAATAAAATGTATCGAGATCTTCGTGAACTATACTGGTGGCTGGGATTGAAACGTGAAGTAACAAATTTTGTTGCTCGTTGTCTGATGTGCCAGCAAGTTAAGGTTGAGCACCAATTACCTTCGGGTTTGCTACAACCTGTTCGATTCCCTTGTGTAAATGGGAACGTGTGACGATGAATTTCGTTAGTGGGTTACCTTTAACACCCGGTAAAAAAGATTCTGTGTGGGTCATCGTAGATTGATTGACCAAGTCTAGCCATTTTATTCCGGTCCCAACGGACTAATCTCTACAAATGTTAACGAAGCTTTACATCTCCGAGATTGTAAGACTGCATGGGGTTCCGGTTTTAATAATTTCTGATAGGAATCCTTGCTTCACTTCTCAGTTTTAAAAGAAACTTCACGAAGCTTTGGGTTCGAGATTGGTCTTCAATACTGCATTCTATCCTTAGACTGATGGTCAGTTTGAGAAGTGATTCAGATACTGAAGGATATGCTTCAGAGTTGTGTGATTGATTTCTGAGGTAGTTGGGAGGATTTCCTACCATTAGCTTTCGTCTAAAATAATAGTTTCTAGTCAGCATCTAGATGGCATCTTACGAGCCCTGTATGGTCGTAAGTGTCGTACTCTGCTATGCTGGACAGAGTTGGATGAGCATCAAATTTTGGGTCCTGAGTTAGTTTCTGAGACTAAGGATAATGTTAGACTACTTCGGGATCATCTTAAGGTAACTTCTGATATACAGAAGTCTTATGTGAATCTAAAAAGAAAGGATATTGAATATTTTTTGGAAGATTTCGTATTTATTAAGGTATCTCCATGGAAGAAAGTTATGCGGTTCGGTCGTAAGGGCAAGTTAAGCCTTAGGTTCATTGGGTCGTATCAGATTCTGAAGCGTATGGGACTGGTTGCTTATTATTTAAAGCTACTTACAAAGTTAGATCGTATCTATGATGTGTTTCACATCTCGATGTTGAGGCGGTATCAGTCTAATCCATATCACATTGTCTCTGTTGAGGAGATTGATTTTAGACCGGACTTGACGTATAAGAAGGCACCGGTTTAAATTTTGGACCGAGATGTTAAAGTTCTAAAGAGGAAGGTCGTTCTATTGGTTAAGGTTCTGTGGCGGAATCATGGCAATAAGGAAGCTACGTGGGAACCTGAGGACTCGATGCATCAGCAGTATCCTCATCTATTCAGATGAGGTAAATTTCGAGGCCGAAATTTCTTTTAAGGGGTAGAGTTGTAACGCCCTAAATAATTTAAATCTATTTTTGTGAAATCTAACATAAATATGTATCTGCTTTAGTGGTTAAGTGTTCTGAGTGTGTATAGGAGGTCTTGGGTTCAAGTCTCATATTTACAAATTATGTTATTTTTATCCTAGTTTAATCCCTACTAGGTTGGCTTTTGTAATATTATTTGTAAACTCATATTAGAATGAACTTGCTGGTTTGAGTTGTAAGGAGTTAGCTTACCTTAAGGTCTAGTGTTCGAATCCTTCTGCAAGCGTGGAAAACTCTCTCTGTTTTCGATGTTGCTATACTCTTTTCCTGTCAAATTTTTTGTCTTTCTCCTTTTTTATTCATGTTAAAATTTCCTTTTCCAGTCGCGGTGTTTTACTTTTTGTTTCCGCCGTATGATTTTAAAGGTAGGGGTTTGTCGTGGTGTTGTGGGAGTCTTATTTTTACTTTTGATTCTGTTGACATTTGAATTAATCCGGTATACCGTTTTGATAGGTGTTCTTCAGGAAAATCGAGACCCTTCAGTGGTGTAGTGAGGTTTTGAGGTTGCTATTATCAAGGGTAAGCTTTTGGATCGTTTTAGTGCAGTTTTCTATTGTGTTTTTTGAGTTGTGCCCAAGAGGTGTCTCGGTTGGATTTGTAAATTAAAGTTAATTGTGGGTGTTTTGGTTGACAATTTTAGGTGTTGTTCACTCTAGGTGTGTGAATTCTTCAAAAAACAAACTAAGTGTGTATCCTAAACACGAAATATCGAGGTTCGGCGAAAGCGGTAAAAGGGTAGTGTCGACGCCACATAGGCGTGTGCCAGACCGTGTGGCGGGCTGTGTGCAAGACACACCCGTGTGAATGTCGTAGGTGAGGCTGTGTGTGAGACACAATCGTGTGATGGCGAATGTGTGGCCGTATGGGCCACACAGGCTAGTTCAGGTTGGGCGTGTGGGCCGAAAATTCTAAAAATTTTCTTAGGGTCCCACGGGTCGTTCCGATTGACTGTGGGTCTACCGACGGGTTGGTAAGGGCTAACCAAATCTTTTTTCATGTGATCTGATGCTCTGATAGTCTGATATGAGTAGGAAATTGATATGTATGTCTGACTGTACTGTTAAGTATATATTTATTTGTATACAAGCATGTTTTTTTTTTTGCATTTGTGTTATGTATTTGTGTTTGGGGTGAAATTTGTATATGTGGAAGAAGTGATCTGTATGGCGACTTGTCACCTATATTCTGGTAGCTTGACTGCTTATTATCTGTTATGTGTCGCATCAACACTATATGGTGTGTAGGGATGGTGGGTGTTTTTAACCCCACATTGTGTGATGGGATGGACGAAGATGGTGTGTAGAGGATAAGAGAAGGATTCTGGACATCTGACTTGTTATCTAATTCTGATATCTATTTCTATTATGGACTTAGGTCCGAATCTGTATCTGACTGTATATGAAATACTGTGTATGTTGCATAACTATCTCTTTTGTGTTACACACTGAGTTTACGAAAACTCACATATGTTTCTCTGTTCTGTTTAGGTAACTCTCAGACATAGGCGGGTCAGTGCTATGGAGGCTCAACGGTGACCACTTGATAGAAACTGTTGTCATCATTATTTAATATTTAAAGATTTTATTGAAATTTTTGGTTTTCGTGAGAGCTTTGTAATTTTTGGATTCTCCGAACTTTTTCGACTAGTTGGTTTGAATTGTTAGGTTTGATTGCATTATGATTTCTAAAATGCGGTGATTCAACAAAATACCGATTTTATGTGAACCAATGTTATTTTTGAAAACACGAGCGTGGTTTTGTTTTAATCAATTTTCAAGCTTCCGCTGCTAAATAATTTGTTAACTTTAAAGAACAAATTGTAACGGTTTGACTAATATATATACATAAATGAATATGTTTAATAAAATTTAGACGTTTTATTATACAACAAAACATTGTTTTTTTCTCGAAGTGTCATCGGTTTCAAAACCCTTCTTCGTAACACTCTCGAATTCGACCATAACGTCTAGGCTCGATTTGGAGTGTTACATCGCGTGAGCATGGGTGATAATTTTTGGCGTCGACTGTTGATAGTAGTTCAGTGGTAGTGGAATTTTGAGTTGGTTGGGTTGTTAATGGTTGTAGTGAGATTTTGCTTAAATCCTATTTTATTTTATTTTATTTATCTCTTCTCAAATGCCTGACGTTTGTTTTCTCTTTTCTCTGCCACATTCTTCTTCCTCTTCATTTTCTTGTAATTCTGTCTATAATCTGTTGTCGTATAATTGTATTTCAAAATTTCAGTTCAGTGTTCATCGTGCGATTCTGGTAGGTGCGATTTCGTTGGACTGTAGGTTTCGATTTTTGTAAACTGATTAGGATTATTCTTTATGTTGGAATTTCAATAATTGGGTAAAGTAAGAGGAAAGTAATTCTTTGAGAACGTTTTGCGTAGGAGTAGATAGGGAACCTGTGGTTAGTCCTCCAACGGCTTAAACCGTGAGAGTAGTGGTATTTATTGGCGGTAAGTTCGTTGGTGCAATTTAATTTTTCGTTATGGATTTCACAAATGGTTTGTTAATCAGTCGTTAGAATGCTGTTTCTAGGTTCTGGTGGTCTCGGGAGTGGTTTCGCATCAAAATTGAACCAAGTGTATACCTAAAACATGAGAAAATGAGGTTCGACGAAAGCCAGAAATTGGGTTTGTCGATGCCACACGGGCGTGTGGCTGGCCGTGTACGACACACAGTCGTGTGACTTTAGAAGGTGAGGCTGTGTGTGAGACACGACCGCATCACAACGATTGTGTGGTCGTGTGAGCCACACGGGCTAGGCCAGATTGGGTGTATGGATTTTGGGCCAGGTCGTGTGGGCCACACAAGCAAGGCCAATTTTGGGTGTGTAGGCCTAAAATTCTAAAATTTTTCCTAGAGTCGCACGGGTCGTTTCGATCGACTGCGAGCCTATCGCAGGGTCGGTAAAGGGTAACCAAACCTTATTATATGTGATATGATATTCTAATAGCCTGATCTGAGTAGGAAACTAATATGTATGTTTGACTGTTTTGTATAAGTATGTACGTTATCTCGATACGAGCATGTTAAACATGTTAATTCTGTTGTTTTTATTTTTGTATTCTATATCTGTGATTGGGGTAAGTGTTTTTATCCCCACATGGTGTGATGGGATAGTCGAGGATGGGGATAGGATTCCGTATATCTTTCTTGAATATCTGATTCTGGTATCTATATCTGCTATGGATTTAGATTCATATTTGTATTTGTTCTGCATATGGGAATATTGTGTACAGTTGTGTGTCTATCTCTATTGGGTTACACCCTGAGTTTATAAAAACTCACATCTGTTTGTCTATTCTGCACAGGTAATCTTCAGACATAGGCGAGTTGATGCAATGGAGGCTCAGCGGTAACCACTCGTTGGAATATCATTGTTTTTCTTATCTTTATTTACTGGTTTTACTTAATTTCTGGTTTTCGAAAGAGTTTTGTAATTTTTGGAATCTCCGAACTTTTTGGGACTGTTCGTCTTGGATTTTTGGTTTGGTTGTGTTTATGATTTCTAAATTATGTGATTGACAAAATTTTGATCTTACACGAACAAATGTTTTTGAAACACGAGCGTGGTTTCAATTTAAACGATTTTTAAACTTCTACTGCGAAACTTTTTGTAACTATAAAGGACAAATTATAACGATTTCAATAAGATAATAAAAACAAGTTTTTCCGAAAATATGAACTCTGTATGGTATCAAGTAACGTGATTCATTTTAACATAAAAGACGTGTTTTAAAGCCCTTCATCGTAACACTCTCAGATTCAACCATAACATTTAGGTCAGATTTGGGGTGTTACATGGCTGTCATGTCTAGGTCGAGTTTGGGGTGTTACAGTTCAATTTATACAAACATGTATGTGTTAGTGGAAGGAAAGAGAAATCACATTTCTCTTTTTCTTGTTCATCTACAATCAGCTATGAAAGAAAGAAAAATAAAGGTTGAGCTTCTTTCATATTCGGGCAAATTAACTTGAGTTAAGTGGACACATTTTACAAAATTGCTCATGCAATTTTGGTTAAGAAAGCTCGATAGGCTTAATTCAATTGTTAGTTTGTGTTATTATGAAGTTCTTCTCAATATGCCTTTATTGATTTTATAAAGTATAGAAGTTTAAAAACATGAATATGAATAGAACTAAGTTTGACTATGCTAACATCATGCTTGAAAGATAGTGGATATTGTTAGTGTAAGCTTGAATCGAGTTTAGATTATAGAACTAATTATGTGTTAGTAAGGACCTAATTGTAAGGGATAAAAAATTTGAGGTATGATAGTGAAAATAGTAATTTGAGGTCTTTGCACTATATTTATGAAGTCGAATTTAAATTCAATAGGGTAAATTGTGAGATACAAGCATTGAGGACATGTTTAATTTGAAGGATCAAATTGAAATAAATGTATTCATGTTTAAATTGTTGTAACCTACTTTAGAAATGTTTGACTAATATATTTTTTTGTAATTGAAAGTATAACTAATAACGAGATTGAAATATCAAGGGACAAAGGTGAATTGAGAGACAAATAATAATTTCGATTTCTACTAGCATAATTTGTTTCATTTCACTTGATTACTAAGTAGTTAAGACATGAAAATATTAGTAAAAAAGTGTAGTTATACTTTGATGGAATTAAATATGAAAAGCCAAATGTTAATGGTTAAAATGGTAATAGACTTATAGAAAATATAATTACTAGGTCAATATTATGATTTTAGATGAATGTGATGGAAAGGTAAATATGCAATGTTATTATATGTATATACATGGATAATAAATTCAACTATGCTATAACTAGAAGATAATATATCATGACGAATTTAATTAGATTGAAATTAAGCAATATTGAGTTTAAATCATTATATTAGTTCTTGTTGAAATAAGGTGCTATATGATTAATTATATAAGTTTATTTGTGTTGAATATTAAAAATTATTTATGTTTGAATTGGTTAATTGAAAGGTAAAGTTTTGAACTTATAATTTGACCTCAATTTATGCTTTAATAGGCAATTAATATAATCAAATAATATTTCTAACAAACACGATTTGAGGCATGTATATACTAGACTATTGATATGATCAAGATATGCTACAAATATGTATATAAGAGATTGCATTGGGATGATATGTATATGGTGAAAATGGTTTGGTATATGTTTGATTGTATATTTGTGGTAATGATGATATCAAAAGATTATTTATATTATATGGTTGAATGCGATATTGGGATGTTATTTTCCCATGTAAATAGTGTCGAATAGAGTTACGGGTATAATTGGCTTGTCATGGGGTTCGTTTTGATAGGTGGGAGATCTAGCGCTAGGCGCATATTATATTGTAATAAGTCTCTAATACCCTGGGGGTCGAAAATGTATCACCAGCTCAAATACCCTAGGGGTACAAATGTATTTTGGTGTGGTTGGTGGGATTGATGCAGTTATACCTGATTAGCACTTCGGTGTGTATATAAGTGTGTTGGTGGATTGATTTGTGTATCCGTCCTCAAATTCAGGTCAGTTAATAAGGGTCGTATCAATAATTAAATGCATGTGTAATTTAATAGTTAATGAGTAAACATGAATATTAAGATTGAATTGAATTATGAAAAATGAAGCGCTAATACCTTAAGGAATTATCGGTAAGGACTGAAATAAGTTAGGACTGAAATAGGAATTATCAATGTTAGTATAGAAGATAGTTAGATATCAAAGAGAATTGAAAAGATTCATGTTGTGAGAAATAAATTCAGGGTATTGATTAAAACATAAGAGTATGAAAAGTGTAGAGAAAAAGTGTGAAAAAAAATGAAAGGATTAAATTGAATTAGAAGAAAAAGTGAAAGGACTTAAAGTAAATTTCACCAAAAATATATCATGAGATATGGATGGAATTATAGAAAGATTCAAGGGAAAAATGGTCATTACTTAATTAGATAATTATGATAAAAATCTCATGATTTTTGGCAAAAGATAGACCATTGGATTAAATTGAAAAGTAAGAAGAAATCTTAACCATTGAATTGAAATAATGAAAATAGATTTTTATATTATATTTTAATAATTTTTAATTAATTTAATAAAGATATTTTTATGGAAACATGAAGAATTCTCTCTATGCTTCATCATTCCAACGCCACCACCATTATAAATAGAAAGAAAACTTTCCATTTTTTTCAATTTGATCCTTTCTCACCAAATTCCACTAATTCATCCAAAAACCTTGAAAAAATTTTCATAGACAACAAAGAGGAAAGATGAAGTATAGGTCTAAAAGAGCTTTTACAACATCTTATAGGCAAGAGATAAGAAATTAGAAGTAAAGAAAGTTTAAAGGAAAATGAAAGATTGTGATAAAAGTGAGAAAGGAAGAGAAGATAAGTGAGGAAAGAGAGGTTTTGGCTAAAAGAGAGGTAGGTACTTAATTGATTTCAAGTTAGTTTATTTTAATTTGAATATTTTAGTATTTAAATTTGAATATAAAATAATTAAATAAGATATGTCTAAGATTATTGAGTATGTATATTGAATTTAGTAGTGAATATGTAATTAAAGGTATGTTAGTAATGTAAGAAATGATAAAGTGATTGTCGAAACCTTTTTTGGAGCTCGACTTTTTAATTTAAAAAATGAATATGGAGTCGCCACTAATCATTTTTAATTAAGTGTGATTGAGTCAAATCAAAACTTGATCATTTTAATAAAATGTTAAAATTACTAAAACGATAATTTTCGGTCTACGAAACCCAGGAAATGAGTTCGGGAGTTGGTTACGTATGGAGAAGGATTAGCACCCACATAACGCTCAAAATTGGTACCTAGTTGATTACTTAAAATGCGATCATGTTTTTGCACAATGTTATTCGATTAAAATATGACTAATTAAATTAAATTTTATGGAAAATGCCTTCATATTTCGAGTTAATTGGGAAGAAAATCATGCACCGTAAGTTAGGGCATGATGCCTCGAATCTTCGAAAATAAGAATAATTGCCATTTAATTATTACCTAAGTCCTATGTGTCTTGAATTTTAAAAGAATGTTCGCTTATTTCGGCTCAAGGAGAAAGTCGTACCCCGTAAGTTAGGCCACAATTTCTCGAATCCATTGATTTAAGAACATCGTCTTGGTTCTAATTATTTCCTATGAGTCAGGTAAAGGCGAATATAACATTTAATGCAATATGTGATTAATTTATTCGAGCATGGAACGATAATAGAATATTTAAGCATGTTATATGATACGGTAATGGAAAAAATAGAATAAAATAGCTAAGATGGGCAAAATAATAATTATAATAAAAAAAAGAATAAAGATAATAGTAATCATGCTAGTAAATAATAATACAACTATAATAGTAATAATAATTTTAATCAATGATAATGATAATGATAATATCAATAATTATGACATGATTAATACCATAATAATAATATAAATAAAATAACAACTCGAAAATAAAATTGAAGATTGGGGCTAAAGTGTAAATAATAAAATTAAAAGAACCAGAAACTAAAAACATAAAATATTAAATAAAGGGACTAAATTGAAAAGGTAACAAAATTTAAAGTATAAATCATAAAAAAAGAACATAAAGGATCGAAATAAAATAAAATAGAAAAGTACGGGGACTCATAGGGTTATTTTCCCTACCCATGTACACATGTAATTCCCTTAGTGGGTCAACAATGGTTCAAGGGATTGATTTGTAAGGAAATAAAATTAAATGGATAAAATATAAAATAAATGAAAAGATATACGGCGAAATTTAAAAGAGGAAAAAAGCGGAAGTGTAATAGCCCGTTTTCAGTGAAATTAGAACAATGGTTTTAGAACCAAAAATCCGAAGTTGAAAAATTTTATTTTTATTATTTTATGGTCTACAGTATGATAGAAATACTATATAAAAATTTCGTAAAGAAAATTTACCGTTTAGATGTCTAATTTGATGAAACGGACTAAATTGCATTTAGTACAAAAGTTGAGTTCTAATAGCTATTAGTAGTAAATAGCTATAGAATTTGAAATTAGAGGTCCTTATATAGTAAATAGACCATTAAAATGCTTAGTGGATAAGCATGAATAGTTATCATTGGAAATTTCATAAAACATTAAGGTTAATTTTGGAAATTATCAATTAAAGTTATATTAAATAAAACAAAAAAATCTATTACCATCATCTACCACCAAATAAAAGAAAAAAAAAAGAAACCTAGCCATGGAAGCTTGGAATATTAGCAAACTTAATTTGCTCAATTAGGTATGTATCCTTGTCCCGTTTTTGATGATTTTTATGTTTCCGAGGTTGTAGTAGCTTAATCTAGCTATCTCGGGGATTAATTTGCAAAACCATGAAATTATTAGGGTTTTGCCATTAATGTGTATGCTTGAATTTTGAAGTTTTATGATAGAAAATGAAAGGTTGTTGTTAGATAAACAACTTTTGTAAAAAGAATTTTGATGAAATTATCAATTAAGAATTAAATTGAAAAGATGATAAATTTATGGTAAAATTGTGAAATTGTGAATTATGTGAGCTGCTATTAATATGTACAAAAAATTGACTAGGCTTGAGTAAGGATTAAATTGCATGAAAGACATTTTTCGAGCCTAGGGACTAAATTGCAATGAATTAAAAGTATAAAGGTAAAATAGTAATTTTGCCAAAAATATGTGCTGAACTAAATTGAATATGAATTATATTGAATTGAGTTAAATTCATTCGTATAGATTCGGTTAGACCTAATACGGAGTTAGTTCGAGGCAAAGGAAAAATATCAAATTAGTCGCCTTCGTATCTATGTACAATTGTTGAGGTAAGTTCGTGTAATTAAATTGTACATTTATATGTATTAAATTGAATTATTGTTTGTGAATTGTATATTTGCCATGAATAAATATCGGTTATATATATCTGACAATTACCGAGTCCTGTTTGAACCTTATGAAATTCTTAGGATACAAATGATATGTCATTAAGGTTACCGATTTGGTTGGGGTCCTTTATGTGTTGCGGACACACCACAGCTCTTATGAACTTCCCAATACTCAGCTCGTATGAGCTCCCTGTTATTTAGCTCACATGAGCTTCCCGTTATTCAGCTCGGAGGAGCTTCCCGTTTATTGCTCGTATGAGCATATATGATATGAATTGATGGATTACAGTTCAATACACTTCGTGTGTACTTCCCGTGTATCCAACGATATTCTAAATGGTTCAACGGGCACAGTTCTGTTATGAAATCATATGAGTTTGATATAAACTATTATCGGTATATACATGAAATACATGAAATATGATTATTTGATGAATTCAACCATGTGTGTTGGATTTTATATGTGATTTTCATGGTTAATATGTTGTGAACATGTGTTTAGGCTTTTGGCCAAATTGATTGAGATATACTATGTTTACTTACCTATGTTATCGAAATATGGCAAGTTAAATTTTGTATTATACGAACTTACTAAGCTTAAATGCTTACTCTGTGTTATTTTTAATGTTTTATAGTAATTCAGAATCTTGTTCGAGTTGGAAGCTGGTCGGAGCTATTTCACACTATCCATAGGCTCTTTTGGTACTTTTCGTAAATTAATCCAGGTTCTAATGACATGTATACGTTATTTTGGCTAATGATGGGATATAAATGTTTTATTGAGACTAGCTATTTGAATGACTTGTGTTTGGTAAATTTTGATGTATATATATAAGTGGTCTTATCATATTGATGTGTGGTTGATATGGTACAATGAAAGAAAGTAAAATGTGGTCTGAATATGCATATATGAACTTGGTCAAATAGGTAAATTGAAATACTTGGTTGACATTTTTTAAATTGTCAATTGAGGTGCCATTGGAGAACCTATCATCGAAAACCCTTTTACAAACCTCCGATAATATCCAGCTAGTCCCAGAAAACTTCTGACTTCAGGCACATTTTTTGATGGTTTCCAGTCAACAATTGCTGAAATTTTACTCGGGTCAACTCTGATACCTTCAGCAGATACTATGTCTCCAAGAAAACCAACTTCCCGAAGCCAAAATTCACATTTACTGAATTTGGCATACAACTATTTCTCACACAGAATTTCTAGCACAATTCTCAGATGATCAACATGTTCATCTTCATCTCAAGAATATACTAGAATCTCATCAATAAATACCACCACAAATCTATCTAAATATGGTCTAAAAATTCTTTTCATTAGATCCATAAACACCGCAGGTGCATTTGTTAAACCAAATGGCATCACAAGGAATTGATAATGCCCATACCTGGTCCTGAATGCTGTCTTTGGTATATCCGAGTCTTTCACTCGTAACTGATAGTAATCAGAAAGGAGATCTATCTTCGAAAATATAGTGGCATCTTTCAATTGATCAAACAGGTCATCAATACGAGGCAATGGATATTTATTCTTAACTGTAACCTTGTTGAGCTGTTTGTAATCAATACACAATCTCAACAATCCATCTTTCTTCTTAATAAATAAAACCGGTGCACCCCACGGTGAAGAACTAGGTCAAGCAAAACCTCAGTTAGTCAGTTCTTGCAACTGTGTTTTCAACTTTTTTAATTCAGTAGGAGCTATTCTGTATGGTGCTATAGATATCGGTGTTGTCCCCAGAACAAGTTCTATAGAAAATTCCACTTCCCTGACCAGTGGTAATCTAGGTAATTCCTTCGGAAACACATCAGGATACTCACAAACAACCGGCACTAACTTAACCTTTGACTCAGATACTTTCGTGTCCATCACATAAGCAAGATAAGCATAATTTTTCTGATATATTTCTGGGTTGTCACGACTGATATCACATTAGATAACCTATCCAATTTATCCGATTCAATACGAAGTAACTCACCATTCTGACATTTTAATACAATATACTTTTGTTTACAATTTATCACTACATCATGTTTAGTTAGTCAGTCCATTCCCAAAATTACATCAAATTCATCAAATGGCAACAACATCAAATCAGTCAGGAAACAATAACCCCATACCATTAACAGACAATTTTTACAAACTTTATCCACCATTACATTCTGGCCCAAGGGGTTTGAAACTTTAACCACGATTTCAGTGCACTTGACAGGTAAATTTTTAATAAATGCTAAATTTGTGCAAATGTATGAATATGTTGAACGAGGGTCAATCAAAGTAGTAATATCAGTATCAAGAAGAGAAAAAGTATCAGTAATTATTTCAGGTGCAGAGGCATCCTTACATGCACAAATAGCGTATGTCCTTGCCGGTGCTCGTGCTTCAGATTTAATAGTTGAATCTTTTGTCATACCTCAGCTACCATGGACATTGCCAGGGTGATAGGGTGGTCTACCTCTTGAAGTGGGGTTGCTCGGCCTTGAGGTCTAAACAATATCTTTTTTAGTCCTTTCCGGTCAGTCTCTGAGATAGTGGTCAAAAGAACCACATCTAAAACGGCTACGCTTCTTATGCGGCACTCACCGGAATTCAATTTATTACAATATTTACATCTGGGTTTGGGACTTCCAACACTTCCCGCACTTACTATTGATGGGGTCGGAGATCTCGGATTAGAGCGTTGAGTATCTCGGTCTCTCCCAGAATACCCCGTAGATGTGATAGAACGATCATGATATTTCTTCAAGTTCTTTGAAGCTGACGATTGGGACTTTCCCATAAATCTTTTACTCGAAATCTGAGTTTCCATTTCTGCCTGCCTATTTTCTTTACTTAATTCTTCGGCTTTATGTGCCCTGTCAACCAATACAATGAATTCTTTTTAATTCCAGAATCACAACTAACAACTTGATGTCTTCATTTAACCCCTCTTCAAACCGTTTGCACATAGCAACTTCAGTCGGGATACACTCTCTGACATATTTGCTTAATCTGACAAATTCTCGCTCGTACTCAGATACCTTCATATTCCCCTGTTTGAGTTCTAAAAATTCTTTCCTTTTCTGATCAAGGAATCTCTGGCTAATATACTTCTTTTTTAATTCTGTTTGGAAAAATTCCCATGTAACACTTTCTCGAGATACAACAGAAGTCAGTGTATTCCACCACTAATAGCCTGGGTCTTTTAACAGAGATACAACACATTTCAAACACTTAGACGGGGTGCAAAATAATTCATCCAGAACCTTGATGAAATTTTCTAGTCAGAATTCAGCCCTTTCCAGATCATCTTCGGCAATAGCCCTAAATTCTTCTTCCCCATATTTAAGAAATTTTATCTACCGGAGGCATACATGTCCTAACAGGTTCAGCACCTTGTGACATATCAGGAACCAGTTGAGAAATGGGAGGGGGAGGTTGTTGTACAACAGGATTTGTTCTTAGAAATTTAGTGAACCATTCATTCATCATTTGAAAGAAGGCTTTTTTAGCCTCCTCACCTTAGCCCTCAGATACGGGCCTTCTACTACTGGAAGCAGCTCTCTGAACTAAAGCTTGAGAATTGCTCTTAGTTTCCTCGGATTCAACTTGGTTGGACAATATTACTATACGAAAAACATGTTTAAAATGGTCAAAAGATAACACACTATCACAAATTATATAATGGCATATATAGCTAAACTTGTAATTGCTATGTTAGTCTAAGAATCGACTAAACTGTAGCTCTGATACCAATAAATATAACACTTCTAACTTGTATTCTTCGTCGAAATAGGGTTACGGAGCATTACTGGAATATACAGAACATATATAGTTAATTCATATCATTTACTATTCATATCTGAAATTAAATATATTCAATCAAATTGTCCATCAAATGGACCATCGAGGCCCAAGTTATGTGTTAGAAACAAATCGGGACTAAATCGAGAACTCAGTGAACTTTTCGTAAAATTTTAAAAAATTTTGCTAGGTGCAGGAGACACACGCCCATGTGGCTCACACTGCCAAGTAACACACTCGTGTCCCAGGCCGTGTGGGTATTCGATGTGAGGCACGTGGCTGTGTAACAGCCCGTGTCCAATTTAAGGGGTATACTGACTTGGTCACATGGTCGAGCCACACACCCGTGTGCTAGGCTGTGTGAGCATACTAACTTGCATAATTAAGGTGCAGGGTTCACACGGCCAGGTCACACGCCTGTGTGCCAGGCCGTGTGACACACACGACTGAGACACATGCCCGTGTCTCTGTCTGTGTGAGCAATTTGAAGCATTCTGTTTCTCAATTTTTAAGATATAGGGGACACACGGCTGAAACACATGCTATGTACTAGGCCGTGTGTCACACACGGTTGAGGCACACGACCGTGTGGAAAAAATAAGGTCATTTTCAAGCCTTATTTCTCACCCAAACTTGTCTTCCACCTATATCAACATTTTAACACATTCACAACCAATTCAAGATATTTAAATCAAGCTAAAACCAAGTCTTAATCTTGACATTTTACACATACAACCAATGTATCCTTAGGCTTCCCAATAGACAATTTATTATTATGTCATTCTAAAACTTATACTTACCTAGATACCAAATGCATATATGCAAAATCATATTCATACTTCAAACATGATAATACCATATATATATATCAAAACATGACCGTTACAAGCCATTCCAATGGCTATTTACAACCAAAACATGTGTATGCCAACATTTGACCAACTTAACCTATACATATCATTATATCCTAATTAAATTTTGCTATTTATACCCAAAAGAGTTGAAGGATAATGTGATCTTGCTCCAACCCGCTCCAACCTTTATGAGCTTCCGAGTACTATAAAATAGAGAAAATAAAACAGAGTAAGCATTTAATGCTTAGTAAGTTCATATAACGGGAAATTGACTTACCATTCATATTCATTTAAAATAAGCATACAAAATACATCCAAATCAAATTAATCATTAACCTAACACATATACATCCTCAAGAAAGTTAGTCACATATTTCAAATCATTTCAAGTAAGTAACAGAGATGAGCTCATCGTATAAACATTTTCATGTATTTTCAGGTAGATACAATTATTAATTCATTCAGACCTTAGCTTAACTTATATCAGAACTCTGCTCGTTGAACCTTATGAAATATCGATGGACATCAGGTAGTACACATGAAGTGTACGAATCTGTAATTCATCAATTCATATTCAGGAGTGTTCATAAGAACACTTAAACAAGAAGCACTCTCTCAAGCCATATAACGGGAAGCTCATGTGAGCCATGTAACGTGAAGCTTATCAGGGCTTTACAACGAGAAGCTTATAAGAGCCATATTCAGGAAGCTCATGCAAACCAATATCAGGTAGCTCTGAAGAGCCATTAACAAGAAGCTCTGGATAACTTAATATCAGGAAGTTCAAGCAAGCTTTATCGGGAAGCTCATAAAGAGCCAATTAACAGGAAGCTCACAAATAGCCATATTCGAGAAGCTCATAAGAGCTGTGTTGTATCCACAACATATGTAGGATCACAACCAATCAAGATGCTCTAAAGAGCTATTAACGAAAAGCTTGCAAGAACCATATAACGGGAAGCTCGAGAGGGCTAATAACGGGACGCTCTTTCGAGCTGTGTTGTGTCTGCAACATATGCAGAACTACAACCAATATGGGAAACTTATGTCCATCGATTTTCATTTGTTTAAACGGGACTTAATATTCATCGAACATTTTCGGATATTTAATCAATTTTATATACATGGCAGTTATACAACTCACATATATAACATTTAATTCAAACATATAAATGTACACAATTTAGTTACACAAACTTACCTCGACACTTGTTTGTATACGAGAATATACTAATCCAATACTTTTTATTTTCCTCGATCCAATTCCGTACTAGGTCTACCCGGATCTATATGAGTAAATTTAACTCAATTTAATACAATTCATATTTAATTCAATCCAATTCATATTTTAGGCAAAAGTACCATTTTGCCCCTATACTTTTAATTAATTTCAATTTCGTCCCTAAGCTCGAAAAATAAAATTCATGTAATTTAACCATTATTCTAAGCCTAGGCAAATTTTTCTTATAACAATATCAATCCATACATTTAAAAAAATCAGAAATTTTTCATGAATTTTACATCTTTTTAATTTAGTCCCTAAATCACAATTTCATGAAAATTTCCTTTATAAAAGTTGTTTATCTATCAACAACCTTTCATATTCTACCATAAATTTCAAAATTTCAGCATACTCATCCATGACAAAATTTTAATACTTTGATAACTTTGTAAATTGATCCCTAAAATAACTATATTAGGTAATTATAATCTCAAAAATATAAAAATTACTAAAAACAGAACAAAATTACTTACCCAATTAAGCTTGCTTGAATTTCTTTCTCTTAGCTAGGGTTTCTATAGAAATTTTGGGGAAGATGATGAAAATAAAATTATTTTATTAAAATAAAATTATTTTATTCATTTAATTAACTTATCATCTTTTAATTTTTTTAAATTTCCAATTTCACCCTTTTCTTTTCTTGAATTTCCATGGTTGAGTCATTATAATTGTAATGGCCCCTTTTTAGTGAAATCGGAACAGTAGTTTCGGGAGCACAAATTCAAATTCGTAAAATTTATTTTAATATTATTTTATGGTCTACAACATGATAGTATTATTGCATAAAAAATTTCGTTAAGAGATAAACTCGTTTGTAGGATCAATTTGTGAAAAAGGACTAAATCGCGTAAAGTACGAAAGTTGTGTTCTATTAGCTAAAGGTGTTAAATAGCTATAGAAATTTAAGGTGGAGGTCCTTATGTGGTAATTAGAACATTAAAGGTGATGGTGGATGTGCACGGCTTGATAATTGAGTAATTTTTAAAGGTAGGTAAGGGTGAAAAGGTAATTAGGTAAATAAAGACAAAATTAATAAAAGAAAAGATGTCATCTTTCTCCCTTATTCATGCTTTAGCTGAAAGTCAACATTAAAAGAGAAGAGAAATTTTGTTCAAGCCTTTTTCCCTGCATGTAAGTGATTTCTTGTCTAGTTTTTGTTGATTTTTATGTTTTCGAGACCGTTGTAGTTTAATCTAGCTAAATGGAGGACTAATTTGCAAAGCTATTGAATAGTTTGATATTTTACATGGATTAATATAATAGGGTTTTGATGTTTAATGTAAGAAAATGAATCTTTGTTGTTAGTTAAACAATTTTTGTTAAGAGATTTGTAATGAAATTGTCAAATATGGGCTAAATTGAAATGTGAAAATTGTGTGTTAAATGCATGAAATTGTGGAATATATGGGCTGCTATGAGCACCTGTAAAATTTAGCTAGGCTTGGGTGTAGAGAAATTTGCATGAATTTCATTTTACGAGCCTAGGTACTAAATTGTAAAAAAGTCAAATGTATAGGGGCAAAATGGTAATTTTTTCATAATATGAATTTTGGATTAAATTTAATGGATTGAGAATTAAATTAGTTAAATTTAATTATTTAGATCAAGAAAAACCACATCCAGAATTAAATCGAGGCAAAGATTAAGCGGTGAATTGATCGGTCGATTTAATCGGTACAAATTTGAGGTAAGTTCGTATGTTAATAAGCATTAAATTATATGTGTTTTAAAAGCTTTATTATTGAAGATACAACTCCACAAAAATGTTCGATGAAGTATCGACGACGTAGATATCCCGGTTGAACCTTAGGAATAGATAGGATACAAATGACATGTCATTAAGGGTTACCGTGTTTTGGGTGCTGGTCTCGTACGTCCTACCGGTGGCTGAGTTTCTGGCATGTGTTGCTGTTACTTTACAGCTTGTGTGAGCAGTACCATATAGCTACATCTTGACTAACAGCTTGTATGAGCAGACCTAGTGATAGTTCGAGAGTGAGCATCTATATGAGATATGAGACAGAGGTGGTTTTGACCACGTATTGGCACTTAGTGTGCGAGATATCCAAGTATCCGGTAGTATTCCAAATGGTTCACCGGGCATAGATGATGATACGAGGTTATAAGAGTTGATACAAACCAGTACAGGTATTCATGTGAAATATGAAAAGTAATTCATAGTTGATGTGTTCATACATGACTAACATAATTGTGATTATGTGTTAGGCTTTGGGCCAATTGGAATTTACCTATATTTTAATTATGCTTATCTAAATTGTGGACGAATGGTAAATTGTATTTATTAGTTATACGAACTTACTAAGCTTAATTGCTTACTCTATTTTACTTTTCGTGTTTTATAGTGATTCGAAAGCTCGCTCGGTTTGAAAGTTGTCAGAGATCGCATTGCACTATCAAACTCACATTTTGGTATTTTGTACTTAGTATATCTTGGTTAAATGACATGTATAGGTGTTTTGGCCAATGTATCCTATATGTTTTGTGGTGTTTTGGCCATTTATTTTGGCTTGAATATGGTATGTGTTTGGTTATGTAAATATGTATAAATGACCTTATGGTATGTGATGTATAGTTGCTTGGTGAATGCCTTGTTTGTGTATTGGTATTATGGGTACCAAATGGTTGAATTTGAGATGTGGCATGCATGATAAGTTAGGCACAATATTTCACATATGAGTTTAACCATTTATGTATATTTTGGAAGTGTGATTGGTATGTTTTAAACTGGTCAATGAATCTGTTGATGGATATCATGTTGTATGTGTGAATATTACATGTTATAAACTTGATATTGGTTGGTTTTGAATGTTTATTTATGCCATGGTTGTATGTGCATTGTTGAGCTTAGGTTGGTACCACATTGGGTGAGATATACGGCTTGGAAAATAACCTATTTTTTTCCACACAGGCAGAGACACGAGCGTGTGTCTCAGCCGTGTGTGACAGATAGTCAAGTGACACAGCCAGGTGACACGGTCGTGTGTCCCCTGATATTTCTATAGAAATCAAGTCAGTAGCTTCACACGGCCTAGCATATGGGCATGTGGCTTGACCGTGTGGCACAAGTCAGTATACCCTCCAGTTTTCACACAGCCTGGCACATGGATGTGTGAGACCATTTCGAAGGGTACACGGCCTGGCGCATGGGCGTATGGTCTGGCCGTGTGACCCAAATAGTGAGTTACACAGGGTAGGACACGGGCTGGGACACAACTGTGTGTCCCCATTTTGAATGCCCACACGGCCTGAGACATGAGCGTTTCACTTGGCCGTGTGTCTGCAGGCATATGTCCCTTGCACTTTGAAAAATTTCCATGTTTTTCTAAAAATTTCTTAAGTACTCGGTTTAGTCCCGAACCACTTTTAATGACTATTTAGGGCCTCGAGGGCTCGTATTAGGGACTATATGAATGAATTTGAATGGCTTTTTTTGGAATGAGAAATGAATATGAAATGTATAATTGTTTGAGTTATAAGTCTGGTAATGCTCTATAGCCTTGTTCCGGCATCGGATACAGGTTAGGGGTGTTACAATAATTATCTACTAACTCAATTTAATGGTCTAATTGCTATATAAGGACCTAAATTTTTGAATTCCATAGCTATTTGATCCCTCTAGCTACTAGAATTCAACTTTTACATTTCATGCACTTTGGTCCTTACTAACAATTAAACATGAAATCGGTGAAATTTTCTTAATGAAATTTTCATACATCATTCTTATCATAATGCAGATCATGCAGTACTATTAAAATAATTTTTCTTTCTGACTCAGATTTTTGGTCCCAAAACTATTGTTCTGATTTCACTGAAAATGGGGTGTTACAAGTATACTCACACGGGCATGGACACGGGCTGAGACACGACCGTGTGTCCCTATTTCGAATGCCTGCACGGTCTGAGACACGGGCATGTCTTCTGACCGTGTGAGTCACACGGCCTGGCCACACGGTCGTCTGTCCCTTACAACTTTGAAATTTTTCAATGATTTTTTTGAAAAATTCTTTGAGTATCTGATTTAGTCTCGAATTGTTTCTAACGTGTATTTTGGGTCTCGATGGCTCATATAAGGGGACAATATGTATGATTTTGATTGGTTATTGACATGAATGCTATATGATATGAAATGTTTACATTTTCTATCTATTTAATTTGTAAACTTTGGTAATGCTCTGTAACCCTATTCTGGCAACAGATTCAGGTTAGGGGTGTTACATTTATTGGTATCAGAGCTACGATTTAGTCGATTTTCATACTAACGTAGCGTATATGAGTCTAGCTATATATGTCATTATATAACCTGTGATAATGTAATATGTCCTGACCGTTTTAAAACATGTTTTCATATAGCAATGTCATCCAACCGAGCTGATTCTGATAAAGTAGAGAGTAACGCTCAAGCCTCCGTTTAAGGAGTAGCTTCGAGTGGTACGAAGCCCATATCTAGAGTAACGCTCAAGCCTCCGTTTAAGGAGTAGCTTCGAGTGGTACGAAGCCCATATCTGAGGGTTAGAGAAGAGAGGCTAAAGAAGCCTTCTTCCAAATGATGAATGAATGGTTTACTGAGTTCGTATGGACGAACCCGATTGCTCAACAACCTCCACCCCCTCCTGTTCCTCAACCAACTCCCGTTATTTCTCAAAGTACAGAACTTATCAGAATTGGTAAGCCTCCTGTTGATAAGATTCGTAAGTCCAGTGCTGAAGAATTTTGAGCTACAGCCGAGGATGATCCCGAGAGAGCTGAATTCTGGTTAGAAAATACTATCAGAGTTCTTGATGAATTAACTTGTTCACCGGCTGAATGTCTTAAGTGTGTAGTACCTCTGTTAAAATATTCAGCTTACTAGTGGTGGAATACATTAACTTCTGTCTTCTGCTCTTTTTTTGTTTTTCTCTTTTTACAAGTGCTCGTGGCAAGGTCTATAGTGTTGGGGAGCCACACTTTGCCATTTCGGTGAAAGGAGAGGGGAGATCTTGGGCAGCGCATTTGTTGACGTGGTGAGAGAGCGACGCCGAAGCTTTTTAGGGTTCTAGGGTTTTTTCATTTTTGTTTAGGTTTTGGGCTATTGGGTTGGTATATTTAGGCTTTAGGGTTATTTATTTGTTTGTATGTTGTTTGGGATGGGCAAAATTGGGCTATTATAGTGATAATTTAGTAAATAGTAAATTTTATGAAATTTAAATTATAAAAAGTGAAAAATTATTTATTTGTCATTGTTTGATAAGTGAATAGATGTAGAATATTGAAATAACTATAGAGAGAACTAAATTATAAAGAGTGAAAATTTTTATATGTGAAATAAATATTATGATTAAAGGTTTAAATGATGTGAAAAGTGATATTAAAGTGTTATAAAAGTAAATATTGAATTTTCATGAATTTAGGGATTAAATTGTAAAATGTTCAAAAATTTCTTAGTTTGCTAAAATAGTGAAATAAATATTTAAGTGAATTGTTTTATGAAAGAAAGTGTTATATGAAAGTGTAAATAAAATCTAAAGTGTAAACTATTGTAAATATGCGATATGTTAGTGGTCATTTGAATTAATATATGAAGTGAGGATGTAGTGCATGTGGTTATGTAATTCAAAGTGAACTAGTAATGTGATACAAAGTGATGTGTGTGATATGTCAAGTATGTTATATGAAAGTGAATATGTGAATGTGTGAAATGATAATATCATGTGTATTTTTGTGATTTAAAGTGAACGAATAAAGTGTTATGCTCACTGGTTGTCTAATGTTTAAACTAATACTACGTGGTCGAATCGTAATATGGAAATAAAATTTGACTTAAACCTTCAACCCTAAACCGGTTGAAAGAATAATATGTCGTCTATCAAGTTCAATTGGGGAGATGCTTTATCTTGGGCATCAGAGTAGATGACTCACAAAATATAGAGACATAAATGTGACTAATTGGACTAACTGTACATCAGACTGGACCCAAGAAGAGTAGACCTTGAATCTGTTTATGGATTTATTCACTTGTGACATTCATAGTGTGACATACCTAAATCCTGAGTGGATGACTGACCACCTTCTAACATGCAAACAGGTCAAATTGTAATATAGATGTGTTACAACATAACACTTGGTAAGTATTTTGAGGATCGTACTCAAGGGATCGCAGATTGGAGAAAACTACTATTAAATCAATTACCGAAAATAATTACTAATCTAATTGAGTTACGAATTAGTAGTATCAATTCCAATTTAAGATAAAAAAACTAATAAAACTGATTAGAGTAAACTAACACAAAATCTAACCCTAGGTTAAGTTACTCGAATTTCTCCTATTCCTTGTTTCGACTACACGAGCTACTTAGCCTAGAATCAATTGTGTTGCCTAATTATTAATTAAGTCAATAATTACCTTTAATTAAGTACTTACCACCCTTAGCTACGAATACCCTTTCGGTCTCATTTTTCTAAGGATTACCACCTAAGATACCTTCTCGTTCTCACCTAGGCACGCAGATAACCTCTCGATCTCACCTGTCTAGATCTTCTACTAGGGGTGTCACTTTCTAGTACATTAAGTACTCTCGAATAAATACTTAATCTTATATGATTATTTACTTAGCCAATTAATCAATTTATCAATTGAATCATGCAAGATATTGATAAAGCACAAATTGTTCTAATATTCATACAAACATTCAATCAATAATATTGATGAAAGAAATATAAATAAAAGAATAGGGAAAAAAGAATGCTTATTAATAGATCAATGAGAGTTGCAGATTCGGAACAATCTCTGTTTGCAATTGTCTCAACGTCGGAATAGAAAGTGAGGAAAAAAGATAAAAGGCTTTTGAAATTTCAGGGGACCATCTAGTTGTCATGTGAAGGGTCCCATCAATAGCCTGAGGTCCTTCTCCTTAGATG
This sequence comes from Gossypium hirsutum, assembly GCF_007990345.1. NCBI lineage: Eukaryota > Viridiplantae > Streptophyta > Magnoliopsida > Malvales > Malvaceae > Gossypium > Gossypium hirsutum. Next base: position 47,097,681 of record NC_053448.1, on the reverse strand, counting down.
AATAGAAGATTCAAAACATAATCAAAATGTAGGATGAAGAAAACATTATCTCTTGATGAAATAAAAATGTGCCTAGGGAGATTCCAAATCCTATTGACTAATCGTTGTAGGATCCAAATCGAGAATTACCTATAGTCATGGATGTGAACAATAAGACAATGGCTCTAATAAGCCTTGCTAAGTTCAAGTTTGTCTTGATCGAAGTGAATAATAGGGCTTCAATGCACCACCACATTATTGAAAGGGTGGAGCTCAGGTTCATTTGAGTGCTCCATGGTGTTTTTTATTATTATTTAAGGAAGTATCAAACTTCGAACTCTCAAACCAACTACAGTCATGAAGGGGAGATTTGTCCATCTTTTTGTTTGTGTAAGTAATGGGTGTTTGTAAGAAATGATGTTGGATGAAAAGTGAGAGTAGAGGTGTAGAGGAAGAATGTTGTATACAGTGTTAAAAGGATGGAGATTAGGAGAGAAACCATGGTTGGAAACTATTTGATGCTTATAATGATGGTAATGCATGGTTGATGGAGAGGTTAGGCAAAAAGAGATGAGAAGACACAACCAATCCAAAAGGCGACAGATAATATGGTGCCCAATTGCAACTTAAAAATGCCACTTATCACTCTTTGGTAAGGGAGAAGGGGGTGAATGGTAATGACAAAAGGTAAAAAGGGGAAGACAAAGGGATCGGTGTGAAGAAGAAACGAGACGATGGCTGAAGGGGGTGTTAAAGGTAGGAAGTTGCTTGGGAAATCACAAAGGGTAAGGGTGTAGATTTGATAATAATAATAATAGAGAAAAGATAAAGCAATAAAGGTGAAATTTTGTTTGGAAAAAACGAGTATGAAAGGTAAATGGTCTATCAAGTGATAAAAAAATACTTAGGAATTAACCAATGGGAAGGTTCTTTTAGAATTTTTTTTATAAAATATCTAGAACTTACTCATAACCCCTTTCAACCCTTAAATGAGGGGATAAATATGCTTAAGTGCATTCAACTATATCTTCATATACTGACAATAATATTAATACCAATCGAATTAAAACACAATTAGTTAGAAAGTTGTATATATTAACTAACTTTGTGTTCAAATTATAGAATAATGGGTTATACTAGTTTTTAAGTTAAACAAAGTTAGTGTTTAATCAGTAAAATGAGGTTACAGTTGATAGAGCACTTATAATTGGTTTGAGAATAAATAAAAAAATATTTCTTTACACATGAGTACACATTGTGAAGATAAAAGTAGACAGATGCAACGTGTAAGAAAAATAGGGAAGCTGAGGGTGAGCTTGAACAAGAAGATTAGAGACTTAAGGGCTAAGTTTTGAAAGATTGTAGTTCAGATCGTTCCATTCGAGGCAGTTGAAGCTGAAATTCAAACTACAACCAAACATAAAGAACCCTACTTTACCCCCACAAGCTGATGGTGTCAGAAATTGGTTTCCCCAACACACATTCTTGCTTTCCCACTTACCCAAACCAACCGCATTAAGCAAACCCATCCCTCCATAATCCGCCACCACACAAAATTCCAATATCAAACCCATATCCCATCACTCTCACCCAAACATAAATGAATTCAAAATTCACACTCTTTATATTTATTTCATATAATAACACTTGCAAATTTTATAAAATTCGAAAATAAAACTATTATATTACTTCTTTGTTTTCAAATTTTTATTTATAACTTTGAATTAATAATCTCCTTAGCTTACGTTTTTGAATTCCGTTTGATTAATTACATTTTCTAAATACACTTCTCCTCTATACCCTAATCATTAGGACGACAGCAATCCTCCGCTTACCAACATATCGCTTTCGCCTTTGCTATATGTGTAAATGGAAATTTAAAATCGCGGCAACAAAAGGAGAAGCCCTATTATTAGTCTATTGGGTGGACATCCCTATTTATGTCTTCTACAATATTTATATATTATACAATAAACTTGCAACTATTGAAAATACTAAGATTTGAATATATTTAAATATGTTTTCTCAAGTTTAAATTTTAAATTTTGGGTCGACTGAGTCTTAATTCAGCTGGTATTGGTATTATTATCAATGTAAGAAGTTGAAGTGTATTATCTTTTCATTTAAGAGTTGAAGAGAAATTATAAATAATTCTATACCTCACATTAAAAAAAACTATGTTAATTTTGATTTAATTTAATTTGATTTTATAAAAAAATTGCACTATTCCAAAATTATTGAAGAGGTAACTAAATAACGTGATCATAAATTAAGTATAAATTTAAACAAAAAATATGATAACATTAGTTTAATATTATTCCCTGAAGAACAAAAAAGTATTGTCCTACGAAGTGCGACTTATTGATCATAATTGAAGGGAACAAAATATCTAGCAGCTCTGCTCCATGATTGGCGCTGACCAAATTGCCTTTTTCCAAAATTATCACTCAATGGAAAAACTAAATTATTGGTGATTTCCTCCAAAATTTACCCTTTTTTTTTAATAAAAAGGAAATATTGATGGTTAAATAAACATCATTGTAGGTAATGTATGACATTGTATGTCGTGGGACAGAATTTGAACCCGATGATTGATTATAAATATGAATGTCCATTTTTTTTAGAAACGTCAATGAAGCTATTTTATCTGCTACCATATTGCCTTCACGGTGAACTTGAAACACTCTTTAACACCCCCGTCTTGATGTAGAATATTTCGTAACGGGTAATTTACCATTAAAAGCTTAATTTTTTTTAAATTTATCGAAATAGGTCTGATATTTTATTATTTACCAGAATGAACCCTTTTCCCTTAAATCGCGTCCTCTGAAGCGCGATTTGTGTCCACGTCAGCAAAGCGCACTGACGTGGACACGATTTTGCCCCACGCATGAATAGTGCAATGGTCAATTTTTTGACCGTTGCCCCCCCAACGGTCCAAAAAAAAACTATAAATACTCCCACCCTTTTTTTTTCAGGACCTACTGTAAATTATTTTTCCAGGACCTACTGTAGCAAAAGCGCGTCCACGAGGGCACAATTTCACAAATTCTTCTCAAATAGCATGCTGCTTGCAGCGTTGTTTTATACTATTTGCTCAGAAACGTCAACTCAAATTTATTTTTTCAGGACTTACTGTAACAAAAGCGCGTCCACGTGGGCGCGACTTCGCAAATTCTTCTTATAAAGCATCCTGCTTGAAGCATTTTTTTAAACTATTTGCTTAAAAACATCAACTCGAAATTATTTCTTCCAGGACCAACTGTAGCAAAAGCGCGTCCACGAGGGCGTGATTTCACAAATTCTTCTCATAAAGCATTTTGCTTAAAGCGTTTTTTAAACTATTTGCTCAGAAATGTCAAGTCGAAATTATTTTTCCAGGACCTACTGTAGTAAAAGCGCGTACACGTGGGCACGACTTCAAAAATCCTTCTAATAAATCATCCTGCTTTGATTTTATCTTAAAAACCCATAAACATGAAACGTAATCCAATTTTGGATAAATTTTAATTAATTTAATTACGAAACCCTAAACCTTAATCCCTTATTTGTTTACTTGTTTCTCCAAATATCCTAAAAACCCTAAAAATCCTAAGGTGGGAAACACGGCAAAATCACGTCCCCAAGGGCGCGCTACGTGCCAGAAAATCGCGTCCTGCGCTCTGATGTGGACACAAATCGTGCTTCAGATGACGCGATTTGTTGCCATGTTAGCAAAGCGCGTTGACGTGGACGCGATTTCCTGGCACGTCCCCTGATATCGCGCTGACGTGGACGCGATTTAGGGGAAGATGGCCTATTCCGGTAAATAATAAAATACCGGGCCCATTTCGATAAATTTAAAAAAAAATTGACTTTTTTAATATTTTTCCCTTCCGTAACATCATATTACTACCATCAGCCCATTAATTAGTCGGATAGCCATTAAACTGTTTACTTCAAAATAATCCTCCGCGCACCCATATTTCAAGCTTGCACCAACTCACTATAAATTTCCCATAATTCCGCTTCAACGATAGAAAAGACACCGATATAGTGGGTAAACCAGCTATCCATTCTCCATTATGATCGTGTATAATGCCTCCTGCTGCAACAAATCTCGTTTGCAGTTGTCTTGCACCATCCATATTTATTTTTAGCCAACCAATATCAGGCCTTGAAATGTTGAAAATGACCCATTTTGCATACCCAAGCTTAAAAACTTGGGAGTGCTGTTAAATAAAATATAATTTAAAGGTAAATTAAAAAAAATTAGCAAGTTAAATTATAATAATTCATGAATCATCCAATTCAAATTTATCTTTGAGCTGTTTTTATTTTTTATTTTCTAATTAAATAAGAAGATTTAACATTTTTAAAAAGTATATTTGAAAAAACTTTTGTATTCTTCTAGGGCTTTCTCTACAAATAGGATACTCATTCATGGTAAACAGCATAGTTTCACAATTTCGAAAAGATTTACAAATTCAAAGCTTGTAAAATTCTCAACAATATTCAATTTGAAAATTTTCCCAAATATATCACATTTTGAATTCCAATAGATTTTAAGAAAATTTTCTTCCATTTTATATTATTCCAAAATATATACTTTGCATTTTAATTTTTATGTTACTACTAGAGAAGAGATAGACCATTGTTAAAAAATAAGTTGATCTTATAAAATTAGAATCATAAGCATTTTTATTCTCAAAAATTTCTAGATGGTATAATTTTCGGGCTTAATACATAGTATTGTGTGTTTTTTAATGTGATACATGTATTTAGTTAAAGTTGTATATTTTAGTATTTAAAAATAATTATGTTAATTTTTTAGTGTTTAATTTGATTTGATAAAAATTAATAATTAACTTTTATCAAATCAAACCTAAAATCTAAAAATAATATTACCATCAAATGACATGTAACAAATTAAAAAGATTTATAATTAACACTAAATCTATTCTATTAACAACTACATCAAAATTTAAAAATAATTAAATGATTTATTGACCCCAATTCTTAGGCCTGATAAATGAAGAAAATTCCGACACTAATAATTTTCTCAACGTTTCTTAATTCTTGCACGATGTTGGAGTGCATACGTATCAAACGAAGTGTCCCCACTGACACACTAATCTAATAAACTGCAGGGAACCTAGAAGCCAAAATTATATGCTTAGGAAACCTCCCAACCACAATCAAAGCTGTGCTATGATGCCACTTGTCCCTACCTTTATGTCTTAATTTCTTTTTTTTGGACATATTATGTCCTAATTTCTACTTTTTTTTAACTTTAGCTTTCACTAGAATGCCTTTTTCTTTTTCTTAGCCCCCACTCTTCCTCCCTCTGTTTCCCCCACCAAACCAATCATTTCATCATCCATTAAGGCATTTAGCCGTTATATAAATCCTTCACACCCTTCATTCCACACCATTCCTTCGTTTCTTCAGCTTTGCTTTACATATCTCTCCATTTCAACACCTTACTGATTTGGTTTAATCCTTATTTTATTTCCAAAGATGAAGAACAAATCAACTGGGTTGTTGAAGCAGATAATAGCAGGTTTAACCACAATGGCTAAGGCCAAAACCATGGCTTTAAAGAGCAAAACAAAAGCCATCAAGACGCGCCTCGTCATTTTCTCCTTGCTTCAGAACAGGAAGTTTTTGATGAGCTCATTCTCCGAGAAGCTGAATGCTTTGATGGGGCACAATGCTAAAATCTCCAAAGAACTAGAAGATGATGATTGTGGAGATCAGCAAAGTCAAGCAATCGTTCTTTACAATAGTAATAATGCCATGTGGCTTCCAAGTACAGCAGAGACCAAGTATGATGATCAAGAAGAAGAAGAGTATGGTGATGGTGATGGTGATGGTGATGAGGCGGAGGCGGAGGCGGAGGCGGGAGAAAAATACCCGGACCTTACTCACTCTCTGTTCGAGTCGGGGGAAATGGAGTTGGGGGATCCAGGAAGTTCGGTGATAGATATAGTGAAGAACTCAAAAACAGATACAGGGGAGGAGTTTAGGTTGGAAGACGAGATAGACCGAGTAGCTGACTTGTTCATAAAAAGGTTCCATCGACAAATGAGACTGCAGAAGCAGCTTTCTTTGAAGAGACGTCAAGAAATGATGGAGACGAGCCTCTAATATGTAATACATGGACGTATGTATGTATGTAGTATTTTAAACTATTATACGAGGAAGAACAAATGCTTTCTCTTTGTAACCAAAACAAAGTCCATAAAGGTTTTGTAGATTTTTTTTTTGGAGAAAGGTTGCTAGAATAAATTTTACTAATAAGTAAACAAAAGAAATTTTTAGTTTTTTTTTTAGTTTTTCTTTTAAATTTTAATATAGTGAAAATTATAATTATTTATCAAAATAAGTATCCAACCAATTATTTTTTAAAATATGGGTTTTAGTACCTTGAAAGTTATGAATCTCGAGTTCTCTTATAAGTAGTTCAATTATCAAATTTTTAGCTCAAGATCTTGATAAGTACAAAAAACACACATATAAAATAAATGCATCTACATTCAATGATAACTATTGAGCTTTTTAATTGTAACTAACATAAGATCTTAACATTTTTCGGTGTTGTGTATTTCATTTTGAATATTTGGGAAGTTTAATTTTAATACATACTAGAAGACCACAAGGTATCAAATTCTTGCCAGACACTCATTTGACATGAGTTCAAATCGTATTTCCGTATTCCTGTTATCAAGAAAATTTTAATTATTTGAAAAACTAAACTTTAATAAATGTGTGTAATGGAGCTCAATGCACATGTGTGTTTAGTTCTGTATTATCATTTTTTTATCGTACCTATAAAATACCCCTTCCATCATTTGTTTTTTCTTTTTTCACATAAGCAAAAATTTCGTTGGTTTATGAAAAAATGAGGTACAATTAATGCACCCTGCATTGAGAATGAAGGAAATGGGATAGGGGATTAGAGAATGTCGGCAGATGCAATTAATGTGAAGAATAATTTTTTAAGTAAAAAAGAGGGTATACCTGATGAAAGGGATGCAACAAATGCCTTAGTAGATTGAGTGCATGAAGATATCTCTAATATGGGCCTGCCGATGGAAATGAATCAGTATAGAGGGCTAGAAACGCAAATTTAAGTGGGCAGGGAAGTGGGCTTAACAGAGAAAGTAAGGTAGAATTCGGACAAGGAAGGGAACCCAAATTCAAAATAAAAATCAACAAAATTTTCAGAAACAGAGGGATCAAGGAATCAGGTTACAAGTTCCGAAATTGAAGAACTTTTCCTAGCAAAACAAAAGAAAAGAATAAAGAAAGTGTTGAATAAGAGGATTCGATCTATGCGCAAAATACAGGATAGAGTTCTCACAACGAAGGAAAAACTGAATAGGGATAGGGGGACGAGAAAAGAGAAAGGAAAGGAGGATTCTAGGTTCGACAAAAGCATAGCAAATCTGTTATTACCATACTCAGATATCAACAATAGAAGAAAAGTCATACTAAAGGAAGCAAAGAAGACTTGCGAAGTGGGGAAAAAATTCAGTTTTAGTGTGCAAGGCGATGAGGAGATCGTAATTGAAGAGATATTAAGGATTAAAGGGCAACAATAGGAAACTATCGAAGGCAAATTGAAAAAGGAATCTGGAAAACAGGTGAGTTGTCGATTTGTTGGTTTTTGTCTGTTTAATTTGCTTGATAGGAACAATATGAGAATTGTCTCTTAGAATATTAGAGGGTTGGGGTCGGAAGCTAAAATAGAGTCTGTCAAAAGATTATTGTGAATGACAAGGGCGAACGTCTGTTTTCTTCAGGAAACTAAGTTAGAAATGGTGTCAATGGACTTAGTTAGAAAATTTTGGGGTGATGACAACTTTGAATTTAGATTTGTTGCAGCAATAGGAAGGTCTGGGGGATTGATTACAGTATGAGATAAGGGTTTCTTTAAGGCCAACATTGAGTATTGTGAAAACAGATTCATTGTTATCGAAGGAAAGTGGTTGTGTGAAGGGATGGGGGCGATATTGATTAATGTATACGTACCCAACAATTTGCCAGAACAAAAAAATCTTTGGGAAGAGCTATATGGTTTGAGAAGCCAATTTAGTTGTACATGGATTGTAGGAGGTGATTTTAACGTGGTGAGAAATAAAAGTGAAAGAATCAATTGTTTGGGCTTAGAGAAGGGTTCTTGGGAGTCCAGAAAATTCATTGATAGATGCAAACTGGTTGATTTGCCTTTATTGGGGAAAAAGTTCACTTGGTTTGAACCCGACAATAAACGTAGTAGACTAGATAGATTTTTACCGGAGGAATCTTGGTTGGTTAAATTGAAAGACTTACAACAGCAAGGATTAAAGAGATCGATATCGGATCACATACTAGTTTTGTTGGCAAACGAATCAATCGATTGGGGACCAAGACCATTTAAGTTCATTAATGCATGGTTCAAAAAGGAAGATTGTAAGAGACTAATTGAGAAGGAATGGTCGGAAATGGGTAGTCTAAAAGGGCGTATGGCAGTAAAATTGTGAAAACTCAAGGGAGCTCTCGAGAAGTGGAATGAGAATGCCAGCAATGTATTGGAAAAAAGAATTATAGGAAGTGAAGATAGGATTAAGGAGATCGATGAAGCTAGCGAACACAGAAAACTGACCAAGTTAGAGACGGAGGAATTAAAAAAGTTGAATACTGAACTTTGGGAAGCAATTAAATTTAAAGAATCAATTTGGCGTCAAAAATTATGGATGACATGGTTAAAAGAAGGGGCTGTTAACTAAGCTTTTTTCCATAGAGCAATGGAGATCAAAGCTAAAAAGAAGATGGTATATAGATTGAAAATAGGGAGTCATTGGTGCAATGAACCTAAGGAGATGAAAGAGAGACTGTACAATTGTTTCAAAAATTATTTTAATTGCCCAGTGAGGAAGTGGAGAATGGACTTGGAACTGAATTTCAGAAAGCTAAATAAGGAGAAGGCTTTGAAACTAGAGGCACTATTTTCAATGGATGAGATTAAAGAGGCAGTATGGAGCTGCGATGAATCGAAAGCACCTGGATTGGACGGCTTTAACCTCTGTGTGTGTGTATGTTTTTTTTTTTTAAATCTAGGAGATTGTAAAGGAGGATCTTTTTAGATTGATGAAAAACTTTTTTATATCCAAAAAGCTTGAGAGGAGTATTAATTCATCATTTATCACACTCATACCAAAGACTGAAAATCCAATCGAAATATCTGGTTTTAGGCCAATTTGTTTGGTAAGCTCTTTGTACAAGATAGTGGCAAAGGTATTGTCTCGAAGAATAAGGGAGGTCTTTGGAGAGATGGTGAGCGATACTCAATGTGCATTCATCAGAGAAAGACAAATATTTGATGGAATTTTAATAGCAAATGAAATAATCCACTCGATTAAGAAGAAAGATGAAAGGGGGTAATCTGATCTTCAAATTGGATTTTTCTAAACCATATGACTGTGTTTGGTGGGATTTATTGGAGTTGGTTTTATTCAAGATGGGATTTGGCGAAAAAATGGATAGGATGATTATGGAGTGTGTATCTATGGTGAGAGCAACAATAATTATCAACGGATCAACCACAAACGAATTCAGATTCCACAGAGGTCTTCGTCAAGGAGATTCGCTATCCCTATTCTTATTTATTTTAGTGACGAAAGTGCTTCATTTGGCAATGGATAAAGTTGTGGAGTTGGGGCTAATTGAAGACTTTCAAAATGTTATTCTTGGACAGATTTTTACTCATTTACAATTCACGAACAACACTATACTATTCTTAAGAGAAGATGAAAATGAGGTGAGCAACGCGAAATATATTCTACGGTGTTTTGAAATCCTTTTGGGTCTTAGTATCAATTTCAAAAAATCTTGTCTAGTGGGGTTCGATGTAAATGAAGAAATATTATATTGAATGGCAGCAATATGTAAGTGCAAGACACGGTCTTTGCCTTTCAATTACTTGGGGATTCCATTGGGAGCGGATCTAAGGAGAGTAGTCACTTAGGACCCCATTATAGAAAGATTCAAAAAGAAATTATCGGGTTGGAAATGTCGTACGCTCTCATGAGATGCAAAGATAGTGTTAATCAATGCTGTGTTGTCATTTTTACCGATTTATTTCATGTCATTATTTCAAGCTCCGACGACAGTAATTAAAAAGATCGACAAGATAAGGATGAATTTTCTTTGGGGGAGTATGGATGGTAAAATAAAGATGGATAAGATTAATTGTAATCAGGTATGCAAGCCAAAGGAGAAGGGAGGAGCGGGAGTGGTGAATATTGGAATAAAAAATAGAGCATTATTGGCTAAATGGTGCTGAAGATTCGTGATCGAAAAAAATATGTTGTGGCGAAAAGTTATCCTTGCGAAATATGGTTCGAGCTTGCAACGGTGGTGATTTAGGACGACTTGTTCAAAAGATATGTCGATTGTTTGGAGAGGTATTGTAGAGAATTCTAAAGATGCCCATGTGTCTAAAAGGGTGGGGACTGAAGCTTTTTGTTGGCGGGTTGGAAATGGAAGGACGACAACGTTTTGGGTAGACATATGGTGCAGTAATTATCTACCAAAATTGGAATTTCCAAGGTTGTTTCGCTTAGCAAGACAAAAGGGAGGTACAATGGTAGATTACTCGAGAAATAATAGATTTAGTAGAGTAAAATGGAACGAGCTCTTTACAAGATCCTTATTAGAAAGAGAGGAAGAGATGCTTCGTAGATTGGAGGATAGAGTGAGTAGCACAGAGTTAGTTCTTAGGGTGGAGGATCGGCTTTGTTGGGTACATGATAGTAATAGAGAATTTACAGTAAGCAAGTGTTCTGAATTATTGATAATAGATGGAGAGGATGATATAAATTTTGCTTTTGACAAAATATGGAAATTAAAGGTACCACCGAGAGTGCGAAGCTTTCTTTGGATGCTCGCCATTGATAGAATTCATACAAAGGAATTTCTTATCAAAAGAGGGGTGAAAATTCAAAACATCTTGATCGGTTGCCCATGGTGTGAAAGGGTTCCGGAGGGAGCAAACCATTTGTTCTTCAAATGCAAATTTATTGAAGGATTTTGGTATAAAATTTTCAATTGGTGGGAGGCTGAATGGGAATCGGTAGAAGGATTTGATGAATTCTACACATTGTGTTATAATATGAAATTGGTTGGTATTCGTAAAAGCTTATGGTTGATATCAATTTCGACAGCCTGCTGGACAGTATGGTTGGTAAGAAATGGACTTGTCTTTGAAAGAAAGATGATGACCATGGAAACTTTGATTTTTCAATCAAAGATGAGGGCATTGTTGTGGATAAGGTCTGTCTATGATGGTTTATTGATGCAGGAGAGCTCTTGGCGGATTTGTTCGAATAGGTGCGGGATAGACACAATTAAATCCAGATCATCCTCATCGATATGGTGCCCTCCTTCGGAAGGATGTTTAAAGTTCAATGTATGTGGGATAGCAAATGATGATAGTGCAGGTTGTGGAGGTGTTTTGAGAGATATGGAGGGTGTTGCAAGAGCTCTATTTTCAGGTCTTATTGCAACAAATGATGCTGATTCAGCAGAGGTAGGAGCGTTGCTTTTAGCATTGGAAGTATTTATATCTTTGGAATGGAAGATAAATGACTCATTGTTTGTAGAAATCGGTTCTAATGTGATTTTCAATTGGTGTGCAAACAAGTTGATGAGACCATGGTCACTACAATCAACATTTGCAGATATTGAGAGGAAAATTGAGAAGGTAGGTAGTGTTGTATTTTCGATGGAAGATAAGAAAGGAAATGAAATGGCCTCAACCTTAGCGATAGTAGGTTTAAATCGTGGAGACATGTTTAAAGCTTAGTGGTGAGCATTAGATTTGATGTCAAACTTCGGTTTTCAATTGTAGAAAATGTTACATTATGGGACTTTGAACTTTTGAATGTTGTTTTTGTTGTATTTACAACAGATTAATTCGAATGAAACAAACAAACAAAAAAAATCCCTACAATGAGACAACAATCACCTTTGAAGATATAACCCTAATCATGAGTTTTCCAATAGAAAGAGTTGTTGCAAATGATGTGGCTTAATTTGATTTAGATCCATAAATGAATAGGTTAATTGAGCATTATCCAATCGATGATGAGGATGATATCAATAGAGAGTCAAGTATATTTAGTTGGATACATTGGTGAAGCATTTGCTAGTAGACGATGTGACCAATAAAGAGTTAAAGCAGTATATTAGTGTACATACTGTACATCATCGGTGAAATGCTTATGTGTAAGTCTGAGATTTGGGAGTCACTAACAGTTAATGTATTTGCCTTTGTTTGAAGACCTCACCTATGTTTCCATGTACAATTGGAGGTTTGCGCTACTGAAATTATTGTACCAAACACTTTTGAGAGTGACCATCCAGTTAAAAATAATTAAACAAGTGCTACACCCTAATGCAAGTACGGGTATGGTCATCCTTGTTCACTAGCAAAAAGGTAAAAATATATTTTATATTAAACATTTGCCACGTATTCGAGGTTATAAGTTTAATGTGCTTTATAAGTAATTAATAAAATTGTTAAAAACATAAAATAAGCTATGGTTTATAACATAGTTATAATATTAATTAATTTTTATTTTAAATTCTAAATCTTAACCATGAAACAAAATCTCCAAAGATTTATTAATTTGTATAAAAGAGATTTTAAACCCTTATATTAAAAATAATTTAAGAATAAATTAACCCTCAATCGAAAGTAACATCTATTTCAACTTTTAATTGAATTTAAATAATTAATTAAGCTCTCAAATCGACACTTCTGCGAAAGTCCTTAAATGTAGTTAATTTTGTCACGTGGTACATTAAAGTCGTGCCACATGGCAAAATTTGATAAATTCTCTTAAATTAAAAAAAAGTTAAAAATCATAAAAGAAAATCTAAAATTCAAACTTTGCAACAAAATTTAAAAGATAATTTTTTAAAAAATATATAAAAAAAATTTAGAACTTTTATACACCCTAACCACCGGTTGTGGCCTTCGCCACATACACCCAAGCTACCTTACTATCCACTACCGCTGGTCAAATCACCACCAACATTGCCTCCAAAGTCACCAGTCTACCCCAATCCAGCAATAGTGAACCCACTAACACCATCGGTTCTACCACCTCTATCGCTTCCAATTGTGAACCCACCAACACCATCGATTCTACCACCACCATCACAACCTATTGTGAACCCACAAACGCCTCCTATCGTGAAGCCACCTCCCACCACCAACGGCGCGAAAGACACATGTTGTCCTATCCTACAAGGGCTATTGAATTTAGACACTGCCATTTGCCTTTGTACTACGATCAAAGCCAAGCTTTTGAATATCAATATTATAATCCCATAGATCTTCAGGTCCTCATTCACTGTGGTAAAACTCCACCTCCAGGGTTTCAATGTCCAACACAATGATGAAAAAAAAAACCTGTTTTTTTCGATGAAAAATAACAAATATTTTCATTTCGGGTTATATGTTCTTTTAATAATCAATGGTGTTTTGCTGGTTGATGATTATCATAAACACATGCCTTTGGTTAGATCTTTTAATAACAAAAATTATAATTTTTATAAATTTTAAAATTCTATTTTTTATTTTTAAATGATTTTATATTATTTTTAATATTTTAATATTTTATTCATTTTTATATTTTTATGAATTTTATTTTTTTTAAAAAATAAAAAGATTTAAGTTTTTTTAGAATTTAAAAAAGAAGAAGAGAAATTACTAAATTTCGCTATGTGGACAACCATGACGTGCCATATGGCAAAGTTAACGACATTAAAATATCAATTCGATTAAAAGTTCAATTAGATGCTGTTTTAGATTGAGGGCTCAATTGATTATTGAATTATTTTTAATGAATTTTTCATATAATAATCCAAATTTAAAAGGTAAGTTAAAATTATTGAATTGAGCATGAGTAATTTCAAATAATATTTGGAAATTAAAATAAAATAGAGAAAAGTCAGATAATTTTAATTGCGGATAAAATAATTGTAAGTGGGAATGAAGTTGCATGGTTTTTCGTATTCAGATAATGTTTGATAGCTGAAGCTGGTTATGTTAGAATTTTGGGCCATTTAAATTGTTAGTTATTGTATTTGTGTAAACACATGTTCACCCTAACTCAGCCATCCTCTACCTCATTTTTTGTAATTTTCAAACGTTGAGTCATTCTACATTTTTACTTAAAATATTTCAGTTTTTTCATCTAAGTTAAAAAAAAAGTAAAATAACTTTTTTGTCCTCAATATTTGTAGTTTTTAATCAATTTGGTCCTTACCCTAAATATTTTTTTTAAAATTAATATTTTTCCATATTTTAAATAAAAACATAAAATTAAAAGAAATATATATTTTTAAAACCTAAAATTATGAAAAAAGAAAGAAACTATTTAAAATTCAAAAAATAGAAAATAAAAAATCATTTTAAACATATATAAAAATTCTGAAATTCAATGTTGCCTAAAATCAAACCAAATCGGCCAATCGAACCGGTTGGATAAAAAATTGATTGGGGTATCGATCCGATGAGAGATAAAAATCATTTTGAAATTCAATTAGTTCATATCAGCTTACGGGTCAACTGATCTTTTTTACTTCTCATTGGATCAAAATCCTAGCCAATTTTCGGTCCAATCGATCTGGTTAGCTGGTTCAGTCCAATTAAGACAACATTGAATTTCAGAAATTTTTTATATATATTTAAAATGATAATTTTCATTTTCTATTTTTTGAATTTTAAATAGTGTCTACCTTTTTCATAATTTTAGATTTTTAAAAAAATATATTTTTAATTTTTTTATGTTTTTATTTATAATATGGAAAAAAAATTATTTACTTTTAAAAGGTAAGGATCAAATTGATAAAAAATTGCAAAAATTGAAGACTAATTTTTTTTTATCTTTTTATGACAACCACTAACAACAAAATTAAACAGAGAGATCAAGACTTTTAAATAAATGTACAATGGTTTATGTCTCAAATTAAAGTATATGGATTAAATTCTAAATTTTAAAAGAATACACAAACTTTTAATATATTTAAACCTAATTTTTTCTATTCTTGGATTCAACCCTATGTATATTTAAACTAACCTTTTTTCTTGAAAATTCTAATGTTTTTCAATAAAAATCGATGAGGTATAAAGTATTTTTATTGGAAAATTTAAGCTAAGATGCTCCCCTAAGTAAATGCTTAAGTATAACTTGACCATACACCTTTATATGCTCCTAGGAACAAAAAAAAATACAATATGAGTATGTCAAAAGCCTTATACAAGTATACCTAAAACCTATACAAAGCATTTTAACATGTGTATAATTCTAAAATATGTGGCTAATATACAACCTTGCACTACTAACTCTACTATGGAGGCCGAGTATGTGGTTGCTTTTGAGGCAATGAAAGAAGCAATATGACTTCAAAAATTCTTAACCAAACTTGAAGTTCTTCTTGATATGGAAAAAGCTATACATTTCGTACAAGGCATATTTGGCACATGTCACATATTACAAGCATGCTTGCATACAAATGCACATATATATAACCTACATGAACCTAGATCTATCTAATGACAACAAATATACTCTAAAACTTACACTACTTGGATAAGAAAAAAACTTAACTTTAAGTATTTAGAAACTCATTTTTGCTTTGAAAATGACCATTAAAGAATTCAAAACTTGAAAAATACGATTTTGACCAATATGAACTATTTCCAACAACTTTCAAATAATGAAACAAACTTGTTCAATTGATCAAATGGTTTAAATTAACAAGGAAAACTAAAAAACAAAATTTGAAAGCACATTTCCTTGAATTTGGATTCAAAATGGACAATTTTGCTAAAATATCATTTCAAAGCTCTTTATACCATTTAGTGAAGCCTTATAACCCATTTAAAATGTGTCTAAATGGTTTCCATGTCCATAAATCATTAAAATAAAATTTTGATAATTTAAGCTTCAAAAGTCCTACAAATTTGCATTCAAAACATAAGAACTCAAATTATTGTAAGGTTGCTATATCTCTTTGTCCAAGAAAATTTAAAAGTAAATTCTTAAAATGTTCTAATCATTTTCTCATAATTTACTCAAATGAATTTTCATACTTGCAAAAACTTTTTTTTATATAATAAAAATATGAAAATCATTAAGCTTTATTTCCTCCTCCCAGGATGTGCAAAAATGCAATACATTCAAATATGCATACATTCTATAAACATATTCAAGTATAATCATATAAAAAATTCAACCAATTAACCATAAATCATGCTTGAAGAACTTAAGAATATTTTTAGACATGATAGCAATATTATCCAACAATTCAATTCCAAACTATGATTAGAAACAAAAACATCAATAGGCAACTAATTTAATCATTTTCAATAAGGTATTGGTGTAGAGGTTACCTATAATTCCTTTTGTGCTAAGAGCATCCAAATTTTTGTGCTTTGCTCCCCATTTCTCCAACACACCTACAAGAGACATCTACTTGCATTTTGGTACCCAAATTGCTTTGGATCTTTCGAGGTTTCTTTTTGAAACTCATACTTGTCTAATTTTATACTGAATTTTTCTTTATTGGACAGTATGTAATGTATGACCATGCAAATGACAATGTTCACCTTTGCTATTTTTGTTGAGTTTTCTAATAAAAATTCTTTTTCTTTACTCAATCTTTTAAATTTTGTTTTCAAATCAAGATTTTCTTGTTCAAATGTAGCACATTTAATTTTGAAATCTTCTAAATCATTTTTCAAAATTTTATTTTCACTTTTAAAATTATTTTTTGTCTTTAAAATAAAATTGTTTTCCACTTTATGCTTGAAAATCGTTTTCTTATGTTTGGAATTCATTGTCTCAAATTCCAAAAATAACTCATCAAAAGCATCTTCTAAATTATTAAAAGTATAAGAGTTAACAATACATGAGTTAGAAGATACCTTTTGCTCTTCAAGAGCCATGAAACAAAGGTTGTCAAGGCCTTCACTATTGGAGTCATCATCATGGGAAGTGTCATTATCACTCAAAGTGGCTACCATGGCTTTCTTTTTTCCCTTTTGCTTCTTCCTCAAAGGGCCATCATACTTGTTATGCTTCGGCTTCTTGTAGCAAATTATTTTCTTTTCTTGAAGCCTCTTGCCTTTGTCCATTTTCATGGACTTTTTGAATTTCTTGGCAAGTATGATTACATCATGATCATTGATTTCTTCTTGAATAAAGGAATTTAAAGTAACTCCTACTTGTTTAGGTTTTTCCTTTCCATGCTTCAACTTCATCTTATAGGTAAGGAGTGAACCTATAATCTCATCCAAAGAAAGCTTATCTAAATCCTTGGATTCCTTAATAGTCGTCACTTTTTCTTCTTATTCTTTTGGTAGGCTATTGAGCAATTTCTTCACCATTTCTTTGTTGGAATAAGCCTTCCCAAGTGCCTTCAATCCATTAATGATGCCGCTGAATCTTTTTGACATGTCTTCGATGATGTCATTTGACTTCTTCTTAAAAAGCTCGTAGTCAAGTGTGAGTAAACCAATCTTGGATTCCTTGACTTGTTCCTTCATGAGTAGTGACAAACTTTTCCTAAATCTCCTTAGCACTTTGACATTGAAACACTCTATTGTACTCATTAGGCCCTAATGCACAAAAGAGAGTGTGCATACTCTTTGCATTTTATTGAGCCTTCTTCTTGTCACCATCTTCCCACTCATCTTCATCATTGGGCACCTTTAAATCACCATTTGAGATAATCCTCCACACATGAAAATTATTGGTTTGAATGAAGAGTTTCATTTAGGGCTGATCATAGGCCGAGCCTCAACAGAATTTTAAGCTCAGGCTTGCCCTGGCCTAAAAAATGAGCTTAAAATTTTGCCTAAACTCGGCTCGGATTATAGATGCTAAACTCGAACTTGACCCGTATTAATTTTTAGATTACTTTATTATATAAAAAAATTTAAAAATATAATATATCAAATACATTTAAAAACATTAAAACAAATGTTTTCCAACAAATTGAAAATACATTAAAAAGTTTTTATACTAAGATAGTTGCAACTAAAATAGTAGCAAAATTAAGAAAAAAAAACAAAAGTTCTACAATATCCAAATAATATTAAAAATGGCAAGAAAACAACATTAAAAATGGACGCGAAATAATAGTGAAATAACACCAAAAATAGCACCCAAAACAACCTGCAAAATGTAATCAACCAACTAAAATATCTATATATCAACCAATCAACATATTTAATTTTATAACAAGCTATAAATCGTAAGCTAAATGAATTTTATTTATGAAATTTCAAAGTATAATACAACATTTCCTGCCAACCACAATCTCAACCAATGAATTTAGTCAATTGAGCTCAATATCAAATTTCAACTTATATTCCAACATTTAGCTTCAATTGCACTTACAAATACTTGTCAAATTAAGGATCGTCTTACGGATTTGAGTACATCGTTTGCCCGGTGCCATGATTTGCTTGAATATTTTACAATACTATAACTCAGTATGGTTTCCTTCATTGAAATACCATACCTACTTTTCACAACTCAGTATGGTTTTCTTCACTGAAACACCATACCTACTTTTCACAACTCAGTATGGTTTTCACCTACTTTTCACAACTCAGTATGGTTTTCATCACTGAAACACCATACCTACTTTTCACAACTCAGTATGGCTTTCTTCACTGAAACACCATACCTACTTTTCACAATTTTCCATGGATTCACTATGGGCTTATTCGTCAATTCATCACTGATTACAGAACGTATGTACTCAATCATGTGTATCCCTTAATTTAAACTAACAATCATTTTTTTTCTCATTTTTGCCATAATCATAATTCAACAACAATATATGAATTGATACAATATATCATTCCCACATTAACAATTAATCATAAAAATTTAGCCGTATGAACTTACCTGGGCCAATTTGTAGGATTTGTAAAAGTTCAGAGACTATTTTGATACTTTCTCTTTTCCGCATTTATCTTCAGATTCCCGATCTATAATATAAATTTTTCCATTCATTAGCATCTAACTCAATACTAATTCACTTCACAATTTATGCCCTTTAATTTTTGAAATTACACTTTTACCCCAAAACTTACAGGTTACAATCTAGTCCCTACTCAATTAACACTTTAATTGAACTAATTTTTTTCCTCAAATAGCACTTTATCTAATAATTTTAGGCTATTAGACAGCCTTTGATATTCAGAATTTTAGTACAAAACCCCAATTCCTAGCTTTTTTCACAATTAAGTCCTAAAAATCATTTTCTACTAAATCACTTAATAAAATCATAATATAATAAAATTAAAGCTTCAAATCTATGATAATTCATCATAAAATTCCAGTACTCACTCATGGTAACTTTCAAAATCACTCATAGAATCATGGAAGAAACAATGATGTAGATGCTAATTACGAAAGGAAAGGTCATGAAACTGGAGAATGACTCAGCAAAAACCACAAGAATATGAAAGATGAAGTTCAAGCTATGAATAATAGGATTATTATTTATGTTTTAAATTTTATATCTGAATAAACTCGATGTTCTTCAAATATATGTCCTTATTAAATAGAGTTAATAATAAAATTTTGCAGAAACAAAAGTTAAGAACATAATAAATAGTTGCAGAAATAATCTAATTCATAATAAATATAATAAATAGTTGCAAAAACAAGAGTTTGCTTGAAACAGAGTTAAGAACAAAATAATCAAATGGAAAATAGGATACACAATTGATGGTCGGTGTTAAAGGGAGAAAGGGGGAAGAGTAGTGGTTAATTGTGGGAGGAAAATAAAAGAAAGGGGTTAAAAAAGGTTAAAAGTTGGTTGTTGCAGTTGACTGTGGCGAGTGGTTGGTAGGAAATGGGTGACAATCGGCTGTGAGAGGAAAAGAAAAGAAAGGGGGTTAAAAGTTGGTTGTGGCTGGTGGTCGATGGGTGTTGGAGTTGGTTGTTGGAGTCATTGTGATAGTGGCTAAGGATTTGGAAAAGAAAAGAAAAGAAATTAACTGTCATGAGAAAGGGGTGATAGTCGACTGTGGGAGGAAAGAAAAAGAAAGGGTAGCATGATATCTGTGGGAGGAAAAAAAGCTTACCCGAGGCCTGACCCATTTTGAAAATTAGCCTAATTTTTTTGTCATGCTAAAATTTTGTAGAAACAAAAGTTAAGAACATAATAAATAGTTGCAGAAACAATCTAATTCATAATAAATAGTTGCAAAAACAAGAGTTTTCTTGAAACAGAGTTAAGAACAAAATAATCAAATGGAAAATAGGATACACACTTGATGGTCGGTGTTAAAGGGAGAAAGGGGGAAGAGCAGTGGTTAATTGTGGGAGGAAAATAAAAGAAAGGGGTTAAAAAAGGTTAAAAGTTGGTTGTTGCAGTTGACTGTGGCGAGTGGTCGGTAGGAAATGGGTGACAATCGGCTGTGAGAGGAAAAGAAAAGAAAGGGGGGTTAAAAGTTGGTTGTGGCTGGTGGTCGATGGGTGTTGGAGTTGGTTGTTGGAGTCATTGTGATAGTGGCTAAGGATTTGGAAAAGAAAAGAAAAGAAAAGAAATTAACTGTCATGAGAAAGGGGTGATAGTCGACTGTGGGAGGAAAGAAAAAGAAAGGGTAGCATGATATCTATGGGAGGAAAAAAAGCTTACCCGAGGCCTGACCCATTTTGAAAATTAGCCTAATTTTTTTGTCCAAGCCTATTTCTTTGACGAGCCTTCGGGCCTGGTCGATTGTCCTGACCAATGATCAGGTCTAGTTTCATCATTGTCTTTCAATAAGAATATCTCTCTCCATTGAAGTAGGGAGGTCTCACAATGGATTGGCCTTCACCCAAGCTAGTTGAGTCAAAATCTTGTGCCATCTTTAAACTTGGTATTTTTTCTTTGGATCGTTTATTCTAGTGGTGAAACCTTTGATGGAGAACTAGCTTTGATACAATTGTTAGGCCTGAAAATACGAAGAGGGGTGAATTGGTATTTTGAAATTCTTTGTAAAGTTTTTGTAAATAATGATAAAAAGGAAGAAAAGCTTGGATAATTCGATTTATAGTAGTTCGACCCATTTCCTACCTCCACTACCTTGGTATACCTCAACAAAGGATTTCCCAAATCACTATACTTGAATTGTTACCTTTCAAGGAAAAAGTATAACCTTACAATCCCTATTTTTTTCACAAGGCTAAGAAAGAACCTTTCCCCTAGTTTTTATGGCTTAACTAGAACCTTCTAATTTTCACAAGGCTTAACTAAAACCCTTTATAAATTCCCTAAAGTTTTATACCTCAAAAGCCACAAGTAAGTTTTGAAATATATAAAAAAATGTAAACAATAAAGATCTCTCAAAAGTGTATGTTTACAAGTATTAAGCTCTATTAAAGAATGAAAATGATAATGATAAAAGGATCTAACAATAAGCAAATAAGAGATATGTACAAGAGAAAATGATGAAATAAAAAATTGGAGGCTTTTCTCTTGATTTCTACGCTTGGATGTTCATCTCTTGTGCCTTGATGTGTTTTTTTTACTTGTATTTATATCAAGGAATGAGCATGAGGATGTTGATGATTGTTGGGGATGAATTCTAGCCGTTAGAAGCACAAATTTCGAACTTAAAAACACTTACGAAGCTTTGGAGTACGGTACCTTTGTTCAAAATTTGACTATTGAGCCACGTGTATTGCACCCCCGCTAGAAGGGTACGGTACCTCTTAAAGAGAATGCGATACCTAGGTGGAAGGGTGTTGTAACACCCCAAAATATAGGGGATTATTTGTAATGAATAAGAAATAATTAAGCCTTAGGCTTGATGGTTAAGTAGACTTGTATAGTCTTTAAAGATCTTAGGTTCAAACCACACCTCTCCCATTCTTTTCTTTTAATTTTCAGCAAACAAAAATGAAAACCACTATAAAATAAATATTATTTAGAGTAGAAACCTACTAAGAAATGGGTAGTAGCCTAATGGTTAAGCACTTGTTCCTTCTATTTGCACAACTAGGTTTGAACCACCCAAGTCCCTTTTATTTTATTTCAGCAGAATGAGGGAAATTACCATGCAACCCCTTCAGATTTGAAAATCCTAGCTATTTAGTCTCTTTTTCCCTAATTACACTAGGATTATTTTTCTTTTTCCATTCAAATTAAAATTTCTCTTTTATCTTCCTATTTCTTCTAATTTTCTCCATCCTCTTATTTGCATTAAATTTTCTCTCCATTACTGAATTTATTTTGCTCTTGATATCAAATTAATCCCAGATAAATTGTGATAAATTGATTCTCTACCGATTGTTGAATTTATCATCACTAGCCTCCATAATTCCATCAAGTTCAGTAAGTATATCTCATTCTAAAATTTAGACCCCGAATTTCATAAAATTTCTATTTGATATTAATCTTTCAAATCAATTAGTCAGTCTATCACGATTCTTGACAAATCTTTCGCTAATACCATTGAATCATGATAAATCTTAGAAAAAAAATGTTAACTCATGTGAAATTATCATTTGAAGGACTCATTTTAAGTTCATCAAACCAGATTTGAGCGCAAGGAACGTCGTTCAAGATCCTGGTGGTGTGTGTGTTCTTTTACAAGTGAATCGGGGCAAACCGTGCCTAGGATAGGACCACACAGTCTGCTACATTAACGTGTGGGGCACCCGTATGGACCACACGACCCCTCACATGGCCATGTTCCCCCTTCAACCCTAGGAATTTTGAATCTCACACGGCCCAAAGCCTTCTACACGGCTTACCACACGGTCGTGTCTCTCCTGTACCTTGATTTTGCAATTTCCACACGACTTCAGTCAGTTACACGGCCTAGCCACATGTCCATGTAACCCCTCCACATGACTTAAGGCATTTCGCACAGCCTGGCCACACAGCTAGACCTGTCCATGCCCGGTCCGGCCCGACGTCCCGCCCGAAATATGGGAGGGTTCGGGTAAAAATATAGGCCTGAAATATGGGCTTGGGCAAAAAAACGAGGCCCGTTTAAAAAATAGGCTGGGCTCGGGCTCAACTTTTTTGGCCCGAGCCCGGCCCGGCCCGAATATAATAAATATATACTTTTTATTTTTATTTTTTAATTTTAAAATACTTTAAAAATATTTTTATTTTTTATTTTTAAAATATTTTTTTGTGTTTATTAAAAATCGGGCCGGGCCGGGCCGGGTCGGGTTCATTATTTTTTTCCCAGGCTAGGCTTGGGAAAAATTTTAGGCCCATATTTCGGGCCGAGCCGGGCCCGGGCCTAAGAGTCTGGCTAAAATTTTTTTTTCCGGGCCCGGCCCGGCCCATGGACAGGTCTACACACAGCCATGTGCCCCTATTTTTCAAATTTTACAGTTTTTCTCAAAATTTTATGTTTTGATGAGTTAAGTCCCTAAATGATCCTTGAACTATTTTAATGTTTTAATTTATTCAAATAATTCCCTGATAATATGAATAATGTTAGAACCCATAACCTGATTAGCTGAATTATGTTATATATATAATTGCATAAATTGAGAATGATATATATGTCTATTGTATCTATATTTGTGATTGTACGTACAACCTACCTTATGTTACCGTAAACTGAACTCATGATAAGCATGCTTTTTGCTACTGAATCAATCTATTATATGCATAATATTTGCCGCTAAATCGAACTATTATAAACATAATGATTGCTATCGTAATGTTCTGTTTAAATCATATTAAATGCTACTATATTAATATGTTTCGAGCATGTCATATTGCATTGGATGGGGTGGGACAATATGAATGGAAAACGTTAAGCAGTTTATCTACGCCGTTTGAGTGGTTTAACTACACCGTACTAACAACTTTAAATCTGCAAAAAGGTTGTGTATTCACAACCTATTGACAGCTTGTCTGCAAAAACTTTTTATCAAAAACCCCAGTGGTTCATCCACCCTTTTTTTACTAGTGGTTTATCCACAAGGAGTGGTTCATACACAATGATGAGTGGTTTATCCACAATGTGGTGTAAAGGTAGAGGAGTTCTAGAACTCCTACTATGGTGTGTAGTAGTAGGGTAGGACCTTTTTCTGATATTTGATATTGCATTGTGCTCATAAGCATATACATAGTGGTGAACATTGAGATATTGTGATGATGAGATGAACTAAAAAAATCGATATTTGGAAATTACTATTGTGAAATCTTTGATACTATTGATGATTATTTTGAAAAATTGATTCTCTGATTTGCTATTTGATTGCGATCATACTATGCATTATTATTTAATATGATTTATCGACTATTTGCACTGATCTTCTTGTGATTGAACTTACACTAAGCTTCATAGCTTATTACCCTTTATTCTCAATCATTACAGATAACCTACCAGGATAGGACACAGACACGACATTCGGAGGGACTTGGCTTGGTTTTGTCTATCATATCATCTTAGAATTGTTATTTGAAATTTTCCATTATTCATAATTTGTAATGTTTTTTTTAAATTGTGGTATGAGACTTAAGTTTTTTAGGGATTATTTACCATGCGTGACCTTTAATTTTGATTAGGTTTTTAAAATTAGGGAATATAATTATTGATGCATGGAATACAACTTCTATTAAAACTAAGTTAGATATCAATTTATCCGCTGCTAGATCATAAATTTTTAAGTATTAAATAAGCCAAAAATTAAATAAGTTTTCAAAAGGAGTCAACATTATATAAGAAAGTTAAGCTAAATCGGTTTTTGATAAACTCGTAAACTTTTTAGAAAATAGACTAAAATTTTTTACCAAGATAAAAAAAAATTGTTTTAAAATGACTGTTTAATAAACCCCAATCGCTATTGGGCCATTCTGGTGGCTGATGTAATCTCCCAAGTTTGGGCCTAATGTTTAAGCTGGGTTTGAAAGGTTACAATGTGTTGTACCTTTGTGCCTTTTTGTAGATTGACTTCTAGGTACTGCACCTTTTGGTCAAAGTGTTGTACCTACCTTGAAAACACTTGAAAAAATTCATAAAAAAATATTTTTCAAGCCTTAAAATTGATTGAAAATGTTTGATAAAATTTTCAACCATATTTTCACTGAATGACTTTAAAATATAATATACAAAATTTATCTTAAATGTTATATCAAAATATTGGGATATCAAAGCTAACATTGATATATAATTTTTTAATAAAATATTATTTAAAATTAGTTTTTATTTTTACTTAAAAATAAAAATCGAAAATATTTTATAAAGAGAATTTCCAAAAGTTTGAAACACTTGAAATTAACGGGAGATAATGCTAGTTTAACATAATATAAATCATACAATTAATATGATTGTTATTGTAATTGTCGAAACCTTTTTTTGAATTCGACTTTTTATTTTAAAAATGAAAGTGGGAGTCGCCGCCAATCTTTTTTTATGAGGTGTGATCGAATCACCTCGTAATTTGATTGTTTAAATAAAAGGCTTGATTTACTAAAACAGTGATTTTTGGTCTACAAAATCCAGAAAATGGGCTCGGGAGCCGATTACACTCGAGGAAGGATTAACATCCCCGTTACGCTCAAAATTGGTACCTAATTGATTACTCGATGTCTTAGTATCGAAAAATAAAAATTTGAGAAGAATTTAAAACGCAATCCCACTTTGCATAATGTTATTTTTAATTAAAATCACATGAATAAATCAAAACGTATGTAAAAGGCCCTCTTATCTCAAGGTAAACAAAAAGGTCACGTCCCGTAAGTTAGGACACGACATCTCAAATCCTCAAAAATAAGCTTGCTCATTATTCGATTATTTAATTAATTCTCATGTATTTTAATTTTAAAAAGGATATTTGTTTATCTAGGTTCAAAGAGAAAATTGAACCCTATAAGTTAGGGCACAACTTCTCGAATTGCCAAATACAAAACATTGCCTTGTTTTTTTTTTTAATTTCCCGTTTTTATACATTGAGTAAAAAATGAATGTAACACTTTAAGAATTGTGTATTTAACTTATTCGAGCATAGTATAGAAATGGGTAAATATATTTGAATTGTAACACCCCAACCCGTATCCCTCGTCAGAATCGGGTTACGGAGCATTACCAGAGTTTACCGATTAAACAGACATAAATTTCAAACACAAACACATATTCATATGTATATAGTAAACCAATATTAAACTTATAACATCATTTACAATTAAACCACAAAATAACTATTATTTAGACACCCTAGGTACATGCCGGCACAAAGGATAAACATCACCACATTTGAGTTCGGGATTGTTGTTGGATGCTGAATCAACGATCAAAAGATAAGTACCTAACCCGCGCACGGAAAATAGAACCATATGTTGAGTAAAACTGAGTGGTATTTCTATAATTCGAATATTTAAAAACATAACAATATAATATGCACATATTAATTATAGGCACAATTGAATATTTAAAACCACATTTATTCATACAATGGCATTAGGCATGCATTACTCAATTCATGAATACATCATTATATACCATACTCAATTTTCATCACTTGCTATATATAATAGCTTTCCATAATTTATTCACATATCATTTAAACAATGACACTATCCATTCCACATTCAATTATAGAACTTTAATTATATGTTTACCCCTATTAACACGACTCGGACTTGGACGGATACACGGATCCAACCAACACACCAGTTTGGCACCTAGTGCCTCATCGAATAATTCGAAGTAGTAAATTGACACCCAGTGTCTCATTGAATAAATTCAAAGTAGTAAATTGACACCCAGTGTCTCATCGGTTAAATCGAAGTAAATTGGCACCCAGTGCCTCATCGACTCGAAGTCGAAGAAATCCCTGAACACTTTCAATCCTATGTCATGCCATCTATATCCGACTCAGCCCGATACAGTTAATAGGGTTTCAATTCACTTTCCAAATGCAATAAATATCCAATATTCAAATTTCACATTAATATTCATTTCAATTCAAATAATCAATATATTCATAATATATATATCAATGCAATCCATTCAATCAACTTTTAATTCAATTCAATGTCAAAGTGCTAAATACTCACCTCAACACTTATCACATGCATTAAATAAAAAATAAAACAATTAATAACTAGTTTCGGATTATAGAAATACAAACCAAAAATTCCGAGCTATTTCCCATCGACTTTATCTTTCCCCTTTTTAGTCGAGGATTCTGGTACGACGCTAGCTATGGAATTAAAACAATGAAAATTCATCAATACAACACAATTGAATTTCATATTGCATATTTTAAATTTTCGCTCAATATTTGCCTAATTTTTAATTTAGTCCCTAAATCGAGACTAACTTTATTTCTTTACAATTAATCCTATATTTTCATACAAATTTCACTTTAAACTAAATTTAACTCCTTATTTTTACTTAAATCCCTAAATTTCAATATTTTTACAATTTAGTCCCTGTTATTCAAATTTTACAATTTATTCTACAATTTAGTCTTTTTTTCATTTCTAGCTGAAAAATCAGTCAATTTAGTCCTTAATACTAAAATTATTCAACATTGACAACACTTAAAAACTCAATAATTTCTAAAATGTCGACATGGGTCAGGTAGCATTTAAAACCGGGATCCTAAAAACATAAAAATTACAAAAAATGGACTAAATTGACTAACCAATTGAACTTGGAAACTTTGAAACCCTAGCCTTGTCTTTCTCCTTTCTTTCTTTCCCTTTTTCTTTTTCTTTCCTTCCTTTCTCTCTTATTATTTTTTTTATTCATTCATTCATTCATTTATTATTATAATATATATACTTAATACTTAAGTAAAATATATTATAATATATATTAACTTTAATTTATTATTAATATATATAATTTTTACTCTTATGCCGCCTCTTTAAAGGACAATGGCATAATTGCTTCTTTAGTTCTTTTAATTTTTCTTTAATCTATAATTCAACTTTCACTCGATATGTAATTTAGTCCTTATACCTAATTACTCTTAATTCATGCAAATTCACTTGAAAACTTTGAAACCCTAGCCTTGTCTTTCTCATTTCTTTCTTTCCATTTTTCTTATTCTTTCCTTCCTTTCTCTCTTCTTATTTTTTTATTCATTCATTCATTCATTTATTATTATAATATATATATACTTAATACTTAAATAAAATATATTATAATATATATTAACTTTAATTTATTATTAATATATATAATTTTTACTCTTATGCCGCCTCTTTAAAGGACAATGGCATAATTGCTTCTTTAGTTCTTTTAATTTTTCTTTAATCCATAATTCAACTTTCACTCGATATGTAATTTAGTCCTTATACCTAATTACTCTTAATTCATGCAAATTCACTTACCCAAAACCTAATTAACTACCCAACTAGCTTCGTAAATATTTATTTTAAATATTTACGAGTCTAATTTACAGGAACGGAGTCTCGGGAATACACTTTTCGATACCCCTGGCTATCAGGTCGTTATATGAATACGGTTCATGACATGGTTGTAGCAATAATAAAATTAAATGGAAAAAATGAAACCAAAATATATGATAAAAAAATACCATACTAGTAAATGATGATATAACCATAATAATAAAACACCAAATAATAACAATGGCAATAATCACATTAATTACTATTCTAATACTAATTAAATAATAAAGGAAAAAATAATAATAATGATAATAATAACAATAATAATAATGATAACAAAATATAAAAGTATATAAAAGGAATATGAATAAATGAATTTTAATTATTGAAAAAAGTTAAATAAATAATAAATAAAATAAAATAATAAATAAATAAAACAGTTTGTAAAAAAAATTGAAGTTAAATAAACCAATGATCGAATTGGAATTAGAATGAAATTATGGGGTATAAAAAAATTGTAAATAATAAAAAATAAGTAATAAAATAGAAATAAGGATCAAAATGAAATGCGCGAAAAGAAATAGGGACTAAATGGAAAATCATCGCAAACTTCCTAAACACACCGTTTCAATAGGGACCAAAATGGATAAAGATAAAATTAAATGGTAAAATTAAAAAAAAATAAGAAATAGGACCGGATTGGAAACCGCCTAAAAAGCGGAAGGACTAGGGTTGCAATTATACACTAGGCAGAAAAACACAAGGATCCTAAGGTTGTTGGGTCGGGTAATTGGGCCGGCCCCCAAAACGACGTCGATCTGGGGTATTTAAGACCATCCTAAAACGGCGTCGTTTAACAAGCCTATTTAAGTCAAAAAAAAATTTCAAAAAAATCATTTCAACCCGTGCTTAGAAAAATTTTAAAAACCTTCTTTTTTCTCTCTAAGCCTTCTTCGATCGGCCTTGGTGCCGGCCAGTTTCGTCCACAACGGTCGTCAGCGACGGCTCCGCCGTCCACTATGGTCGAAATCACAAAGACCCTATTTTCGGCCTTTCGACGCCCACAGTCTGGATCTAAAGGCCAAAAGCATTAAAAGGTAAAAAAACCAAAAAAGCTTCGATCTTTTCTTTTTCTATTCGCCCTCTTTTTATATATATATTTTTTGCTTTCGAAAAAAATAAATAAACAAAAAAATCACCTTCTTGATTAAAGTTAATATTTGATCTCTGTCTTTTGATGGTTCTTTTTTGTATTTTTTCTGTATTCAATTTCTTTTTTTTTTCAAAAAAGAAAACCCATTACAATTGGTTTTTTAGGCTTTTTATAGCCGTTTTACAACATTATTTTTCTATTTTTTCTACTGTTCCGCACTGTTTCTTGCGTGGTTGGTTGTTGTCCTTGTAGATGGTGGTTGACGGTGCCAGAGCAGTTGATGGTGGCAAGCACTAGGGTGTGGCGACGGTGCAGGCTAGGGTGCGGCACTAAGGTTTTTTTTTCTTTTTTTTTTCGAAAATAGTTTAGGCTGTTAGGCCTTAGGGTTTGTGTTATTTGGGCCATTTTGGCTTGTAACATAATGGGTTTGTATTGTAATTGGACTGTTGTATTTTAGACTTTGTAATTGGGTTTGAAAAATTTTTATTTTTATTATTTCTGTTTCTGCTTGGGCCCGGGCTAAATTGGCCTATTACAACTGCCCTCTTTGCTCGTTGACGTGTAATGAGAATGGAGCAAATACTTTAAAAAGGGCCAACTTTGTCTGGTCTTGCCGAATCTCGACTTCTTTGGTGTTTCTCCTTTCCAAGTAGCCTCATTCTAACCCACTACAACTCAGGGGTATAGGAATAGTAGTTTCAATCTACTTCACTGCAACTTCAAGAAGAAGACTTGTAGCTTCAATCTGCTCCATTGCAACTTCAGGGAGATAAGATTTGTAACTTGTAGCTTTACTCTATTCTACTGTAGCTTCAGGGAAATAAGACTTGCTATGGTAGATTTAATCCGACCTACTGCAACTTTAGAGGTATTGAATTTGTTGTTCAATCTACTCCCCTACAACTTTAGAGAGACTAGATTTGTAGCTTTAACCTACTCCACTGCAACTTTAGGGAGATAAGATTTGCGTCTTCAATCTACTCCACTGCAACTTCAAGAAGATGAGATTTGTAACTTCAATCTGCTCCACTGCAACTTTAGGGAGATAAGATTTTTAACTTCAATTTACTCCAGCTTCAGGGAGATAAGATTTGTAACTTCAATTTTCTCCATTTCAACTTTAGGAAGATAAGATTTGTAACTTCAATCTGTTCCACTGTAACTTCAGAGAGATAAGATTTGCTATTTTCAATCTGCTCCACTACAACTTTAAGGAGATAAAATTTGTAACTTCAATCAGCTCCACTGCAACTTCAGGGAGATAAGATATGTGGCTTTAGTCTGTCCACTGCAACTTTAGGGAGATAAAATTTGCCACGATAACTTCAATCCGTCCCACTGCAACTTCAAAGGTAGAGGATTTGTGGTTTCATTGATCTATTACATCGTTCTTTGGGGAACATGACCTGTAGAATCCATTTCATGGGCCTAAATTTATGCCAAACGATTAGGATGTTATGATCAGAATAAATCAAATGCTCCTAAATAAATATGTGTGAATGATGTTTGCATGAATGTAAAATATCATTTTTCAAGAATTTTCCCCTTTTAATGCTTAGGTTGACATTGCTCGTTGTTCATCAAGGTTCTATCACTGACGCATTACCCTACCTTCTTGTTCAGCTGGTATCTTTGATAGAAAACCCATAGAAATAATCACAATTTAAACTATTCATTTCTAAACATTTCCAACTCTTAGATTTGTTTAGTTCTAACTAGTGGTCCTGTTTCAAGTCCTTGTACTATTTAGAAAACCATTCAGAGCAATATGTAGAAATCCTTTTACTTGAATATTATTTGTCCATTAATCGTTGTTTCAATGAAAAATGCTTGAAAAAGATCGTAACAATGGACAATATTGAAATTTATTGGGAGCAGAGCTCGAAATAAATAGATTAATCAAAGATAGCAAGCGTTGCTAAAATACCAAAAATGAGTAAGATAAAAATAGGTGCGCTAAATATCGCATCACGAACTTTTCTGCACGAACTTCTTAAGGACCATTTTGAGCCTGATATGTGTTTAGGAGATCTAGAGTACTTTGTTGATGTCCCAAGATGTAACGTTCCTTCTCCTTATTAATTATGAGGGGACACGACTACCACATGCCCCATATTCAATCAAAATTTGAATTGCCCTTTCACGGGTTTTCAACTCAAAAACCCTTTGGTCTCAAGGTGCGCTTTTGTGAGTTTTCGCCTTGACCTCTCCCTTTTTTTTTAGGTGAAATATTTCTTAACTGAGTCTGAATTCACAGGATTGAGGAAGTTCTTACCATCCATTTCGGTTAAAATCAGCGCTCCCCTAGAAAAGACTTTCTTTACCACATAAGGTCCTTTCCAGTTTGGCATCCACTTTCCTCTGCAGTCCTTTTGTACCCCTAGAAAACCATTAGCATGTGTTATGCAGACACCCTCATGGACTTCTTTTAAGATTTTTTTAGCCTCAACAGCATCTACACATCTTAGTAGCACCTGATCCTTTTTTCTTTTGTATAGGATCTCCCCATATAAGAAATAGTCATTGGCCAGTCTTCTTAGCATCCTTTTATCATTTTCAGTTGCCTGCTCCAGGTATTCACGGTTCTTTACATACCGCAGTATATCATGATACCAAGGGTGGTCATCTTTTTCTTCTTCCTCGATATTGTAACAATGAGTCGAAGCCTCATAAATACTCATCTGGATAAG
This sequence comes from Gossypium hirsutum, assembly GCF_007990345.1. Taxonomy (NCBI): domain Eukaryota; kingdom Viridiplantae; phylum Streptophyta; class Magnoliopsida; order Malvales; family Malvaceae; genus Gossypium; species Gossypium hirsutum. The sequence continues at coordinate 47,065,476 of NC_053448.1, read as the reverse complement.
TTTTACATCCTCTTATTTGTTCATTTTTATCATGGAAGCTAAAGTAGCCAGGGCGTCAGCCATCTGATTTTCATATCGTGAAAAGTAGCATAAGGTAATATCATCAAACTCTTTAATTAACTCCAGGATCAGCCTTCTATACTCAATCAACTTGGGATCTCTTATCTCTCATCCACCTTTGAGTTGATAGATCACTAGTGCAGAATCCCCACATACCTCTAGTATTTTGATATTGTGTTGTATGGCTGGACGGATATCCATGATGCATGCTTTGTATTCTGCCATACTGTTCATGTAATCAAAATCCAATTTACTAGTAAAGGGAGAATGATCCCCGTTTGGGGATATCAGGACCTCCTCGATTTCGTTACCCATAGCGTTTGAAGCTCCATCAAAATTTAGTTTCCAAGGATGAACTTCTTGAGCCTCTTCTTCAGTGGTTGCAACATACATCAGATCTTCATTCGAGAAATTAAAGTTCAAAGGCTCGTAATCTTCTAGATCTGTACTGGCTAGGAAATTTGCTATTGCACTCCCTTTTACTGATTTTTGGTTCACATAGATTAGCCAAGTTATGTGGTACAACATGTACTACCTCAGTCTCTAGGTTGTCTAGATCAAAGCGCAACAAAACTTCTCAATTGGTGAATATCTTGTCTCACATTCAGTGAATTTCTTACCAAGGTAGTATATTGCCCTTTCTTTTCTTCCTGACTCATCGTGTTGGCCTAGCACGCATCCATAGAATTTTGAAATACTGCCAAGTACAATATCAGTGGCTTATCTGGACTTGGTGGCATCAGTACTGGAGTACTAGATAGGTAATGTTTGACCTTGTCAAAAGTTTTCTAGCATTCTTCGTCCCATACGCCTGGATTATGTTTTTTAAGGGGACGGAATACAGGGTCGCATTTCTCTGTAAGTTTTGAAATGAATCAGGTGATGTAATTTAATCTTCCTAAGAAACCCCAAACCTCTTTTTAAGTGCGCAGCGGAGGCAACTCCTGCATAGCCTTGACTTTATCTGGGTCGATCTCGATCCCCTTTTTGCTAACTACGAATCCTATCAATTTTCCAGACCTAGCCTCGAAGGTACATTTTGTTGGATTGAGCTTTAGTTGAAATTTTCTCAATCTCAAGAACAATTTCCTCAGGACTTGTATATGCTCTTCTTCTGTTTGGGATTTTGCAATCATACCGTCGACATAAACCTCAATTTCTTTGTGCATCATAACATGAAACAAAGTTACCATGGCTCTTTGATACGTCGCTCTTACATTTTTCAGTCCAAATGGCATTACTTTATAGCAAAATGTTCCCTACATGGTTATGAATGTGGTCTTTTCCATATCTTCAAGATGCATCTTAATCTGGTTGTATTCGAAAAAGCCATCCATGAAGGAGAATAGTGAGTAACCTGCTGTGTTATCCACTAAGGTGTCGATGTGAGGTAACGGGAAACTATCTTTCGGGCTAGCCTTGTTTAGATCCCCTATAGTCTACACACATTCGCACATTCCCATTTTTCTTAGAGATAGGGACTATATTAGCTACCCATTCCTAGTATTTAACCACTTGTAGGAAACTAGCGTCAAATTGCTTATTGACCTCTTCTTTTATTTTTAACAGGACATTAGGCCTCATCCTTCAGAGTTTCTATTGAACTAGCTTGCATTCTTCCTTTATAGGGAGCCGGTGTACCATGATATTAGTACTTAGACCAGGCATGTCTTGATACGACCATACGAAGACATCTTTGAATTCTTGGAGTAACTCAATCAGGTCTCACTTTGTTTTTGCGGTGATGCAAGCTCCGATCTTCACCTATTTGTTTTCTTGTTCATCTCCTAAGCTCACAATTTCTATTGACTCTTTGTGAGGTAGAATTTGTTTCTCTTCTTGTTCTACCATCGTTAACAAATCAGGAGATATGTTATAATTTCGATCATCTTCAAAGTCCTGAGGTTCCTCTAGACACATATCTTGTTTAAAAGGAGATTTTAAGTCAGTAATAGCGTCGCTCATATCATTGATATCTAGAGACCTATTATAGGAACGAAGGAAGACCCAAAGAACAAATGAATCTAAGAATAATTATCTATGTGGTATGAGTATGAATGAAATGGAAAGAATAAAAGAATATTTTCCAAAATGAAATATAAAAATGTATTTTATTGAAATAAAAATAATTGACATATGTCTTTTTCACAAAAGGATTCTTATTGCTCTCAAGCTTAGGGCAATAAGTGTGTTTTGAATATTACTCTAAATTAGTTCTAAAAGTTACAGAGATCTCTTTCACAGTCCAATTGTTCAGAATACTTCCGGAGACATAAAGAGGAATGCCTGACAGGATTCCACCAATTCCTTCTTGGCATTGATGCTCAAGTTTCCCAACATTCCTTCCGGGCTTTCAATTCTTCGTTTAGGACAAGTGATTTCTCTTCACACAAACGTTTTGGATATATGGAGAAAGGTCATCGATTCCCATTTGACTTCTCCCCCACTCAGTCGCGCTCTTCTTCTTTCTTGTTTCTTCTCCAACTCCCTCTTCTTTTGCCTCGCATCTAGCTTGTATCCTAAGCCAAAATGGTCTCGTTTGTCCATCAGCGTTGGTGCCTCGACTCTCTCTTGAAATTATTTTTCGAGTCTTTTTCCACGTAAGATTGTTTTTTCAACCGTTAAATACAGGCCCATCTTCGTGGTTTTAGATATTCTTGGTACTGATATCTTGTTTCCTTCAAAAATGAAAGTTGCATTAACAAATCCTAGTAATCGAAAGGAACATTCTATTGCCTCATCATCCACTCCTGTGTATGGTGCGTCACTAGTTACGGATGCAATGTTATCTTCTTCAACGTTTATCGTCACTAGAGGACCCTCCGTTACTAACTTTAGTTTTTGGTGCAGTAACGATGGCACTGCCCCAGCTGAGTGAATCTGATATTTACTCAACAAGAAATTATAAGAGGGTTTGATATCCATCACCAAAAAATCTACCTCATATGTGTTCAGACAAATTATTAGAGGTATTTCAATCCTTCCGATCACCCTCATTTTTGTATCATCGAATGCTCTCACTATATTTTGGCAAGTCTTCATGTGAGAGCTATCACTCGTAATCTATTCAGTGTGGATAGAGGCAAGATGTTCAACGCAGATCTATTGTCGATTAACACCCCTGGTAATGTATATTCTTTGCTGCGGGTAATGATATGTAGGGCCCTCGTGGATTCTATGCCCCCTAGAGGTATTTCATCGTCATTAAAAAATATGAAATTGCTGGCACTTATATTGTTAACCAGACGGTCTAGCTTATTCACAGAGATATCATTAGCAATATAAGTTTCATTCAACACATTCAACAGCGCACTACGATGTGTCTCTGAGCTCAAGAGCAAAGTTAGTACTGATATGTAAGCTGGTTGTTTGTGTAGTTGTTCTACAACACTATACTTGCTATGCTTTAAGAATTTCAGGAATTCCTTAGCCTCATTCTCAATTCTTGCACTGTAGGATCATAGCGCCTACTACTGCGCATGTAGAAGCCAATATCCTGACCCTTTTCTGAAGTGCTAACTGAATTCTCCTTTCCTGGAATCATTACGTTACAGTCATAATTCTATGAGACCCTTTTGTTGTCCTTGTAGAAAAAGGCCACGGGTTTTTGAATTATGACTATCGGCGCAACTTGTGCTCCCACTTTATTATTTTTTCACCGTGAAATAATCACCACTAGGTGGTTGACCTTGTAGACCTTCTTTGTTGATCTTTCCTCTGAGGCGTAGATGTCTTCTCCTTCTGAGCCTTTGACATCTTCAAAAAATTCAATCTCATTACTATCCATTAGGCTTTGTGCCAAAGCTCTAAATTCAGTGCACTCCTGGATCTCATAACCTTTTTCAGCATGGAACTCACAGTAGCTCCTCATCCCATTAGGTACCTCTTTCGAATTTTGAACGATTAATCCCACGTTTATCATTTCTTGCTAGACCCATTTTAGCGGGGATCTCACTTCCGCAACATCAGTTTTGGTCCTCTTTCCTCCATTCTCAATTATTGGGTTTACCCCTTGGTCTAAATGACTGGGTAATTGATCCAGCCACGTTAGGTCTTGAGGGATCATCGAACCTTACAATCCCCATCTTGATGTACCTTTCAAACAAATTTTTAAATGCAGTGCAGTTCTCAATTGAGTGTCCCGTTATTCCTGCATGGTACTCGCATTGAGCATTTGCATGATATCATTTTGGGAATGAAGGTTGATGGGTTTCAAATAAAATGGGGATACTACATGCGCATCGAACAAATTTGATATAACTCTCTATATGTCATCGGGATGGGTGTGAACTGGACTTTTTTGTGTCTGGTCTTGAGTTAGACTCTTACCTCGAAGGGCCTTGATGGCTGGTTGTTACGATCCTTGGTTGACCTACAGTGACCGATTTTGATTAACCTTTATTATACACGCTCGTGGTGTTCACTTCATTTTTCTTCTTTCTCAGAGATGATCTTTTAGCGTTTTCTCATGCATCTATTTTCCCACTCCTTACTGCATTTTCAATCATCTCTCCGGACATTATCATATCTGAGAAGCTCTTGGTAACACTTCCCAATATATGGTTAATGAACGGGGCTTTTAAAGTGTTTATAAAAAGCATTGTTGCCTCTTTCTCGAGAAGAGGCGATTGGACTTGCGTTGCTACCTCTCTCCATCTCTGAGTGTACTACCTAAGACTTTCATTTTTCTTCTTCATACTTTGCAGCGTAATTCTATTGGGTGTCATGTCGATCACATGGCTGTATTGTTTCATGAAAGCCTATGTCAGGTTTTTCCATGAGTTGATTTTGGCATGGCTTAACTGGTTGTACCATTTGGTGACTGAACCGATCAAACTATCTTGGAAGTAGTGAATTAACAATTGGTCATTATTGACGTATCCCGTCATTCTTCGGTAGAACATTGTGGTATGGGCTTTAGGACAACTAGTCCCATTATATTTTTTAAATTCTAGAGTTTTGAATTTTGGTGGGAGCACTAGATTAGGGACTAAGCTCAACTCCTTAGCATTTACCTCGCAAAGGTAATCGGCATTCTCTATAGCTCTGAATTTCTCTTCCAACCACTTGCACCGATCTTCTAGTTGTTTCAACAGTTCTACTCTTACCTTTTCCTTTTACAATCTCGTCCAAATCTGGAACTGGATTGGTCGGATTATCCCTAGGGTTAGAACCTGAACCTATTGGGTAATTCAACAGTACTGAAGTGTCGGCTTGATACTGTTAAGGTCTTATGGTAACGGGTACCCTTTGTGGATAGGTATCTGGTTGGACTTGGACATTTACTTGGGTAAACCTTGGGGGTATATAGGGTCTTCATTATCATCCCTAGAGTTATTTACAGTACTTTTCCCTTTTTCAATCCCTTCGGCCAGCAACTAGGTCAACTGGCTTATCATGCTTCGTTGGGACTCTTATATTTGATCACTCATGTCTTGCTATACCTTAGCTAATTGTTCTTGCAGCTAGGCTTGCAACTGATCTTACATGTCATTTTGAATTTGTTCCAATCTCTTTAACCTTTGATCTATAGCTCTGGTTTTACTGCGGGTACCGTAACGATATTCGATTGGCAAATTCTTATTGGTTTCTAGGATAACTGTCATAATTTTGATTAATTAGGGTCTTTTTATGAAACTTAATGTATATGATGAAATGCAATGCTGATGAATGAAAAATGAATGCAAAAAGAGGCGTTAATTATGATTCAATTCTATTAGAATAACTTTACTAGAAAACGAATCTCTTTATATAAAACGGATACATTTTACATATACAGCCTTGCCCTAATACTCAAAGCCTTGACTTTCTTAAGAAACCAAGCTAATTCTCGGCCTCGATCCGATTCTGATTCATATTTTAAACTCAGCATGTCGGCTTGAACTGCTAGGGTTTGCAAATGGTCGGCTACTTCCTGTACTTGAGTCACAGCTTCACCCATGATGTGATCTCTATCCCTCATCTGATCTTGAGAGCGTTGGAGTTGCTCTTTCCAGTTTTCATTGCTCGTTTCAAGAAGCTCAACTCAAAGTTCACAATTTTGCAGTATGGTCTCTAGCTCTTCTATCTTTCTCTTCAACTTTTCAATCTTATTTAGCATTGCTTTCAACTCAATTGCAGAGTTGCGACTACAATATTGATGCAGTGACCTTTCTAATTCTACTGCCCGGGCTCTTAATCCAACCTTTTCATTTCGACTTTCTAACAAATCCCTTTCTAGAGCATCTTCTCGAACTCGAGCATCTTGGAATTTCTTTTCCCACTGATCAGTTCTAATATTTTCTTTTTTGATTTCTTTCCACCATTGCTCTGATGTTTTACCTTACCCGGCAGTTCTTATCAACAAGCGCAGCTTTTTATAATCTACTTTTAGACTGTCTAACTCTTCCTCAGCCTTGTTCTTCCCTTTTCTCATTTTCTCGGCTTCTAACTTCTGGACGTCAATGTCTAATCCTAGCTGCATCTTTTCCTCTTCCAACTGTTCTATCATTTTCTCCAACTCTGAACTCCTCTTTTCAAAGTCTTGCTTTATAATTTCTAACTTAGACAAGATTACTTGTAAGTGTTCTTCTATTGGTCGAGTGTTTTCTTGATTGACATAGTGACTTTGTCATTGACTCTTTTACTCTACCACCAATCATACTCGGGAGTCGTCAGAGTGACCCAGTAAAATCTCTACATCGGTAAAAAATCTCATCAGGGATCATCCAAGGAGCCCTCCATTCAACTTCTTCATCTTGGAGACTCTGGAGAATAGTCATCCATTTTTCCTCCGAAATGTCGTCTCCCCTTGGCGTAGCCCCGAATTCTTTCAACGGAAACTAGTTCTCAGAGAATACTAGATAAGAAACCTTTTCTACCCTCCAAAAGTGGCTATAGAACTATGCTAAAAATAGTTGTGCACACCCAATAAATCTTTTTTCACCCGCTCTCCGACATGCACTTAGAGATCTGAAAGTTTCAGCTAAAATTGCCAGGACGGGTATAACTCTTTTGTCAAGCCTATTCAATAGATTTGAAACTGCATCATCTATGTGGCCTAGTGCTTTGGGGAAGATGACCAACCCATAAATACTTACGGCGAAGACGTCGACTCTTTTCTTTGTATTCGGATGTGCCAAAATCAAATCCCGTAAACTTTTTTAAGGGATGCATCTACTATCTCCCTTTTGTTTAATTCAGGCCACGACTCGTTGCTCACTCATTTCCATTATGCTCATTAGTTTTTTTTGGAAAGTCGCGACGTTGGCGGCTCTAAAATAAGCTTTATAGGCTTGGATCCTCGGGCAACAAAGCAAAGTTGTGTACTCCTCTACGGTAGGCACCAAATCTACCTTTCCAAAAGTAAAGCAGTTATAAGCGGGATTCCAATATTAGGCCAAAGCTCGGAATGAGTGCTTATCCACTTTGACATCAAGTAAATAAGACAAATCACCATAGTTCCAGTAGAATAACTGCTTGGTTTCGTCATCTCATTGGTCCCATATTTCTTTCAACTCTGGGAGATTACTCTGAGTCACACTGGTGCGAGTGAAATCCCACAATTTTGACATAAATCCCTCCATCAAGCTATCACATTTCTCTTGTTGTATCTTCTCAGACCATATCCGGACGGCCGCATTGTCTTCCACTTTATTAAGAAATCCCTTTTCCATGACAAGCTCTCTATTTAGCAACTGAACATGAATCAACACTCTTTTCTATTATAAAAATGCAATGCAATCACAATAGAAACATAACAAAACAAGTCAGTACATTTCATACAAAGCTAGAATTTAAGGCAAGCAAGAAATAATAAATAGAGCACCTATTCGGGTGACCACTAGGGGTTTGGGTGTGGTTCTACCTACGGTGAGTTCTTAGGGCTCATTATATGCGGTTTGGTTCTAAAGTAAGGGTACCTGAACCAATAGATTTCTCGATCCTCGCCAATTATAGGCTCATACGGACTAAGTTCAATTTAGGTGAATACATTTCCCTATGGCTATACGAATATGAAGATCTCACGAAGATATAGGCACGGATGTATCCAAAAGCGATCCACTATCCTATCCGGAGGTGAATACCTCATGAAGGAATAGTTTCTCACTCCCACTTAAGAAGGGCAAAATCAAACGGTTATGCAATACAATATGCAGAGATATACCAAGAGACTCGAACCAATAAAGCAAACATATCATTATGTAACAAAATGATGAAGACCACAAAAAATGAAGGATGAAATACAACGAAGGGATCATAAATTTAAACCAAATTATCAATTGTAGATAAAAAAACCCAATGTAATCAACTCGCGGCTTGACTCTCTTATTTTATCCCTAACGGAGTCGCCAAACTGTCGAAACTTTTTTTTGAAATCAAATTTTTATTTAAAAAAATGAAAATGGGAGTCGCCACCAATATTTTTTTATGTGGTGTGATCGAATCACCTCATAATTTGATTGTTTTAATAAAAGACTTTTTTTACTAAAACAATGATTTTTGGTCTACATCCAAAAAATGGGTTTGGGAGTCAGTTATGCACGAGGAAGGATTAACACACTCGTTACGCCCAAAACTGGTACCTAATTGATTACTCGATGTCTTAGTATCAAAAATTAAAAATTTGAAGAGAATTTAAAAACGCGATCCCACTTTGTATAATGTTATTTTTAATTATAATCACATGAATAAATCAAAACGTATGTAAAAGGCCCTCTTATCTCGAGGTAAACAAAAAGGTCACGTCCCGTAAGTTAGGACACGACATCTTGAATCTTCAAAAATAAGCTTGCTCATTATTTGATTATTTAATTAAATCTCATGTATTTTAATTTTAAAAAGGATGTTCGATTATCTAGGTTCAAAGAGAAAATTGAACCTTATAAGTTAGGGCACAACTTCTCGAATTGCTAAATACAGAACATTGCCTTGATTTTTTTAAAAAAAATTTCCTTTTTTATACATCGAGTAAAAAACGAATGCAACACTTTAAGAAATGTGTATTTAACTTATTTGAGCATAGTATAGAAATGAATAAATATATTTGAATACAGTTCATGACATGATTGTAGGAATAATAAAATTAAATAGAAAAAATGAAACGAAAATATATGATAAAAAAATACCATACTAGTAAATGATGATGATATAACCATAATAATAATACACCAAATAATAACAATGGCAATAATCACATTAATTACTATTCTAATACTAATTAAATAATGAAGGAAAAAAATAAATAATAATGACAATAATAACAATGATAATAAAATATAAAACTATATAAAAAGGAATATGAATAAATGAATTTTAATTATTGAAAAAATTTAAAGAAATAATAAATAATAAATAATAAAGTTTGTAAAAAAAATTGAAGTTAAATAAACCAAGGATCAAATTGGAATTAGAATGAAATTAGGGAGTATAATTTGTAAATAATAAAAAAATAACTAATAAAACAAAAATAAGAATCAAAATAAAATGCAAGAAAAGAAATAGGGACTAAATGGGAAATTATCCCAAACTCCCTAAACACACCGTTCCAATAGGGACCAAAATGGAAAAAGACAATTAAATGGTAAATTTTAAAAAAGAAAAAAAAGGAAATAGGACCGGATTGGAAACCGCCTAAAAAGCAGAAGGACTAGGGTTGCAATTATACCCTAGTCACAAAAACACGCGGATCCTGAGGTTATTAGGTCGGGTAATGGGGCCGGCCCTCAGAACGACATCGTTCTGGGGCATTTCAGACCATTCTAAAACGGCGTCGTTTAGCAAACCTATTTAAGTTAATTTTTTTTCCAAAAAATTCATTTCAGCCCGTGCTTAAAAACAAATTTTAAAAACCTTCTTTTTTCTCTCAAAGCCTTCTTCGCCCGGCTTGGCATTGGCAAGTCTCCACCATGACGGCCACCGGTCGTTAGCGACGGCTCCGCCGTCCACGGTGGCCAACATCACAAAAAGACCCTCTTTTCGACCTTTAGACGCTCACAGTCCGAATCTAAAAGCCAAAAGCCTTAAAAGGTAAAAAAAAAGCTTCGATCTTTTTTTTTTCTATTCGCCCTTTATATATATTTGCTTTCGAAAAAAATAAATAAACAAAAAAAAAGCTACCTTCTTGATTAAAGTTCATATTTGATCTTTGTCTTTTGATGGTTCTTTTTTGTACTTTTTTTTGTATTCAATTTTTTTCCCAAAAAAAAAACCTCATTATAATAGGTTTTTTAGGCTTTTTATAATCGTTTTACAACATTATTTTTTTTTATTTTTTTCTATTGTTTTGCATTGTTTCTTGTGTGTTTGGTTGTTGTCCTTGCAGGTGATGGTTGACGGTGGCAGAGCAGTTGATGATGGCAGGCACTAGGGTGCGGCGCTAGAGTTTTTTTTTTTGGAAATAGTTTCGGTTGTTGGGCTTTAGGGTTTGTGTTATTTGAGCCATTTGGGCTTGTAACATATTGGATTTGTATTGTAATTGGAACGGTTGTATTTTGAACTTTATAATTAGGTTTGAAATTTTTTTATTTTTATTATTTTTGTTTTTGTTTGGGCCGGGTTAAATTGGCCCATTGTAGTAATAATTTAAAGGCGTGAATATAAATGTATTCACTTTAAAAATTGTGAGAATTATGGCTAAGTTTAAAATTATATAATTATAAACCACCGGATCAGAAACAGCCCTTTAGTCAACTGTGTTAAGTTTAAAATAATATAAGCACACACCAATTGCAATAATTATGGTATTCTTGATAATGGACGCATCCATCTCGTTTACAGCCGGCAACTTTTGCACATGTGAGTATATGTTATACCAATCTAATAAAAAGTTAATCTAAACACTAAATAAAATTTAATACGGCATACAAATATGAGTATAATGTCTAATATAAAAATAATATAATTTATTTATGGAAATTATATATAATATTTTAAACAATTATCAAAAACACTATCTGTCATATAGGTTACACCCTAAGTATGCTTTAGTTATTTAATTTCAAAAAGTTACAAAATGGTTATTGAACTATTTAAAAATTTTCATTTCAGCTATTGAGTTGTTAAAATCACTATTGTATGACCTTCTTCGTTAGCACCGCCTGTACCAATCGAAAGCTATTCTTTCCCTCCTTTTCTACAGTTCAATTTTTTTAATGAAGCAATTTTGAACATTATGAATCTGCAAATCAAAATTCAAACAACATTCTTCTCAACACTGATCGTCAGATCAATTTGGATCTAAGATGTATTCTTTTGCTTGTCAATGAATATTGATCTATCATACCAATCGCTGAATCACCATTTAAAATTTACTAGATGACTTAAATAAAAAATTTTAAATAAAAACTTTGAGGGGTTAGATCTTAGTATTTCATGTATGATATTCTCAAGAGTAGTTTTTTGTTTTCAAATAATTCTTTGTTTTGTCGACAAAGATGGGTTCGAAAAGGATAAGATTTTAGGCTGTGTCCCGATAATCATGCCATGCCCAACTTTCCATGTCATTTTAGCACCTGTCAAATACTAGTTTATTAGTGTAAATACACTTTGATATTGCACTGAAAATTAGCTACACTTTTACCAAAGAGCCCCTCCATTCTATGAAGCGCCAAAATAGCATTTGTGAAAGCTGAGAGTCAGAGGCCACCACTATTGACGCCAACTCTGCCCTTAAAGTCTAACCTTAAAAGTCGAGTCTTTTAAATAAACGACCATCTAACGCCAAAGCTTCTTCACCATTGACGTTTGCAAGGCAACTGCCTCTTATTTCTAAAAGAGATGGTTCGAGCTGACAGAGGGGCAAGCACTGAAGACTTGAGCAGTGCAGTTTTAATGTTCTGGGCAGTTTTAGCAGCCCTTTCTCTCATTACAGCAATCATATTCTCATGTGCCGGCGGCGCATCCAAAGAGAAAGCCTCCGCTACCCATGCGGACACCTATGGTTCCACCTGTGCAGCTGGATGCGGCGCTGGTTGTGGCGCTGGATGCGGTGGATGAGCACTAATCTTCTTCTCCAACACTTAGTTTCATGCAGGCACGAGAATGAAAAGAAAGCCTGGATCGGCATATTGAATTTTCTATGTTGTTGTAAATTATGCAGGCTTGGCCGAGTTGAACAAAAATATTAGTGCAGTAACGTACAGCGTTGACGATTCACCGATCGCCTTTCATGTTTTGGCAATAACCTTTTAACATGCTAAAAGAGTAATTAAGTTATTAGTTTCAAACGTCGCCCACAACTTTTTTTTGTTTTCAATGAGAGCCCACAGCTTTAATTTCAATAGTACAATTACTTGTCGTTATTCGAGTGGAGGATATATCCCCATGCCCCGACCTTATTAACCATTTTGCTTCTACTGGTATTGAGGAAGGTCAAAATCCTCTTGAACCTGTACCTGGAAGCATGCCATAAAGTTGGATTAAAGAGAATTAAACTAAAAATGTGATCTATTTCCAGAGCTTTGCGATGGTTAAAGTACATATTTGAAGGATGTTGTTTTGTTAATTAGTAGTTTCTAATTAGTTAAGAGGTAGTTACTTTTGTCCCGAAAGAAGAGAAGCCAAGTTCACTCTTTTGTTGAAATGGTTTGCTAAATCTTGTTGATTTCTCTTCAAACTGTTTATTTGATTGTGTTTAATGCAATTCAATTAAGTGAAAGCTATAGCTACTTGATGGGTTTGAGATCCAAATTGCATCTTGACTAAGGGAGATTAGGTAGATCGCTAGTTTTATAACCTAAGTTCAACTTGATTAGAAGATTGATTTGTGATTAAGAATTAAAATAAGATATATCTCTAGTGTTCTTAGAAGATTAAAAAAGACGTGCTTAATGAGTTGACCACTACTTCAAAAAGCAACTTGGATACGTCCCCTCATTTCATTTAGAGTTATGAATTCTCTCTACACCACTCAATCACTTTCTTATGCCTCCTATAATACCCAAAATTTCTCTTTGGAATCCTTAGGACCCCGTTGAGAGAATGACTTCCTATGCTGCTGGTATCATATGAAATCATTATTTTTTGTTGTTTTGGTTAAACTCAAGTTGCAAGAATGTCAGCAATGTTGGCCTTAATTTGTACCCGCCTTGCTACTTTTTCTACAAGCCCATATTTAATAAGATAAGATTCTGTAGTTGGTGACAATTGGTACATATTTTGTATATTTATCTTTGAAAATTTGTTGCGAATCAATCTGTATAAAAAACGAATAAGAAAAATAGAAAAAATCAAACACACAAATTCTATGTGAAAAACTCCTCCGAAAAGGATAAAAGCCACGGGCAAAGGAGGCTTCGGCTTTTCACTAAATGAGTAAACAAACGAGAGTACAATATGAAAAAAATAAACTTAAATGTACTAAATGTAAAAACTCAAACCCTAAAAACAAACCCCCATTTCTCATAGAGTTCTCACAAAAGGGGTACAAAATTCTCTCCATAGTTACCATGAAAACTCTCACCAAAACTCATTTGCGACTACATCTTATCGCTCCCAAAAGAAAAGTCCTATAATATTATATCTTTAATTGCCTCTTAATAAGATTAGAGGTCTAATCATACTAAAATAACTCTAGAGTAATTAGAGTTTAATTGAGAGAAGAAACTCGATTTATGTGGAGAACACGTGGACACATTGTAATGTCCCCATTCGTGTCGTCATGATGTCGTCCGTAGTCGTGACGTCGGGAAGCTTCTCGTCGTGACATTACCATCTATTTGGCCAAAAATACGAGACACACCCTACAAGTCTCCACCTAGCCTTGCATTTATCGGACTCTTTGTAGGCACTTAAAAATATGATCGACGAGCAATCGAAGAAGGCCCAAAACAAGCTCGACGTCACGACGAGGAGTGTTGGGACGATGTGAAAACATTTGAAACGGCAAAGCAGAGACGGCGTCATGACGATACGAATGGGGACGTTGCGATGTGGTGACGTGTTGTCCACATAAATTGAGTTTCTTTTTCCAGTTAAACTCTGATTACTCTAGGGGTATTTTAGTATGATTGGACCTCTAATATTAACCTATTTAAAGGAACCTTGTATCCCTATTTTGAGAAGTAAATTAAGAGGCAATTAAAGATGTAGTACTATAGGGCTTTTCTTTTGGGGGCAACAAGATGTAGTTACAAATGAGTTTTGGTGAGAGTTCTCGTGGTAACTATGGAGAGAATTTTGTGCCCCTTTTGAGACAATTCTATGAGAATTAGGGTTTTGTTTTCGGGGTTTGGGTTTGTACGTTTAGTGCATTTAGGTTTATTTTCTCCATATTGTACTCTCGCTTGTTCACTCATTTAGTGAAAAGTCAAAGTCTCATTTCCCTATGGTTTTTATCTTCTTAGAAGGAGTTTTCCACGTAAAATTTGTGTTCGATCTTCTCTACCTTTTCTATATCATTGTTTATACGGGTCAATCCCCAAAAAAGTTTAATGGAAAAAAGAGAATAGAAGTTGACAACTTAATTTCTTCATTCTTTTCTCTTTTTTCTCTCGATTCTTGGTGAAAACTTTAAGCTGGTTTTAACTACTAATGTATTTAGTGTTGGATATTTTAATTTGAAGTATTCTAAATTGTGTTTGCTTATTTACTTACATGTGTGGATATACTATTAGTTGGCCTTAGATATGGATAGGGATATTGCAGATTACAGGTGTTCACATATTATTGGTTGGTGTGATCTTATCTTATAAATATAGATAAAGATATAGTTATAGACTTGAGTGATGACTTGGACTAGAATCTAGCCAATCATTTAGATTTAGATAAGATTTCTAGATAAGGCTTGAGCACTATAAATAAGTGGAGGATGTTGTAGTTAAATGCCAAGCAAAAAATAAAAAAGAAACAAAAAAATTTATAATAGAAGTGAGTTTTAAAATTTTCTCCCTAAATTTATTTCTCTTCCTCCACCAAAATCTCCTTTAAAAATTATTTCTCTTCTTCCTTCTTCCAACAAAATGATATCGTTCTTTCAATAAAATTATTTCACTTTTGAATTTTGCTAAATTTCATTTATTTGGGTGCTTGAATTTCAACAATAATCGATATAGTCTTCCCTAAACGAGAAATATTTTCTTTTTCTTGCCCTTTTGAAAGATATGTAGTATGAGACAAATGGATATTTGATGGAGGGATGCCAATAAATGCATCTTGAGGCAACAAAAAACAGATCAAGGCATTGGGAGGGTTAAAAGAGAATCTAGAATATAGGCGTTCTTTTTGTTTTTGTTTTTTTGTACATATAGAAGACAACGAACAAGAAACTAAATATTATAGAGAAGAAAACAAAGTTAAATGGACCAATTTTGAGTGTATCGGAGGTTTGCTGCTTGAGACGCTAAACTGCGTACGAAGGGGTAGAGTCTATGTTGTTTGCGCTCCAAGCGAATTTGCAATTGTTGTAGGATGAAGATGTCTTTTGACTTGTAGTCAAATATATTAATTAATACGGGCCAATTTCACTATTAAGGATATTGTTTTCTAAGAAATTTAGGATTTTAATTTATATTTTCAGTATTTAGGCCTTGGGATAGAAAGTTAATAAAAATAAGTGTTTTTAACACATTTTGTAGGTGTTGTGACCCAATAGGCCGACACGGGACTTAGATTGTGCTAATTGGTTCAATTGAGAGTACAAGATGAAGATATAAAGACCCAATTGACTTGGAAGCAAAGGTCGAGTGATGCACAAGTTTCTTGGGACGTCAAAACACCAAAGAAACGACACAAGACAATATTTGCATGTCATGTTGTGCCACACAATGGGTGTGGTACAATACACAGTTGACGTGCTGTCCAAATATTTTAAGGTTATTTTTGTCCACGCAATCAAACTTATACAAAGACCTAGGACGTGCCGAATACCTAATTTAGGCTGCCAACACCTCTATAAATAAGACAGTAGGGGTTGAATGTAAAAAAGTCATGTGTGACGCCTTCAAAAACCCTCGTAGTTTAGAATTAATTTTGGTTTATTTTCTTTTCCAGTTTTTAAATACGTTCTTGTTTTCTTCTTGAATCAGTTTTGGTTCAAGAACTTGTTTATTTAATTAAAGTATTCAGTTTATATTTTCTGTTGTATTTGTTTTATTTCGTTATTCGAATTGAGATATTTGCTACTCCATTCCCCATTTGATACTCAATCCACAATTATTCACACCTCTTTTCTTCTTCAAATCGATCGTGTTTCTCACATGGTTTATTCAATTGAAGTTGAGATTATGAATAACATGAGTGGCTAAATCCCTTAGGAGAGATTAACAAGTGGATGGGGATGTGATTAATGGAGTATTTGGGACTTCTTGAGATGGATTACTTGGTATAAATTATGTATTCCTAAAATGTCGGGCTTGACAACCCTAATAAGTTATCATAGGCTAGATGAGGTCGGGAGATAAGTCGAATCGAGTAAATTGTAATTTATCCTAGTTGAGAAAGTGAGGTTGGAAGATAAGCAAGTATCAACCAATCTATTAAGTTAATTAGAGTTAAGAGGTAATAATTGCTTAATCGATGATTAATCCACTCTAGTCCCCTAATTCAAAGTTAGTTGCAAACCCTGAAGTGAGTTAATCTTCATGATTGATGTATCGGTTTAATTCATTTGTTTATTTTTCTTTCTTTCTTTCTTTTATTTATTTATATTTCTCTAAATCTATTTTATGATTCATCGCAATATGGGAATTAACTCTTAATACTTAGATTTATTATTGTAAAAAGTATTTTCGTTATTTATTCCAACCTCCATTGGTTACGATCCTTGGAATACTTATGGTATTTCATTGAACAAATATATTAAAATTTGACATGTGCACTTTTGGACACTGCCATTCTCAATTCTTATATTTTCGGTGTATTATTTAACTATAAACGATAACTCATTCATAGGCGGTCATCCTTTTTTATTGATTCGAGCTTCTAGTGTACATTGAATTGTCCAGTAAATAACTTTGTCCACCGTTTGGAAGTAGTTGCATAGTTGACTTTCACAATTTGGATTTGCATTCCATGAAGTTTCCTCAAAATTTTTCGAATTAAGATTAATTCACTATGTAGCTTGGAAATGGAAGAATAATGCATTGCTGCAAAGGAAGTGGGCCCTGAATGATGTGTGATTGCTACAAATATCTCTTTATCAAAATTCACATTATTCTTAACAAATGAAAGGATGATGGTAGCGAATTGTTGTTAGTAATTGTGGAAGGTAGCAGGATGCTAGATGAGGTTGAGTCTTTGATGTTTTGTTTGTGCCCGAAGTTGGAGATGTGGTGTGATCAAGAGCCCACCAATGTATAATCATGGTAGATATGTATGGTCTTATACAAAACCATATGAGGGTGAGGAGTTTCGCCTACAATTAGAACGACGTTACGGTGTTTCCATATGCTCTAGAGCATTATGATCCATCCATGGATTGTTTTCTAGTGCTCTGCATCCACTCAGTTATAGTTGGCAATCTAATCAGCTATCCAGTAGCGAATGTCATGCAATCTGGTATCCTGTAAGCAGACCATCGAAGGAATACTGAACTAGACAACTTTTGTGAGTGGACAAGTTCGAAATAGATGGTCAATATCTTCGTGGTATTCTAAAAAAAAGTCTCTCGATGGATCAACAAAAATTTGTCGTCAACGAAGTTTCCTACGTACTAGTAAATACTTGTGACATAACTTCCATAAAAAATTGAGAAGTTTTAGAGGAATTTTAATTTTCCACAAGACTTTCCAATTGACATTGAATAAGGAGTTGTCTGGTCTAGTAAATCGTTGGCTTAGTAATGTGGCATAAACACTTTTCACAAACATTTGACTTGAGAAATCATGCTTCCAAATGTACCTATCCTGGCATCCCGTAATTGAAAATTTTCAAGTTTTGAGTTCTTCATACCAAACATCCCCAAGTTGCTCCCGTATGATGGTCATTCCATTGTCCAGAGTTGTTGCTCATTAGCTCTAGGATAGGTATACCAGGAAGGGATTTAGTTGTATGTTGGCAAAGTGCCATGCCATTGCCACTAACGAAAACATTTTGTCCAAAACCAATTTGGATGTCTAATCCCTGCATGCAAATATCATGTCCTTCGAGAATAATTTTAAAAAAAATTGTCATGTCTTCTAAAAAAATATTTATTTTTTATATTTTATTATGAAAAATATTTGGTACGCTGGATTGGCAAGTCTCCTATAAGAGTATAATAAATTATTAAAAAATATACATTTAAAAAGAGAGACACATGTCAATTTTTAAGACTACTTGAGGAATAAAAAAAATACTGTCAGTATACCAAATGCTCATTCTTTTACTATACATTTATAGGACATTTATCAATATTGTAATCTTGCTTGTAGAGTCTAAAAACTTCACTAATAGTATATCAAATAATTTTCTATATTTTAATTATTTTTAATTTAAAATAGTTTAACACGTAATGGAAATGTTAAAATCTAGCAACGTTTTACTTTTAAAACGCGGCCACTAAATGCCACAAATAGTGAATTTTGTTGTAGTGTGAAGTATCTTGATCTACAACCTATGACATTAGTTGCTTACTTTCTTAAATAATAATAATAATAATAAAAAGATTACCATATACTTGTCTCTATGCACCTTGTCTTGACAATATCTTAACTCTGATTGTTTCTAAAAACCTGACCTTAATGTATGAAGATGTTACTTTTGTAACTCCTTTATAAAATATTTATGTTCATGGGTTTCATCTATTTAGTATTTTAGTAACTTTTAGAGGTCATTCGACTAGCATAAAATGTAAATTTTCGAATACAGACATAGATTTATCGCCATTAATCATGTCTCTTCCCTTTAGTACATAATCTTTAATTGAGTTACATGTTTTTAATACGTAAAGTTAGGAGTGAGTAAAATTCGATTTGATTTAAAAAAAATTAAAAAAAATCGAATTTGAGTTCTTCGAGTCAACTCGAATAAGTAATTCGAGTTTCGAGTTCGAATTGGGTTGAATTTTACAATTTAAATAACTTGAATAATTCGAATAACATATTGGTGTAAATACCCCTTTGGTCCTTATCAATTTTGAAAATGGGCAAATTTGTTTTTCTCTCAACAAATTTTACAAAAAGATTTCAAAATAACTTTTAAAATTCAATATATTTATAAAATTTCCAAATTTTTTAAATTTTAAAAATGTATAATAATTTTTAAAAAAATTCTAAAGAATATATAAAAAAAGTTAATATTTTAAAAATTTTCTAAGATAATAATTTTGGGGACATAAATTAATTAATTAATGATTCAAGTTTATCATATTAAAGCATCTTATTTTTATTATTATTTTGCTTTGAAAAGTTTTCAAATATATATAGTTTCAAATTTATGTGCTCCAACATGTAATTAGTTATATTGTAACAAGATTTTAATTTGAAATGTTTAATTTTTAATTTAACTCGAATAATTTCGCTCGATCCAATTCGACTCGAATTTCATTTTATTTGACTCGATTTAAAAAAATTCAATTGAATTAGGATGATAAAATAGGACTCGTCAACTCGATTAGCTCGAAATTTTTTCACTCAATTCGATTCTATTTGATCGAACGCTCACCACTACATAAAGTTGTCTTATAAGCACTTTGGCTGCTTAAAAAAAAAACCATCTTCGTTTCAATTATTTCTCAATTGTTTTCTCTTTTATTTTCTTTTCATTTTACTACTTTTTCTAAAGGTTGAATATTTTTTATACTCGAAACCTATTTGTCTTGCTATAAATTCATAAAAAAAAGTATTAACTTTTTGCGCATCGAAGCTACTTTCTTATTTTTGAAATGTTCTATTTCATTAAGATTAATTTATTTCTTTGGAATTAGGCATTTTTTTATGTTTGTTTTATAACCCATGAAAATTAAAATTTTCAAGATACGTGTTGTCCCTTTCAGCAACACACCATTTCCAAGATTTGAACTTAAATTCTTCCCTTAGAATATAAAACATTTGCCCTTGTTGATGATTAAAATTAATTAAATATACTAAAATGTTATGAATAGATGATTATTAAGTGGATGTCCATCAAGATCAATAAAAGTTTGATGTACTTTAGGACTCTGATATACCTTTCCACCAGAAAAACACATGTCAAGCCCAAAAGCCATTGTTGACTCTGCATTGATCCTCTGAGCACAACCATCCGGGTCACTTCAAATGGAGCCTGCCACTCGTGCTCATAGGAGAACGTTATCCTAATGTAAATACACTTCCAAGACAATAAAAAGTCTATTTAGGCTTAATTACCTCATACTGAAAGAATCCTATAATAAGTTCTCATGATTATTCATTATGTATTTAGCGATACCTCTTATCGCAAAGACTGTTTGTTGCGAAACTATATTGCCTGTTGCGAACTTAGGTATTATGCGAACTATTGGTATCTAGCGAACCTATACTACTGCATGCAAACCAATGCTATTGTGCGAACTCATACTTTGCGTATGCGAACTCATGTTGGATCTTGTTAGGTGAGCTTATGACATTCGATGTATGCGAACTCTTAAGTCTTTCTATTGTTTGACATGAGATCTTTTCCTTTGTGATTTTGCAAGCTTGCATGTTTTCCGTTATGAGTGAATTATTCCACTGTTGTGTTTTAACTTAACACATTATCTTCTATTATTAAGTGGTGTGTTGGAGGTTTGGTTGGGAATTAACGGTGAGTCACTTCGGTGGCAAATGTAGCTCGCCAGATTAGGGTCGAACCTACTCAGTCGGGTTTGGGGTGTTACATTCCTGGTGTGAAGCGACCTATATCTTAAGGTCGAATTGTATCCCGTTTTCGAATCGTATGCATTTGTCTTGTTTCATGGCCCCCATTCCCTGAGCATATCGACTGAGCCTCAAAAATTTAACCTCATATTCCGCCACGAATTTTTCTCCCTGTTTTAGCTCAATGATCCACTCAAGATTATGGTATCTGTGAAGGTTACAAATTAATAAATACATAAACGATTCTAGGAACTATTCTACTTAAGTCTTGTCCAATGTACTGTCAATCCAGATAGTCACATCTATGTCTCTATTTTCTAGGAGTTATCTGCTCCAATGCTCAAGACAAAGCATCTCCCAATTGGACTTGATAGATGGTGTATTAGTCTTCCAATTATTTTGCTCATTTTCGATTAGACTAAGGACATGTTTAGGTTCTTTTATCAATACAAGTTGTCTTTCTGTATTATGATTCGACCACATAATACTGTTTAGTATTAGTTAAAGATTAGATAACCAATAAGCCAATATTTGCTTTCATTTTGCTTTGCATGCAAAAACATTGAGTATAATATACAAAAGGTGTTAATATAATTAATGGAGTTTTTATTAAACCTTTTTTTTAAAAAAATATAATTTTACATAAACGAAAATACTACATTTAAGACACCAGATCCAACAACTATTGCAAAGTTTCCTAGAAGTCCAAGTTGATAAAGTCCCCCAATCTGCAAATATGAAGACTAATTCCCTGTCCCAAACGACATCTGTAATAGGAATTCGAGAAAGTGGAAAAATTTTATTGGAACATAAATAAAGAACAAGTCTTCAACATAGATTCTGGGAGAACATGGATGAAACCTTTGATTGAATATGTTATTTTACTGAAGAAAAAAGTGTGCATCGGGACATGGATCTATCATAACATGAAACGGTGCATCACTGGCCAGAAAGTCGAGGTTTTCTTCCCCCACTTAGTGACAGCTTTGTACAAGAGAGTTGATGTTCCAATGACGACTACCGAGTAGTTTATGAAGCCCTTCAAAAGTATCATAGGGGATACACTATATACGTAACGCACAGAGCTTCAAAGAAAACAAATCAAGGATTGGGACCCTACATGAAAGAAGCACAACAAATTTGAGCTTTTAAGGAAAGAGGAAGGAAGCACCCACCATTAGACTACAACAATGTCACGATCAATCGGATAACTTCTTTTCTTATCTATTCAGGGTTGTACATTAAGGACAATGTGTTATCTAAAGTGTGGGGGTAACATAGGAAATTTTGTGTTACTTTTTCTTTTGATTTTTATGCTTTTCTTTTAAATTTTATTGTCAAAGTGTGCTTGAGCTTGTAGAAATACAAGTAATCGGTTAGAAGCATTCATATAAGTTAATTGTATTTACTGTAAACTTTGTATGATAGTGAATGATTTTAAATTTTTTATTACTAGACTACTAAGTTCTATATATTACACTGTAAATAGGCATTGAGTAATTGAATATACCAAATTATATAGAGAATACAGGGAAACAAGCATGCTAGTATGTATGATAAATAGTTAAATTTGTGGTTGTTTGATTGATTAAATTTGTGAATATTGCAATACCTAGAGATGACCTAGGGCATTGTTTGGTATACACCCAAAGCCAAAAAGTTAGCCCTATTTATTCATCTTTAGCACCTATATTTAAGCCAGAATACATTTCTTGATGAACCTTCATACAAAACCCGAGCCAAAAATGCTAATTTGTATTTACCATTTTTCCTTGATCCAGAAATGCATGGCTATAGACATCTGGCCATACGCATTGAGAGTTAAGTAGATACATCAAGGAGGATTTTATAAAAATAAGAGTGAAATAGGAAGAAACAGTATGATATAATGATTATAGGTTAGCCATTATGTGCCAAATAAAAGAAAAATACAAAAAGAAAAGAAAAATGAGTAGAAAAAGTACTTGAAAAAGAAAAATAAAAGCATTATTGAGTGAGACGTACTGAAAAAGAAAAAAATGTGACAAAGTCACAAAAAAATTTGTTCATTAGTGCAAACTCGTGAGCTAGTCGTAGTTGCTATATTATGTTGTGACTTCCTATATGAAGAAATAAGGAAGGTGAGAGGAGGAGAAATAAGGCGGTGAACGGGTAAAGGTCACTAATGCGAGAGAATAGGGAACAATACGATGTGCCAAACTATTTTCGTGCTTAAAACTATTTTGATTCTTATTGTTTTTGAATTCCATATCTGTCTTAAACCTTAGAACGTTACAAGCCAAAAATCCCTATGTGATCTAGGTAGACTTATTCATAAATTGACATAATATCAAATAATTACATTTACGACTGTTTGTATTCTGTTAGGATAATCAAATTACCTGTATAATTTATTGATGGATCTATACATTTGAAACCATAATGTTTGTATACTTTGTAATATACTAAACTTAGTTGTTTGATATTAAAAGTGGTAAGTCGTCTACATATCAAGTCAAGATTATGCATAAATACGAAATACCTAGTTATATACTCTGAAGCCAATGTTGTACTATACTTGCTCAAGGGTCATCTCTTAATTGTTTATTTTTGTTTGCTTTACTTGATGACAAGCAATAACTTAAGTGTGGGGGATTTTGATCTGTCGTAATACGATGTAGCAGATTAAACTAATTTTTGCACTTGAGGAGCTTGAATACAAGCACTTCTATTATGTTCTAGTTGAGTTTTTATAGTTTAGTTTACATTCAATTAAAAGTTTATTTTGAGTCTTTGATTGACCTTAGGGGTCGAATGAAGCCTAAAGGCGAGCTAACGTACTTAGTTAGTGTGCAGGAGACCATGCAAGGGTATAGAAACTCAATATTGGTCATTATATTGCAACACGGGGAGTTCGAGGTTGCAACATAGAGAGCAAAATGCAAGAATTGTCATACTACCTTTAGTGTCATGACACATCCCTAGGATGTCGCGACATACCCCTGAATCCATCCTTGAACTACACACACTACCCTCAATATCATGACACAGGCACTAGGGTGTCACGGCACAGGCCCTGTATGGGAGATAATTACGAGCCAGGGGTGTTTTGGTCTGCACAATCAAAAGTTAAACACAAGAGCATTAGTTAAACTAGAGTTTAGGACGAATGCGACCCTAACTCTATAAATAGGCTCCTAAACACTTGTTAAAGGATAACTTTTGATATTCTAAGTTTTTCTTTGTAATTTAGTTCTTATTTTTTTCTTTTTCTTAGGGTTTGATTTCTTTCCAGTTCTTTTCATTCTTGTTCTTCGGAGAACTTAATTTGTAGACGCAATCAAACGTTTGAGAATTTCTACACTTCATCAATCGAATACAATCAGGATTCTCTAAAGTTTATTCTTGATTTATTTTTTCATGCATATATTTATCATCAAGCTTACTATGTTTATGAATTCCATGAGGAACTAATCCTCTTATGGGGGATTAGTGAGTGAAAGTGTGATTGGTTAATTGCTATTTAGGAGTTTCTACCAGATTAGTTGGTCAGGAGAGGAAGAGCTTAAACCCTAGGGTTGACGACCTTATGAAGTCATTTAGGTAGGAATTAACCCAAAATTGGTATAGCCTATCCATGAACACCTTAGCCCTGAATCTATCTAGACTGTGAGGTCGAGAGATAAGTAGTTCTTGACGACTCGTTACTTTAATAGAAGATCGAGAGACCTACTAGGGTAAAGACTAGTTGATTGGATAGAAACCCGAAATAGGAATTAGTTATAATCACCAAAACAAGCTAATCACTCATGTTTTCGTTTGATTGAGTTTAGAAATTGGTTTTCCAAAGTCCTTTTTAATTCTTTATTTATAAAAACCCAAAAAATATTTCCTCTTGTTTTATCGTAATATAATTTATTTAAACTACTAATTAATTCTATTTACGTTTAAGTTAACTTTAATTTAGTACTCGCCTCCCTTTGGTACGATCTTCGGAGTACTTACCTACTTCTTTGTAAAACTATATTACAACCTGACCCGTATACTTACGGACCTCACCTTAAATCTATATCTTTCATTGCAATATTTACACCCTAGACGTTAGTACATTCGAAGGCGGTCAATAGTGTTGGATCACCAGTACACCCCATGGCACAGTGAAAAATTAAATTCGGTGATCACATCCAGGGATCCATGTGCAAGGAACAAATCGGGCTGAAAAGGGTATGAACAATTAACTTTAATCGTCTAAACAATCGAAGGAGCAGATTATACAATTGTATGTTGATTCCAAGTTGCTAACAAAACGTTTCGGCCGCTACAAAAATGTTTCAGCCGCTACATAATTCACCAATGTGACAACAAATGATAAACACTCTAAAACTTTTTCAGAGAGAAAATTTACTTTACAGCTGATAGACCTCACAAATCCCTTATTTCAGGTATATTAGGTTTTTCTTAAAAACCCCATAGTTCCTAATTCAGAAGTCATTAATATTTTGATATGAATCAAATCATAATAATTAACCAAATATTATAATTGCCATAATTATAATAATGTTTGACCAAAAAAATTACAATTATAGTAATTATAATAATATTTGATTCTAAATTATAATTCCAATAATTATAACAAGGATTTTGGTAAATTATTTTTTTAGTTAAATTTTATATGAATCAAATTCATATATTAATTTAACCATATTTTTCATTATGTGTACAACATACTTGTACAAATAATTCGTTCGATATGTAACTGCCCAATTAAATTAATTCTATAATCAATTTAACTCATGTTGACAGCTAGAAGTGAGCAAAACTCGATTCGATTCGAAAAAATCGAAAAAAATTCAAATTTCGAGTTAAACGAATCGAGTTATTCGAGTTAATCGAGTTATTCGAATCAACTTGAATTTTTTTTTCGAATTTCGAGTTCGAATCGAGTTGAGTTTTCAAATTCGAATAACTCGAATAATTCGAATAATTCGAATATCAAACTATAATATTTTACAGTTTTACCCCAAACTCTCAAATCTTTTTACTTTTCCCTCAAAACTTTTACTCCCCTCCCCTCCCAACCCCCAATCTACCCAAAATTCATTTCCCACCAAAATTTTACTCTCCCATTGATTTTTTCTCAAAATTTTACTCCCCAAAACCCTCAAAACCTTTTATTTTCTCCCAAAATTTTTACTCCCTCCCACTTTTCCACTAAAACTTTTATTCCCTTCTCATCCCACCTCCCATTTAACCCCAAACCCTCCCCCCTCCAATTTTTTTTAATATTTTCCCTCCAAAATTTTACTCCCCTTATTTACTTTCCCTCAAACTTTTATTCTCCAAAATTTTTTATTTTCCCCCTAAACTTTTACTTCTCACCCTTTACCCTCAAATAAAAAATCAAAATTATCCAAAAAAATTCACTAAACATAAATAGAATAATTTTATTTATATATGCTATTTATATTATTAAATTAAATTTCACATTTTATATTATTTATATTATTTATATTATTTATATTATTGAATTGTTTAGTCATATTGAATATTTATATTAAAATTGAATTATTAATTATGCCATAAAATATTCGTGTTAAAATTTTATATTGGTATCAATTTCACATTTTATTTTTAAAATAACTTTTATTAAAAAAAATCATATTTTTACATTTAATATTTTTTTTAGTTCCAAAATACATAGTGACAAGAATCTGAAGATAATTGAAACAACTAAGCAAGCAAAGAAGCTAACCGATATATAAAAAATTAATAAATAAATTATGAGGTGACAAAAGTTAATAAAAAATTTGATTAAGGTGGACAAATTTTATTACGATAGGTGACAGTCGTTACAAGGACCCAAAATTATTTTTTAAAATTTAACTCGAACAAATATATCGATTCGATTCGATTCAAATTTCATCTCACTCGACTCGATTCGAGAAAACTTCAAATAAAGTTAGGATGATAAAATGAGATTCGAAAACTCGATTAACTCGAAAATTTTTGATTCGATTCGATTCGATTCGATCGAATGCTCACCCCTATTGACAGCTAAACACAATATCAACTATGTTTGGATTTCATTCGTTTCAACCATAGAGTGTGACCGTGTAGGTTCTTGTAATGTTAGCAGTAATACTAGAACGATTCTAATATTACAAACAATAAGTGGCATCTAGCAATGCATCATTGCTACCTAAGTTACAAGAAGTCATTATTTGACATAACCTCTATGTGATTAACCCTTTATGTATTAAATCATTTTGTCCTTTATATCTAGAATGGACACAAGTCATGGAATAGTCACACTTGCATAGTCCATCTAATGTTTCTTGATATCCTGAGTAGACTATGAAAAACAAATAAGTATGATATCTTATATCTATTTATTCAAGCATAGTCATGCATTTCTAGTCTCACTCAATCAAGTGGCCTAGGATATTGCTCCCATTATTTAGGAGGGACAAATTCTATATTGATCAACCATATCCCACTACATAGTTTGTGGTATATCCAAAATCAGCCTTTATACAACAGCCAGTTACGGTGGACGTTTAACTGTATCAAAATATATGACTCATGATGTTGGCATAATAATGGTCTCAAGTTTGAGGATCGTGTACATAGTAATCACTATTAGTAGTGTTATGACTATTAAAAAATAATCCAAGAAAGATACTCATAGCCAGTTAGTCCAATATGTTGTTCTCTAACACACATACTTATGTGTTGATTTTGACATCTCATGTCAATGACAACACTTTATCATCAATTAAGTACACGTTAGTTTTAATGCATTATTGTTGTCCAAGCCCACAATAATACTAGACTAAAGACCTTTTAAGAATAATCATATTATTCTCAGGACATTATTATAAAATAGTTTATTTATATACACAAAAAATAAACTGAAATAATAATGGTAAAAATATGTCTTATATTAATAACGAGGTAAAATAAGTATGTTATTACAATCATCTTATGATTGGACTTTGGGCATACTCTAACAATTAGTACTATGTATATATTAGAATGGTTAAATCATATGATATGGCAAAACCAAAAATTTACATAAGTATCGTCGAATCATATGCATAGTAAACCAAAAGCTTATTAGTCCAAATATACTAATTAGTTGGCATAATCGGTTAGACCATCACAATCAATAATAATGCAACAAAATAAGAATTTACATGGATATTTATTGAAGAATTTGAATATTCTTAATTTATCAAGTGTTGCTTGTTCTAAAAAAAGATTTATTAAACCTCACTAGCAAAAGTTGATATTGAATCTCTTGCATTTGTGAAACAAATATGGGTTCATTTATCCAATAACTGGATATTTTTATATTTTGGTAAATGCATCTACAAGATAATCACATGTGAGTTATCAACGCACAACTTGTAGTTTGCAAGATTACTTGTTTAATATTTGTTTAAGAACAAAAATTTTAGATCATGCAATCGAGACAATTCTTGCTAATGTTGGTGAGTTTATTTTTTAGACTTTTAATGATCATTATGTGTTAGATTGTTGTGTGCAAGTAAATATCGCAAAGCTTGATGTTTGTGTATAAAATAGTTTAGCAAAATTAATGACTCAATCCCTCCATTTAGTAGCTAAATCGTATCTTTTGAGAAGAAAATTTTTTATATACATGTATAAGAATATGATATTTTACATGAATCGACACTTGTACACATCATGCCAATAAGTTATCATAAATATTCCTTATTACAATTGGTTTTTGGTTAGAGTCAAATACAAACCGTTTTAGAATTTTTAAATGTGCAGTATATGTTTAAGTTGTATTAGGAAATGTGTTCATTTTGTACTAACCATATAACTATTTGCTATGTATTTGAACGATGGATAAATAAAAAAAAGTTAATTTTATATTTCACTATTATATCTTTTTTTTGTCTTTCATATTTTGCATACATAGTGAAATTATGACAAACAAATATTAGTTCATGGACTGTCTAAGTTCAAGTTGATGATAAGTGGCACTATAAGAATGTTCACATAGCCAAAAAGATAACTTACTTCAGCAGATAATCTAAACGAGTATATAATCTCGTTGTAATCTCGTAAAAGAGTCAAAGTGAGCATTTGATTCAAATACATAGAACAATTATTATTTCGTCTACAATTTTAATTAGGGGGATGACTAATCTTGGCTATTGGAGCAGTTCGCTCCATGAGTAGAGACATAGATGTACTCATTAGAAGAATGATACATTAGACTGGACCCAAATTAAATTAATTCTGAAGTCTGTTGTGAATTAATTCACTTGTGGCATTCATGGTATGACTTACCTAAATCCTAAGTTATCACTGACCATGTGTATGTAATTCATGTTATTTGATATAAGTGGAGGTTTATACTCTAACAGTTGATCAAGTCGATAGCTAATATGTTGGGTACATGACTTGTGTATGGCATGGCTTTACTAGCAACAATGGACTTCATGGCTCGATAAAAGAGTTAACGATATCCTCTCATTAGCATTGTGTGGATTGAAAAATATTGAACGTGGCCACGGGTTGCTTGTTCTCGAATGAGCAATTTATCATAGTCATTTGTTGACAGTGATCATATTAATCATTAAGAAGACACAGTTGTGACAATGAGATAAAATAAGATTGTATTAAGTGAATGAATTTAACTCAAAAGAATCAAGGATATCATATGGGGGTAACACACACATGATGAGATCATTAGACAACGCAGTTGGATGAATTGCTTTCGTAAAGAGTATACAATAAGGAGTTTTCAATCATGGTACTTCTTGTGGATTGACTCCATGATTAAATAAATTGTGAATTATTAGAACGATGCTTCTGGATATAATTGTAATTACTCGATCCTAATTGTATATGTCCGATTGATCCCTCCGCTAGCTCAAGAAAAGCTCGATCGAACTGCATTTGAATTAAAAGAAAATTCTATGACTTTGGAAATAATTTAATTGAGTTGATTTATTCGATGTGGAATTAAATTAAGTAATTGTGAGAAATGTTCAACTAAAAAATTTTATTAAAGAATTTTCTTTAAAAATTAATTCAAAAATCTAAGTGATTTTTGGGAAAACTAATTTTGGTCAAGCAAAATTAAATTAATCAAATTGATTAAAATAAATATGATGTTTTTGAAAATTAATTTTCAAATCAAAAAATTAGCCCGATGGGTAATTGGATTTGAAAATTGGACTCAAGATCGAAAATTGAACCCAAGAACCAAAACCCAAAAATTGGTTGTGTAACGCCCTGATTTATTTATTCTTGTTTTTATGAATTTTGTCATAATTAAGTATCTGCTTCAGTAGTTAAGTGATTTTACTGTGTGTTGGAGGTCTTGGATTCAAGTCCCACTGTTGAAAATTTTTCTTTTTTTGTTCCTTGGCTTATGTTATATTTTCGGTCAGCTCATACCAAAATAAGCTTGCTAGTTCAAGTGGTATGGTGTTAGCTTGCCTTAGGGTCTTGTGTTCAAACCCTTGTGTAAGCGAGGTATGTTAATTTTTGCTTCTGTGAGTGTGTGCCGATTGTATAGTAGAAGTTAGACCAAACTGATACTCTGTGGTA
The DNA here is from genome assembly GCF_007990345.1 of Gossypium hirsutum. Lineage (NCBI taxonomy): Eukaryota > Viridiplantae > Streptophyta > Magnoliopsida > Malvales > Malvaceae > Gossypium > Gossypium hirsutum. The sequence continues at coordinate 47,035,132 of NC_053448.1, read as the reverse complement.
GTGAATGAATTTTAGGTTCTGGTTATCTTGCGGGAGCATTAGCATCAAATTTGAGCCAGGTGTGTAACGAGAAACTCGAAAAATGGCAATTGGTAAAAGCCAAAAAATGGGTCTGTCAACGCCACACGGCCATGTAGTAGGCCATGTGCAACACACGATCGTATGATGGGTGTGTGTGAGGTCGTGTGTGACACACAGGCCACACGGGCAAAGAATGTTTAGCATGATATTCTGTATCTATATTATGTATAAATATGTTTGGGGTGGGGATCGTATATGAGGAGGAAGCGATTTGCACGGCGACCTTTCGCCTATATTCTGGCAGCTTGACTGTATATTATCTATTATGTGTCTTATCGACACTATATGGTGTGTAGGGATAGGTGGGTGTTTTTTTAACCCCACATAGTGTGATGGGATGGTCGGAGTTGGTGTGTAGAGGATGAGGGGTAGGATTCTATATATCTGTTCTGCATTTCTGATTCTATTATTTATATCTGTAAAGGACTTAAGTCTGAATTTGAATCTTACTGTATATGTGATTTCTGTATGTATAATATGTCTATTTATGTTGGGTTACACACTGAGTTTACAAAAACTCACATCCATTTGTCTGATTTGTTCAGGTAATCTACAGACTTAGGCGGATCGGTGCAGCAGAGTCTCACGGCGACCACAAGTTTGTAAACTGACTATAAATAATGGTTTTTATTTAGTTAATGATTATTTTAGGAGTTTTAAAATTAATGGACTCTCTGGACTATTTGGTTTAGTTTGGATTTGGATTTTTGATTTGATTCTTTATTTGCAATGGTTGGCTAAAAGCATGGTTTTTACTAAAACAAAAGTTTTCTGAAAATACGAACGAGATTTTTAAAACATAACGATTTCTAAGACTTCCGCTGTAATTCATGTTTTGGGTAAATGAATTGATTAAATAATGTTTTTAGTGATAGCTATGAACGAATATGGGTTACAAAGCTCTATCAAAATAACTCTGTTTTCTAAACCCTTCTTTGTAACATCTCTAGATTTGGTCAAAATGTCTAGGCTGGGTTTGAGGTGTTACATTTAGTGGTATCAGAGCCAGGTTGTAAAACTTGGGCTATGAATTTTGGATTTCAAAATTGCGTTTCAAAAGAACCGGTTTTCAAATGATTTAATATCACTCTGAGTAAGTAAGTGGTACACCGAGTCTTCGGCGCTGATCCTGTAAGTAATTCTAAACTTAGATAGAACTTTCTGAAAACACATTAGTACTTTTTAAACTGTATTGAGTTAGTTAGAAACTGAAACCTCTGGAATACTTCTGAACTCCTGATAATTTACGCATAAAATATCTGCTAATAAATACTAGAACTGATACATAAAATTTTATAATGTAGATAAATTTGAAATTTATGATGAGCGCTCGTGAAACTCGCAGTTGTGGTATTCATGGACGCGATAGAGGTCGTAGGGAGGCACGAGCTGAGCCTTCGTCTTTGGGTAGTATGTCAAACTTCGACAAGAGTGAGACACCTAAGACTGGGTCTCAAAGTCGTTCGACTGGGGACGACGCACTGTCCCAAGCCATGTTGAGGGTGTTGGAGAGGGTCACTAAACCCCATTCTGGATCTGCGGGCCGTGGGTCGGTAACTGAATGAATCCGGTCCAATGGAGCTGAGCTATTTAGGAATGCCACTAGAGTTGCCCCTACTATGGCCGAGTATTGATTGAAGGCCACTGAGAGGATTATAAACGATATAGATTGTACTCCTAAGCATAAACTAAAGGGTGCAGTCTCTTTGCTTTGCAACGAGGCGTATCAGTGGTGGTTGTCGGTTGAAAAGGGTACTCAATGGGACCATCTAAGCTGGGATTACTTTAAGACTGCCTTTTAGGGGAAATATGTGGGTGCGAGCTATATTGATGCTCGTAGGCATGAGTTCATAAATCTCAGGCAATGTGATAAATTTGTAGTCGAGTATGAGGCTAAGTTTCTGAGTTTGAGCCGCTACGCTCGAGGCAAGGTGGCATCTAAGTATGAGAAATGCGTCCGTTTTGAGGACGACTGGACGAATAATCTGATGGTACAAATTGCTCTGCAGAAGGAGCACGAGTTTGATGTTCTGGTGGATAAGACGAAGATCACCGAGAAGGTTAAGCACGTGGAGCGCCAAAATAGGGATCGTGAGAGAGGTAAGAATAAGAGGGATTCGGAGCCCTCTAGTTCTATTTAGAGGCCTAAGGAATAGGCCAGACCTGATAGGCCTGTTAGAGTGAGGGATCATGTTACTCCTACTAGGATTCAACCATGTGGTGATTGTGGTAAGCGTCATTCGGGCGAGTGTTGGAGGAGGTTAGGGGCTTACCTGAGGTGTAGGTCTTTGGAGCATCGGATTAGAAAGTGTCTACAGCATGCTGATCTAATGAAAACTTCAGGGTCGAGTTCTGTACAGCCTCAGAGGGCAGTTCAGCAGCCTCCTAGGGGTCGTGAACCAGCTAGGGGTGGTAATAGTATGAGTCGAGGACAAAGAGCAGCGGGCAGAGGTGCTAATCAGACTGAGGCGAGGCAGCATGCACTAGTTTATGCTACTCAATGACGAGAGGATAGAGACGCTCCTGATGTGATCATGGGTACATTCTTTATTTTTTGTGTTCCTTATACTGCTCTCATAAATATAGGTTCTACACATTCCTATATAGGTAGTAGTATTTCTGAAAGCTTGGAGATCTCTGTGGAGTGTACTTTTAGTGAGATTATCGTACAAATCCCGTTGGGGCAATCTATTTGGGTTAGAAAACTTTATAGGAATGTACCATTAGAAGTACAAGGGATTGTGTTTTTGACAAATTTGATGGAGCTACCGTTTGGGGAGTTCGACTTAATTCTGGGTATGGATTGGTTGGTTGAGCACCAAGTTAGTCTGGACTATGCGAGTAAGAGGGTTGTTTTGAGGACCGATGATGAAAAGGAGATAGTAGTGATTGGTGAGCGTCAAGATTACTTCTCTAATGTGATCTCCGCTCTAGTGGCTGAGAACTTGGTTCGGAAAGGGTATAAGGCGTATTTGGCCTACGTCTGTGTCTCAATTTCTAAGGACTCTTCTGTCAGGGATATCATAACAGTGAGGGAATTTCTGGATGTCTTTCCTGAGGAGTAACCAGGTTTACCTCTGAATCGTGAAGTTGAGTTCAGCATTGAGCTTCTACTGGGTACAGCTCCAGTGTCCATTACTCCATATCGTATAGCACCGAAAGAGCTGGCAGAACTTAAGGCTCAACTTCAAGAGCTTTTGGATCATGGTTTCATTCGTCCTAGTTTGTCTCCATGGGGGCACCGGTTCTATTTTTTAAGAAAAAATATGGCACAATGAGGATGTGCATTGACTACCGACGGTTTAATAAACTGACTATGAAGAATAAGTATCCACTTTTGAGGATCGATGATTTGTTTGATCAGTTCCGAGGAGCTTCAATATTCTCAAAAATAGATCTTCGTTTTGGGTATCATTAGCTTAGAGTTAAGGAAGGGGATGTTAATAAGACAGCATTTAGGACTTGTTATGGGCACTATGAGTTCCTAGTTATGGCCTTTGGTTTGACGAATGCTCCAGCTGCATTCATGGATCTGATGAATTGAGTTTTTCAGCAGTATATAGATCAGTTTGTCATTGATGCGGGTCTCAAGGCACAATTTCAGACCTATAAATGTGATGGGTTCACACTACCTCAAGGCCCAACAAAATTGTCAAAGGCTAAGCAAATCAAATCAGGACTCGATCAAAGACAATATTTGAGGATGAAACTTTTTGAGGAAAGTGAGAATTATACATGCATGAATGGTGTGAAATTTATTAGATTTCAATCATCAAAATTGCCAATTTTCAGGCTTGGGAAATCAATAGACTTGCGACAAATTTTTTGATGAGATTCTGGCATTTTTGGGTTGAGATGTCTTATGGCGTTTGAAGATGATCTCCACAATCTAAAAAGATTGTTAAAACTCTTCTAAAATAAACTAAAAAGAAATTCTTAAAAAGAAAAACCCAGAGAGAATTTACTAACTCAATAGAGAAATAGAATAATAATGAATTGAATGAATTGTGTACAATGCAAAGGTCTATTTATAAGCTAGCTAAATAAATCTAAATAAAACTCTTAAGTATACTAGAACTCTAATTTCATCTAAACAAGAAGTAGTTTTAAACTAAATTTTCTTGTTAACATAAAACTTCTAAATAACTTACAATACTTAATAATTATAAAAAATTTGGAGTAAAATAATAATAAAATAATAAGATCTAAAAAATATAATATTGGGCTCATATATAATAAAAAATTAGTCTAAAACTCGAACCCAATAGGATTTAAACTTGAATTAAAAGTCTAAAATTCGTAATTCCCGTCATAATCTCGTTCAGAAATTCTGCTCACGCAATCTTCACCAAAACAGTCATAACTTGAGCTCCCGAACTCAAAATCAAGTGATTCAAAATGTGTTTCGAAGCTAAGAGATAGATTTTCCAACGCTATGAGACATCTCAACCCAAAACTGCCAGGATCCCATCCAAAAAGTCATCGTAAGTCTACTAATTTTCCAAGCCTGAAAATTCACAGTTTTAATGATTAGAATCTAATAAATTTCACCCCATTCGTGCATGTATCATTCTCCCTTTCCTCAAAAAGATTCATCTTCAAATCTTGTCTTTGACCGAGTCCTAATTTGATTTTCTTAGCCTTTGACATTGTTGTTGGGCCTTGAGGTAGTGTGAACCATCACATTTATGGGTCTGAAATTGTTCCTTGAGACCCACATTGGGGTGAAATTTTTTAGATTCCAATCATCAAAACTGCCAAATTTTAGGCTTGGGAAATCAGCAGACTTGCGATAACTTTTTGGATGAGATCCTGGAATTTTTGGGTTGAGATGTCTTATGACGTTTGAAGATCTGTCTCTTAGCTTCGAAATGCATTTTGAATCACTCAATTTTGAGTTTGGGTGCTCAAGTTATGACCGTTTTAGTGAAGACTGTGTAAGTAGAATTTCTGAACGAGATCATGACGGAAATTAAGAATTTCGGGCTTTTAATTCGAGTTTAAATCATATCGAGTTCGGGTTTTAGACTTAATTCAGAAGGAGTTGAACCTTAGGCAGGGTTGATGGGTAGAGTTGCTTAAATACTATGACTGCACAATAGAATATCATCTTGGTAAGGCCAATATGGTGGCCAATGCTCTCAGTCGTAGAGCAATGACTGATTTGAAAGTGATGTTCGCTCGTCTTAATCTGTTCAATGATAGAGGTCTGTTAGCCGAGTTGCAAGTTAAGTCGACTTGGATTGATCAGATTCGGGATAAGCAGTTAGGGGATGAGTCTCTAGGTTTACGGTTTCGTCAGATTGAGAGCGGCAGTACTTCTAGTTTTCGGCTAAATAAAGACGTTTTCTATGTTTTCGAGGTCAAGTTTGTATACCGAATAATTCTGATCTGAAACAATCAATTCTGAGGGAGGCGCATAGTAGCCCTTATGTTATGCATCCCTGTGATAATAAGATGTATCGGGATCTCTGTAAACTGTACTAGTGGTTGGATTTGAAATGTAAGGTTACAAATTTTGTTGCTCGTTGTCTAACGTGCCAGCAAGTTAAGGCTGAGCACCAGTTACCTTCGGGTTTGCTACAACCTGTAAATATTCTCTTATAGAAATGAGAACGAGTGACGATGGACTTCGTTAGTGGGTTGCCCTTGACACTCACTAAGAAGGATTTTGTTTGGGTCATCGTGGATCGGTTGACCAAGTCCACTCATTTTATTCCGGTTTAGATAGAGTACTCTCTACAAAAGTTAGCGAAGCTCTATATCTCTGAGATTGTAAGACTGCATAGGGTTCCTGTTTCGATAATTTCTGGTAGGGATCATTGTTTCATTTCTCAGTTTTAGAAAAAACTGCATGAGGCTCTGGGTTCGAGATTGGACTTCAGTACTGTGTTCCACCCTCAGACCGATGGTCAATCTGAGAGGGTGATTCAGATACTGAAGGATATGCTTCGGAGTTGAGTGATTGATTTCTGAGGTAGTTGGGATGATTTTCTGCCGCTAGTTGAGTTCGCTTACAATAACAGTTTCCAATTTAGATTCTAAATGGCACCTTAAGAGCCTTTGTATGGTCGTAATTGTCGTACTCCGCTATGTTGGACTGAATTGGGTAACTGACGAGTTTTAGGTCCTGAGTTGGTTTTCGAGACTGAAGATAAAGTTAGATTGATTCGGGATCGTCTGAAGGCAGCTTCTGATAGACAAAAATCTTATGCGGATCTGAAAAGAAGAGATATCGAGTACTCTGTGGGTGACTTATTTTTCTTAAGGTTTCTCCGTGGAAGAAGTTCTGAGGTTTGGTCATAAGGGCAAGTTGAGCCCTAGGTTTATTGGGTCGTATCAGATTTTGAAGCATGTGGGACCGGTCGCTTATCAGTTGGAGCTACCCTCAGAGTTGGATCGTATCCATGATGTGTTTCACGTCTCAATGTTGAGGCGACATATGTCTGACCCATCTCACGTTTTCTCTGTTGAGGAGATTGAGGTTAGACCGGACTTGACCTTTGAGTAGGAGCCAGTTCAGATTTTGGATCATGATATTAAGGTTCTGAGGAGAAAGTTCATCCCTTTGGTTAAGGTTCTGTGGCGGAATCATAGCACTAAGGAAGCCACGTGGGAGCCTGAGGACTCGATGCGTCTGCAGTATTTTCATATGTTCTGATCAGATAAATTTTGAGGTAGAAATTTCTTTTAGGGGGTAGAGTTGTAACGCCCTGAATGTTTTTAAGTTTGTTTTGTAAAAATTAATAGAAGTTTGTATCTGCTTTAGTGGTTAAGTGTTCTGGGTGAGTGTGTGAGGTCTTGGGTTCAAGTCCCACTTTTGACGAATTTTGTTATTTTTCTAATCCTAGCCTTATCTTTGTTGAGAGGGTTTATATAAAATTGTCTGTTAATTCATATCAGAATAAGCCTGCTGGTTCGAGTGGTAGGGAGTTGGTGTGTGGAAGGTCCTGTGTTTGAATCCCTGTGTGAACGTGGGTATTAATTTTTGCCTCGATTGACTGAAAGAGTTTGGATGGGATTGGGAGTCTGAGTGAGTGGGTAGTTGTGGTTGAGATGATAGTAGGGAGTTGGGATTTTGGGGATTATCTGATCTTATTTTTTGTTTTAAAAAAAATTTTCGGTTCTCTCTCCTCCAAGTTTTCTGACGTCAGTTCTTTGCCATCCCTCTTTGGTTCTGTCGTTTGGTTCTCTTGTTCATCATCTACGTTTAATTTCCTGTTCTTTCATTTTCTTTCAATCGATTTACTTTTTCTTTTCTGTCCTTCGTGCGATCTCGTTAAGTTTTTCGTTTCATTATCGTTTTTGTGGCATGACGGTAGTTGTAGGGAATTTGAATTTTGTGAATAGTTGTATAGGTGAAGACGGTGAATTTGTGGTTTTCGCTTCAACGGTTTAACTTTCGCATGTAGTCGTCTTTGCGGTGGTAAGTTTAGAGCGTTGCTCGGTTTAGTTTTATTAATTTCGTAAAACATCTCCTAATAGGGCATTGGGATTCTGTTTTTAGGTGTTGGTGGTCTCGAGGCTGGTTTCGCATCAAAATCATAACAGGTGTGTTCCCAAAACGCAGAAAATCGAGCTTCGACGAAAGTCAAAAAAGTTTTCTGTCAACGCCACACGGGCGTGTGCCTTGCCGTGTGATTGGCCCTGTGTGAGACACAACCGTGTGTTTGACGAAGGCATGGTCGTACGCAACACACGGCCATGTAGTGGTGTTGGTGTGGCCGTGTAGGCCACACAGGCTAGGCCAAGTAGGGCGTGTGGGCCACATGGGCTAGGCCAAGTAGGGTGTGTGGGCCTACACGGGCATGTGGGCCCATAATTCTAAAATTTTTCCTAGTGTCGCACAGGTTGCTCCGATCGACTGTAGGCCTACCGTAGGGTCGGTAAAGGCTAACAAAACCCTAAATTATGTTATCTGATATCCTAATAGTCTACTCTGAGTAGGACACCGTTATGAATGTCTGACTATTCTTTTAAATATATATGTTATCTGTATGCGAGCATGTTTAGCATGATATTCTGTATATATATGTTTAGGGTAGGGATCATATATGAGGAGGAAATGATCTGTACGGTGACATTTTGCCTATTTTCTGGCAGCTTGACTGCATATTATCTGTTGTGTGTCGTATCGACACTATATAGTGTGTAAGGATAGGTGGGTGTTTTTTTAACCCCACATGGTATGATGGGATGGTTGGAGTTGGTGTGTAGAGGATGGGGGTAGGATTTTGTATATTTGTTCTGCATTTCTGATTCTATTATTTGTATCTGTAAAGAACTTAAGTCCAAATCTGAATCTGACTATATATATGATTTCTGTATGAATAACATGTCTATTTCTATTGGGTTACACACTGAGTTTACGAAAACTCACATCTGTTTGTCTGATTTGTTCAGGTAATCCACAGACGTAGGCAGATCACTGCAGCGGAGTCTCACGGTGACCGCAAGTTTGTAAACTGACTATAAATAATGGTTTTTATTTAGTTAATGATTATTTCTAAGAGTTTTGTAATTAACGGACTCTCTGGACTATTTGGTTTGTTTTGGATTTGGATTTTTGATTCGATTCTTTATTTGCGATGGTTGGCTAAAAACATGGTTTTTACTAAAACAAAGGTTTTCTGAAAATACGAACGGGATTTTTAAAACATAATGATTTCTAATACTTCAGCTGTAATTCATGTTTTGAGCAAATGAATTGACTAAATAACGTTTTCAGTGATAGCTATGAACAAATATGGGTTACAAAGCTTTATCGAAATAACTTTGTTCTCTAAACCCTTCTTTGTGACATCTCCAGATTTGGCCATAATGTCTAGGTCGGGTTTAAGGTGTTACACGTGTGATCCAAGTCAGTGAGTTACACAGGCACGGGCACGGGCTGGGACACGGCCGTGTGCTCCTATTTCGAATGTCCACACGGCTTGAGACACGGGTGTGTGTCTCAGCCGTGTGACTCCTGCAGTTCAAATTTTTTAGCTTTTTCCAAAAATCTCCAAATGTTTTTAATTTAGTCCCGGACTATTTTCAAAGTATTTTTAGGGCCTCGAAGGCTCAATTAAGAGACATTATGGATGTATTTAAGTGAAATTTGATTATGTTTGTATTAATATATGATTTGAATTGTTTAATATTCTGTTTGTCTGGTAATGCTCCATAACCCTATTCCAGCGACAGATACAAGTTAGAGGTGTTATAGATATCATATGATGTTGTCAAGAGAATGAGTAAATAGGTATTGTACTATTTTTCCCTTAATTGAGGTTGTGTCATTGGATTTTCTTGGTAAGGTTTTTAATAAGGCAGCATGTTATGCATATCATAGATATGTGTACTCTTTTCCTCCACTAGGAATTTTTTTCCCACAGGTTTTTATCTTAGTAAAATTTTAATGAGGCACATTATCTACCAATGGATATCCAAGAGAGAGTGTAATGAATATTTTATTATTAAGAGGATGTCCATCAAAATCAAGATAAATTTGATATACTTATGACTCTAATAGTTATTAGAAGTAGTTTTATTTCATTTATACTTCTTATCTCTACAAATATAGACTTTGAAAAAGCATTATAAAACTCCCATATTAATCAATAAAAATATTTTTTTTCTTTTGCTCCTCATTTTTCTTTATTATTTATTCTCTCTGCTCTCTTTATTTCTGTTGGTGTAGAAGGCAGTAGCAAGTTGTTTTGGTCTTGCTTGAACAGCAAGACTCGAGACTTGCAGAAGAAACAATTGATGAAGAGCAGAATTTGGAGAGTGGAAAAAAAGAAAGAAAAGAGAGTGTTGAATCAAGAATAACTTGATCAATTATCATAAAAATGAAAAATAAGGCGTTGAGCCATTACATAAGTGAGTCAACTTCAAAACAAATAAGCTTTTACCTAATCAACTACCTAACACCACTAGATTACATTGAAACTTGTTAACTTGACTTGCTTAAGTTGTATTGATGAATTATCAGTCGATCAACACCTAATTACATCAAAATGCAGCTACCTACTAAGTTTAAAATAAACTAAAATAGGAAATGTTCATTGGAGTAACCAAATGAAACAAAACAAGTTTCAGTTTGCTTGTTGCTGTACGTTCCCTGCATGGCCACCTTGGTTACTGCTGCATGGGAGCTGACTTCAACAATTTCTCTTCGGTTCATAAAAAAAATTTTAATCCGAAAATCTTATTTACACATTAAATGAGGTTTACAATGGTAATTGTTGAGAATCAGGATCTAATGCTTCCCAAGAAAGACTCTTAACATTGTATCAATAGGATGGCGAAGAACACCCCCTTAATTTGTGTACCTCTATTAGAGTCGAAGCTTGCGCAACTTCTTGTTTGTTTCTTCGTCTAATTTGCAATATGGCATATACATGAGATTCTTCATTGGAACCTGACAAACTATAGAACAACAAATATGGCCTATTCGAAAAGCACCATAAATATAATAGAAGAATGTCATTCCAAGCATTCGTGATGGATCCTAGGATGATGCAGCGGGTGTTAAATTTGTTGGAACTCATCTCATCAGACACAAAATAAGACAAATGGGTGTCTTCTCTTTGTACTGAGAATTACTATAACAAAGCTCCTTACGCTTTGTTCTCTATATGCCGGGAATCTGTCTTGAAAAGGTCCGCCAAGAAATTGCTATAAAGTATTTCAATGGCACCTACTCTGTTCCAAACTTTTTTCACACCTAGGGCAGACAAAAATAAGCAATGTTTACTTTCTCTTGTCCAGTCTCCTTTTCCATCACTTGTTCTAGTTCGAATGGTAATATTCAAAACCATGGAGATTACAGAGTGAATATCAACGTTAATGGGAGTAGTTGTACAAGGAGGCCCATTAAGCATCATACATTATTGAATGAAGTTGATGTAAAAGAAGGTTCCACTTCACTCAGTGCTATCCAGTTCCTTGAAAACGGGCACATAAGCGAAGAGAAGATTCGGCGGAGAATTCCGAGGCAGAAGCAGCTGGTTGATCCATACCGTCAAGGCCTAATCACTGAAAGGGGAGTTGGGTATAGACAGACGGTAGTCGTCCGCTCTTACGAAGTTGGCCCTGATAAAACTGCTACATTGGAAAGCCTCCTCAACCTTTTCCAGGTGATTAATTAAACTAATTGTATGCATATATATATATATGCTTCTTTGCTCTTTCAACCAAAGTCCTTTTCAATCACATTTTAAGGCTTGGGAATAATTTAATTTTTAATATTCAAAAATACATACTACTGTCATGTAGGAAACAGCATTAAATCATATGTGGATGTCTGGACTTCTAAGCAATGGATTTGGGGCCACACATGGAATGATGAGGAACAATCTCATTTGGGTGGTCTCAAGAATGCACGTCCAAGTCGATCACTATCCCATATGGTCAGCCTTTTCATCATAAAATAATGCACTCGTGCTAAAAGCGTTTCTGATGATAATCTCAATTAAATTACACCCCATCTAGCTCTTCCTGCCCTGGCCTACATTTTACAGACTAGAGTACTTACATAAGCACTACAATTGTACTTGGCTCAGGGGAGAGGTAATCGAAATCGACACGTGGGTTGGAGCATCAGGGAAGAATGGGATGAGGCGAGACTGGGTAATCAGGAGTCAAGCCTCCGGCAGCACTTACGCACGTGCCACTAGGTATTATACTTGTATGCTTGCAGCCAAAGTTACCATCCCTTCCTTAATTTGTGTGTTTATAAATAAAACATGCATGCATGCATGATGAAACAGCACTTGGGTAATGATGAACGAGCAAACACGGCGACTCTCAAAGATGCCGGATGAAGTGAGAGATGAAATTTCTCCTTGGTTTATACAGAAACAAGCAATCAACGAAGCTGTTCCCGACAAAATTGTCAAGTTGGGTGATAAAGCAAAACATGTGAACTCTGACTTGAAGGTACAATTTACAATTATGCTTCAACAGGTGAGCAGAGAGAGACTAACTGTATATTCATCATGTTGTAGCCAAAGAGGAGTGATTTGGACATGAACCAGCATGTAAATAATGTGAAGTATGTAAGATGGATGCTGGAGGTAAAAGACAGCCTATCTTATAGTAACCGTAGTTACCTTAAATCAACTAGTTGATATTCATCACTGTATATATTGGTGCAGACAATCCCTGACAAGTTTTTGGAGCGTCATCAGCTATCTAGTATTATACTAGAATATAGAAGGGAATGTGGGAGTTCAGAAGTAGTTCAATCACTCTGCCAACCAGATGAAGATGAAAGCTTCGCAAATGGAGTGCAACAGAATCTACTTACAAATAAGGTGTTGGTGGGAGGAAATGGACGCCTGGGCTCCCTGGACATCAACGTATTGACTTACGGATATACACATCTCCTCCAGACTCAAAATGAAGAGATCGTAAGAGGACGGACCAGGTGGAATAGAAAGATTTGTACGGGTCTTTAACACTTGTGGATCCTCTTACAATTATAATAACATAATAATAGTATTTATTAATTAAAGATACCAGGAGGGAAATAATTAATCAAGCAAAGGGCATCAGGCTTAATTTGGTCAATATCCCAGATGTAAGACCATCTTGAGGAGCTGGTATTCAGTTCAGGGAAAACTAAGTGGAAACAAGAGTGAACAAAGTTGTGGGATTATGTAGAAAGAGCTCCTTAATTAGAACTCAAAGCCACACCGTCGTTCAAGTCTGCCCACTCTGTTTTCTTATTTTTACTTTTATTTTATTAATTGTATAAAAATTATAAACTATTTTTAAAAGTGGCAGGGAGCTACATAGTAAAATGGTTTTACAAATTTGGAAAAATAATGAAGAGGGTATTATTTAGTCTGAAACGTTTTATGAAGTGTGGGAAAATTTTGGCACTTTGACATTGGTGAAACTGTGAGCTTTTCTCGGTCACACTAGTTGACCATCCAGGGTTACATGAAAGAATAAAATAGCATGGAACTAGAACTTGAATCTGTGATTTACTGCCTATTGACTAAGACTAAGAATAAGCATTTACAATACAATTTATGAAGTGATTGATACACGGTATTTACAAACCTCAATACAATACCGATAGTAGTAAATAACAGCCAAAGAATAGTGTAATAGTATTACTGCATTTCCCAAAACTATCTTCTCTTTTTGCCAAAATTGCGCTGCAGTTTCCATGACCAAATCAGAATGAATGAAACCAGTGTCACTCCAATGGACAACCAGAATATTACCAACCAATGTGGCATCGCCTTTGGATATAAACCTGATGAGATTTCGGACATACCATAAAAACTGAGGAACAATTAACATAATCCAAAGACTATCTATGTATGGGATTTCGGACATACCATGTCCAAACTTGATGCCAATGAGAAGCTCAACAATGCAAATTGCAAGGGAAAGCCAACAAAATGCTCCAACTTTTTTCACAGGTTTCCTGGAAGGAAGGAGAAAGACAAAAAGGACCAAGTGTTCAAGTGAGACAAGAAATTTCTGCATTGGGGTCATCAAACATTTTTCTGGCACAATATATATTTGCATCCAAAACAAATGGAGAGAAAGGGAGAGTACCGGTCTTGGAGGTACGAGTTGTACTCACGAATTGTTGGTATTGCTATTAGCCACCACAAGATCAACCTATACACAATCACAGGGTTTCTAGGAGGAATCCACAGACAGAACTTCAGAAAGAATGTATTAAGTTCTACTGTCAAAAACACAATGCAAAGGCTCAGAACTTGAACGAAACGCATTGGACCAAGCAGCGGATGCCATTCATCTTTGTCCCACTGTGCTGGTGTAAACTGTCCTAAAGTTCGTTTAACCTGACAACAGCAAACAGCAATGACCATTGCATGACTTGGAAAATTTTGAACTATATTTGCCCTACGAAAGATTCAAAAATTCTAACAAGGCGGCATTTAAAAGGTTAACCCAAGCCAAGTGAAAAATATGAGAAACAGGAGGTTGAAAATATATATAAAATAATTTGCACAGTTATTGTTGCAATTTTAACATTTATAAAAAAGTAGTTACACAGCAAGGAACATACTTTGCCAATAATGTTAGGTTGGCGACTTATACCAACCCACTCATAAGTTTTCCCATCAAAGTACCTAACAGTATGCATTCCAGCCCATATACCTACAAGCAAATCAAATATGTTGACAAGATAGGCTGAAAAATCATTAACTCATTAATTCCACACCAGCAACTAATAAAACAAAAAGCAGAGCAGACTTAGCCCGTGAGACCACAATAATACAGTGAAGTAGACAACTACTATCATATTAAGGTCTACAAAAGAATTCCCAACCCCATATTTATACTACTATTATATTCAAGGAGTAACAGTTTTGTGTCACAGAGTTATGTAACACAAACTTGGATATTAAAATTACATAAAAATCTAAGAAAAAAGTAACATAATTAAAATAAGAGTTATACAGCTCACCAAAAATAATAATACTAGTTATTCAATCATTTTGCCTTCCTAAGGTACCATGAATGGGATCCGATTTAAGTTCTTTTTTAATCACGTGTCCTCTTGTTCAGTTAAAACTACCTTTTTACCATGAAAAAGAATACCGCCTTTCCTCTTTCACTGATGTGGTCGGTGTGCATCAGTTCTACTATTCTAGTAATGGATAAAGTGTTAATACATCGCAACCTTGTGAACCAGTTTATGAATTTGTCATAGAAGCATCAAGAAATGCATGAAAAATCAGCAGAACCAGAAATACTAAATAGTATGGCAGCAAAATTTTCATCATACAACCAAAACCAAATAATGACCAAAATAATGGGGCCTGGGAACCCCAGAACTAGTGTGAATTGGAGGAAATTTCCTACTTTAAAATATCAAAGCAGAAAATATGATTCCTAACTAGAAATTATTTTATTTTATCAAATCACGGACAAACTTTCTAACAAACATTCGAATAGATATAAAATGGAACTAAAAATAGAGAATTCCCAAACCAGGTCAATCAGCTTATATATATTATTCAGTTGCTTGAGCGCACTTCTATGATTTAAAAGCAGACAGTCCTGTAAGCTACAGCCTACAGCACAAAGATTAACAAAAGAACAAAAAAATACAAAGGGGAACAGATATAGCAATGCAGGATCTTACCAAACCAATTACATGTCAAAATATCAAGAATAATGCTGTCCCACCAGCACTCATTAAAGTTCGGTAGCATGTGTCGGAAGGTAAACTGTATATGCCATCATAGTAGTTAGTTTATCGATGCAAAACAGACAGCAAGGATGTGCAAGGAGAAATGAGAGAACAAAAGGAAAAACAATGTGTGTCCATTCAGAAAACTAACCTCCATCAACTCAAAGCCAATTGAGAGGACCCAGAGAAGTGGCTGATTGCGGATTAAAATGGCCTTGCCCCACCAACCAAAGATGTGGGCTACTACAAATTCATCAAATAGTGTTTCCTAGAAATATTTTTTTATGCATAACAAAAGTTAGAAGTACGAAATAACATATATTCACATAATTTATATCAAGAAACATATAGTAGGCTCAATCATACAACTAAAATAAAAAAAACTACAGAAAAAGAGGTAAAAGAAGTAGAATAAAATACAAAAGCCAAGTGGAGCAAGAAGATCCATACATAAACATTCTTAAACCTGCTTGTGGGGTTTTCAGGAATATATATGCGACAATCAGCACCATAGGATCTTTCTGGAAGCTCTGCATGAAGATGCCAACAATAATCAAGAAACTTCAATATATATTAATAATAGCAGAACAAGCATGAAACTAGAAGACTTTGAGTCAAAAGCAGTACCAACACCAAGGTCAGGATGGAGAAACTTCATAAACTGCCTAGCATCATCACGCTTCTGGAAAACAGAGTCGAGAGTAACTATCACCAATTATATATTCAACTATGTATGACAGTTTGTGTGTTGTATGTGAGTGTTTATTTAACTGATGACATGTTAGCACTTAACAATATCAAAAGACAAAAGCTTTAAACTGTGACGTGGGTGTTAGGGTGGCAGTTACTCTAACAATCATGAGTCATAAGATTTAAAAGAGTCCAGGTGCAGTACAGCCAAGAACACATAAAAAAGCTAATATAGATGAATATAAATATGCACCTATTTCCTCCAAAAAGATGCACATACAATATAAATGAATAAGCATTGCAATGGGCAAACAGTATAGATAAAGTTGGAAATCTGAACGTAAGGAAACTAACCTGAAAAAGCAAAAATGTGAGTGCAACAAGGTAAACAACAGCCATCCCATGAACTAAACGCCAAATTGCAGGATGTGGCCGAATAAGGACCCTACAAAGAGGTTAAAATCATGATCTTTAGTCTTCTAGAGAAATAAAACAAGCAGTCCTCTAACCATGCTAAAAAGAAACTCTGGAGATTAAAACAGAGATTCACACACACAACCAAAATAAATAAATAAAACTAAAATAGAAGGAACACAGATTAAACTTTATAAGTATCCATAAACAAAATTCATAGATGCCTTTCACCATCTTCTCCAGCCAGCATAATCATAAAATGTTGATAAACATAACTGAGGCTTTTACGGTCCAACTAGACAGGAAAATATAATATTGGACTGAAAGCCAAGATAATGAGATGACTCGTTTGATACTTAACTCCATCTCCATGTTACTTTATATAAAGCGATGAGCCTATCCAATTTCACAGGCATTTGGACTCCCAAATTTTTAAAAGTGATTTCTACAGAGACCAAGGTGACTAAAAATAATCTATTCATACCACTAGATAACAAGAATGCACAAGCAAATCTTTAGAGAGACAAAAAAAAATTAGAGAATCCATCGAAAAACAGTTAAACATAACAAGTTTTACAGAAGAAATCAAACTATTAACTTACGTAGAAGGAGCCTGCAACAAGCAATAAGCTAGAAAAACTGCAATCATTGCCCATACACCCCTACAGAAACAATCACGTGAACAAAAACTAAAAATGTGTTAGCAAGTAAAAAGATGACAGTAAAATGCCATCAGAAATAAGGTGGAACCTTTTTACAGATGTTACAAGATCGCCAGACTCACTGCTCTCAGGATCAAGGGCTCCACTTGCCCAACTGGAAGATATATGCAGACAATAAATAAATAGTAATATAAGAATTGAGAGAATTTTGAACTAAAGAAAAAAAAAATGAGGTTCATTCTTTTAAATAAAAAAAAGAAAATTTTTCATATTCTCTATGGTTTTCTGCCATGTATCATAAGTAAAAGAACTAAAAAATAGGGTGCAACTTAAGGACATGGTACAAGTTCCACCTGGAAAAGACATTTATAGAATACTATCATAAGAAATTACATTCATATTAAATGAAAGTAAAATGTATAATTTCAGGGTGCTACATTTAGCCAAACAGATAATACAAAGAATGTTTGCCTTACAGTTCAGATACTTTACTAGACAAAATGAAAATAGAAAACAGAAACCACTATATTTGCATAATATTTGTTCAATAATATAGACGCAAAACAAATATGTAGGTTGCCATGAGATTTAAATTATTAAAATAACTTCCAACACTATAGCATCATTGTGACCAACAGTGTCCTTTTGAGAAAACAGACCCCATCCCTCACTCAAAACCTTGATTCACTGGACATGTTGGTGACACTGTAAAAGCTTCAGGAATATCTACAAGGGATGGAGACTAGGAGAAAAACTAATTGGAACTAAGAAATAACCTTTACTTAGCAAACCTTTTACAGATCATACGTACATGCAACAGAAACAAGTTCCACAATTAGGACCCACAGACAACCATACAGTTGAAGATAACCAAAAAAGATTGACAGTCATTTGCAACAAAAACATGAGCATAATTGCAAAGAGAAATATAGAAGTTCCCGGACAGAAAGAAGATGCAAGGAAAGATAAATGACTAACAACATAAATATGTATGCTAACCTAACAAGGGGGGAAATGCACAATTTTATGGTTGAATTGAAGCTAAGAGGAAGTAAATATTAAACAGTGTACTCACATAAGAAAGCATGCACCAACGAATAATAATGAAATAGTGCGAGGTTTATAAGCCCATGCAGTCCATGGATCCAGTTCATCAATGGAATATGATAAACCAGTATCCCCATTTTCTCGGACAAGATGTTCCCTTCGCCTCACCCTCCTATGACCATTAGATTCCATACGCTCTCAGTGTTTCAAAAAGACACTGCAGTGCAACAATAGAAGTAAGATTCAGGGAATTGAGCTTGAGAAATTTAAAAAATGACAATATTACAAATAACAGTAAGAGAAAATTTAATCCAAAGAAGTTACACATGCAAAAAGAGCAGTACCGCAGACAATACTAAAGAAAGAGTGTTGACAGCATATATGAATATGAATATAATAAATTCATTCGCCATATCTATCATTAACCAACTTTATGAGAAAGAAGAGTGCAAACTAGAATATGCATTAAAATATCTTCAAAAAAGTAACCTTTAAAAAAAGAGATGGTGAACTCTTATCATCAGAGATATATATACCACCAAAAGACACTTTTATTTCTATTTTCGTATGGTTAAGAGAAAAAAGAAAAAGAAAAAAAAACTTTGGGAAGGATTTTCATTAGGTCTGATACCAAGATATAATTCAACATTCAGCAAGTATCATCAAGGACATATGTCTCTCTCTCTCTTTAGAAACTTGTAGTGGGTGTTTCCCGAAAGTAGATATCAAGCTATTTCTTAATGAGCAATGTTTCTCAAAAATACAAAAAGGTAGTTGCCTCCCATTAACTCATGCAATTTCAAGGGGAGACTATACATTTACAACGTAAGTTCCATGTTAACTAAAACATTTACATTAATTTCATAGGTGAAGACACATATAGATCTCTCTTCATACAAATGAAAATTTTGGTAACATTTTTGAGGTAGCGCAACCAGCTTTTTTGTCATAACTGCAGGGGAAGATTTGGTAACTACAAAAGCTACAAGCATTCTAATGGAGACATTGAATTTCCAGAATGACCAAAGACAACCCACATGTTTGGGCAGGAATGCGTAAAATGCAAAACCAATTAAGCAAAACAAATTGTACACTGGTGTAAGGAAAGATGTCAAAAACAATCTTATTAAGGATGATAGCAAACCAGTAAACCATCTCTAAAGCTATGGTCCCTACAGCTTGGCCAAGGATTGAATCTCATATGCAACACCAGTTCATATGATGTGACAATCCACTTTCCTACAAAAAAAAAAGGTGCTATTCTACATTGCAATCTATCTACCACATAATAATTATCAAAATAGTTGCTTTATTAGCCTTACAGTATTCAAAGCTGATGGTCATTTTAATCATCAAAAAGCAAAAAAAAAAAAGAAATCAATAGCAGGACAAGATAAAAAAGGATCCAAACTTTAAGGTGCCTCTAAAAAACTTGGTTTGAGAAGAGAATTTACCAAGGAGCATTAAATACTCCTCACATGGAACTAAAATTGAAACATTTCTGTATCATTAAACCATACGTTCATAACCACAAGAGAGATTTCAACCTTAACAAAATCTCTTTAAAAAAGAATAGTTTGTAACTAGGCATTTATGTCTCAGAAAACTTAGAACGCAAACAATGATGAACCCATAACTAAGCAAACAGCTTCACATCACAAATTCTTACACTTTAGAAAACAAAAGTAAATACCATTCATAAGAACTCTACTAAAGCATTAATATATTGAAATCTAAGCAGATTATAAATAAAAGACCAAAGGGAATAGCACCCAGTAAGGATTCGATATGCACTGCAGAAGAAAAAGAAGAAAAGCCAAATCCCATTCTGATAATGGGAAAAGAATAATAATTAATCACTTTCAATATACAGAATCAACAAACTCTTAAGTCGGGAAACATAGAAAACAGAAATGCTTGGGAACAAGAGTAAAACTTGAGTCACATGCAACTCATAATTAAACTTATAAACGAAATCAAATATAAATAAATAAGCCATTGATCAACAATAGTTGCTTGACCTTTTTTTATTGTTCTAATAAATTAAATAGAGCTACTGTAGGGCTTAACACTAATAATTAACAGTTTCAAACTCATGATGTAAGACTGGAAGTTCTAAAAGGGAAAAAAAACAAAATTAGTATAGTTGAAGAATAAAAAGTAACGGATCCTTTATTATTAAGCTAAGCAAGCAAATAAACTGTACATAAATAAAATTAACCCGTAACTGAATTGGTTTAAAAAAGAAAAAACAAATCTCAAAAAGTTCTATTGCATGTAATCAAAACAGCATTAAAAAGATAAAATATTATCTTCAAAAGGGAATAAAAAAAAAGGAAACAATAGAAAGCACTTAATGGAAACAATGATTCAGAGAAAATTAGTGAAATGGGAGAATAAGAGATAATAAGGAAATGGTTGTATGAAAAAAGAAGAAAAAAACTGGAAAAAGCGAATAGAGAAAGAGCGGCATTGATTGAGATTAAGAAAAAGAATGGAATGCGCAGAGCAGGAGGTTGGGTTAGAAAGGGCCTAACCGTAGGATGGAAGATCGGCAGCGGTCCGATCCCTTGGAGTTTGCGTGTGTCAAGGCAAAGGCAAAGAGGAAGATGGAAAAGAGTGAAAAACGAAGCGAGGATCCAACCACTCAATCTATATATATATATATATGGAATTGATAAAAGAAAGAAAGAAATGGAACAGTGTGTGTTTGTTATTCTATTATTAATTTCATTAAATAAGAGAGAGAGGGTGGTCAAAGTTAGATTTTAAGATGTTTTATTGTTAGGATACGGAAACTCATCTGAGAGAAAGAAAGATCCATATTTATTTCTTGTTTTTCATATTCCCTACACTCTTTTACCCTTCCCTGACACAGCTTTTAATCTTTTCCTCCTTTATGCTCTTTTTCCTTGTTTCTCTTTTCTCTTCTTTTTTAACACTCGATTCGTAAGAGTATCATTGTTAATCTAAAACAACTTAGCATTACTTCTATTCTACCATCTGTCCCACTCCACTACGGATGTATAATTTTGAAAATTACTACCACCTTCATGGATGTTGGATATGTCCATCTTGCCCCACGTCAAATAAATATTTAAATATAATTTTTCAAAAATATATTTAAATATAAAATATATGGATTTTTTTTCTATATTATGTTATTACATTTTTACCCTTTTAATAGTTTATAACACCCCAAACCCGGCCTAGCCATTATGGCCGGATCTGGAGAAGTTACACCAACTCGTTTGAAAAACTAAAATCTAGCTTAGAAATTGTGTGATCTGAAAACTTAATTTAGCCAAGCTCATACGAGTTTTAGGAAATTCTCAAGCTTGAAAACACCTATTTCACAGCAGGATCTCATAAACATTTACTTATAAAAACAACGGAAATTTTTAGAAATTGCATTCTAACTTTAGTAATCACGTGATTTGAAATTATTAATTTTTGGCAAAATTCGTACATTTCTATTTAGAAAAACTCATGCGCAGAACTTACTTATTTTACGGAAAAGCATTTAGTTTGATATTTAATTTTGCAGCGAATATTTTCAGAGTTTTTTTAGTTTTAAAACCAAATTCCAATTTGTCAAATTCATATGATTTTGTAGTTTTACATTTAAGATCACCTAAAAACCGACAAACAGATCAAAAACCCAAAAATAAAACCAAATCCAAAAACTTGGTACAAAAATTCAAAAGTCTAGAAATCTTAATTAAAATAATTCGAACCATCTTATACGGAAAACTAATCCGAGCTCTCGCATGCCGTCCGATTCTAAACTTGATGGTTACCTGAGAAGATAACAAACAAAGAGTGAGCTTTACAAGCTCAGTGTGTAACACAAATCAGATACGTTTTCAAATCTAGATTCAAACATATTATCATATATATAATCAGATGTATTTTTCAGGTTCAAATACAGATGCATATTCAGATTCAGATACAAATGCAGACATAGATTCAGATATAGATACAGTCATAGATCCTACCTCCATCCACTACACACCAACTCTGTCCAACCAACCACCACCAATTAGGACTACAATAGTCCATCCATCCAATCACATCGGGTCGTGGTGGTATGTCACTCATAAAGGTGCAGTTGAGCTACCAGACAGATATTGCGATTTAACCGCCAAAATTGCAGTAATACTACCAAAATACACTTCCTCCATCACAAATCAAACTCATCCCAATACACATGCATAAATAAACTAATACATATATTCTATAAACAGATGTCATGCGTACTTTTCATACGTAATCATGCTTTCAGAGTTATCAGAACACAAAATCGTATATATATTTTTCACACAGCTTACCTGTATCACATACAAACACATATCAACAAATGTCACATTTCAAGTCTTATTTAAGCCAAATGGACCCCATGAAAGGTACGAATTTCAGAGTCAAACGAGCCTCGGTGAAAATTTTTGAAAAATGAGCCCACACGACTTACATGGTTTGCCCATGTAATTGCACACACCCGTGTGCTTCACACGGCCAACTACACGGCTGTGTGACGAACAAAAATCTCGAAAATAATCTTATTTTTCGAGTTCTAAACGACGTTTTGGGTTAGAATCACACACATGATGTTATTTCTGATTGACCACACAACAACGAGGATTTTAGAACCTAAAATGACAATTTAAACCGACAATTTTAGCAACAAAACGTCAAGATTAATCACTAATTCGGCCACAACCACTAATTATAATCCTCAACAAAATGAAAATCAACTTAAGAAATTCAATTCCTTACCAAGAACAACAACCAAGCGATTCCTTAATTCACCACCGGATTAATTGATACCAAATCTTCACTTAAACGGGATCATAACGCACAATCAATTAATCCAAAATAACTCAATTCAATCCAATAATACTTCACACTTCTCCCAACAGTTTCATAGAACCAGTTAAAACGTAAACCATTGAACCACTAAGATCACCTTCTTTGCACACGAAGAGATACACAAAACTACTATGGAGAAAAGGTACATACATATCATACTTACCGACAATCGGAACACTTCAACTCCATAATGAGAAATTCTAGGAATACTTTCAGGGAAATTTTCAAAAACCAAAGGGTAAGACACCTTGCCATTAAACCAACAAGCTCATTCTTATCTATACTTGTGCAAAAAATTTCAAGGAAATAGATTTGAACACAAGACCTTAAACATACATCTAGAGCACTTATCCACTAAAATAAATCAATTTACTTGACAACATTTTCACAATCTTAACTCAAAATCAAGACGTGACCACTCTTGGTCTCACTAACCCAATTTCTTTTAACTTGGTTTTTGGGATGTAACATAGTTTATATGTACAAGGATAAAATAGTAATTTCGTATAGTGGAGCGATCGGGTTGGGGCAAGTAATTACCATAACTACTCCATACCACTATCAAAAAGAAAATTTCCACCCCGCATCCATTTTTCAAAAGAAAAATTTGCTCTATTTAAAATGAACCGGTTTAGAATTCATCTGGCGATTTGGATTTTGTCATCCTAACTTGAAATGCGATGCTGATCAAACTTGTGTGGGTCCAAGTGAATGGTTTTAATGATGTTGAATTTAGTGCTTAGTAGTTTAAGGTAAGTGATGGGTACATAATAGTTTGGGTTGAGGAGAGGTGATGAGAGAGAAATTGATAAAGATGGATTGAGGGTAGTTTGTGAGGGAAAACAAATAAGATCGTGGTCATTTTAAAAAAAAATTATAAGTTTCTAATTTTTTATAATTTTCTAAACTTTTTATAATACTTTTATAATTTCTAGTAATTATTTTAATATTTTATAATATCTTTTTAATATTAAAAAATATTATATTTTTAAGAATTTTTCCTATGAATAACACATTAAATCTTATTTTGTATTCTATAACAAAAAAAAAATAAAGATAATGTTTGTAAATCATTTCAAACACAATTAATTAATCAAAATAAATCTAGATAAGAATTCATAAATTTTTGTAAGTTGAAACTCTGATATCTCAAAAATCTCAGTGCCTCAATTTTGCCATTAACCTAAAATATCATTGATTATATTTTATGCTTTTAAATCAACTATACCAAAATTAATTTTTATATAAAAATAATTTAATAGTATGTGTAAATTGTATAAAAAATTATAAATAATAATGCATAGAAACGCGTTGAATAGTGAATAATACATTAAAATTATAGTTGGAAAACTCTAAAATTACATAATTGGTCTTCGAAATAAATTATAAAAAATGGAGAATTTAGTTTAAAAGGTAAAGATTTAAATATTGGTAAGCTTAAGAGACAAAAATATTGGTTTATCAGGTTTCAAAATAATAAAATGTCTCCCGCTCTCAACCATAGTCTTTTTATGGTGCTTTCCACCTTCAACAAAAAGTGATACATTTCCATATAGCTTTCGATTTATTTTGTAATCATTAAAGGTATTTTAGGTTTCTTTTTTTTATTACTCATAAGATTTATCACATTTACATATAAAAGTTTAATTTTATTAAAATATTTAGTTAATACAAATTTATTATATTTATAAATAAGAATTTTAATTCTACTAAAAGACTTCTATTTAAATTATTATGTTTCCTTTAACCAATAAGGAAACAAAAGAAAATTTTGTATTACTTTAATTCTAAATAACAACTTTTAATTATTTATATAAACAATTTTATATTTCATATATAAACTTTTATAAATAATATACCATATTTATTTTTATTATATATTATCTATGAGATATTATAATCAAATTATTTACTACTAAGAAAAAATAAAAATCAATTAAAAAAGAGTTTAGTTTACAATATATCACTTTTTTTATAGTTTGCATAAATGCTTTAATAATGATTAGAATTTTTTTTTATTGCAATATTTAAATATTTAAATAATTTAATATAATTTAAATAAATTACTTACACTAATTACATTAATTAAAAATACATTTAAAAAATTAACAAAAAGTTAGATACGTAAAATTACATACAAGTGAACCTAATAAAAACCCCACAAGTGACTATTAAACTCCACAAAAGTAAAAGGTAAAATGTCTCTCACAGTCAGCAATGTTTTTTGTTGAAAAGCCTTGCCTAAAACCATCATCTATATATGAATGGTGCTTTCCACCTTAAACAAAAAGTGAGATATTTCGATATACGTTTTGACTTGTTTTAATAATTAAAAAGTAATTTTTTTTATTTATTAAGATATCTATCGGAGCGAGTTCAGTAACTAATTATCTGTATTCTGTAGGCCCATTAAGGAGATGAATGCTAATCGCAAGTTTTAAAACTACTCAACTACTGATTAAGATAAGAGAGACTCTTATCATATCACCTAACAATTAAAAGTGAATTTTAACACCAAATAGTAATTATAAAAGAGTGATGATAATTAAGTAAATTTTCTTATAATTATAAAAGAAAATAATTTTCTAACCCTAAGAATCGAAGCAAATAATTGAAATGGTTGGATAAAATTTGTAACAAGAGAGCCAAAAAAAAAAAACCTGTTTGTATTGATAGAAGCATGTGAGATAATATATAGTGCTAAACTTTTGAGATTTATAAGAATAATGAACCTTTAATGATTTTCAAGATTTGGATGATAAAAAGTAGATTGACATGCATTTCTTTTCCACTTTCTAATCAAGATGGATGTAGTAGAAAAAGTGTGGAACGGGGTGATAACCAACAAAAACCATTGACAACTAATCATCCTTCATTTCTAATTTATACATACAAATAAAAGGTTACTGTCATGATTACTCTTAAATATAAAAATTTTCAAAATCATTGGATCAAGATTTGATATTGAAACTTTGACGAGGGAAGGTTAAGATTTACATTATGATAAAAAAGTTACATCCCATTATAGTGCTTAATTTTTTTTAAACTTATAATTATCATTTACTATTTGTAAATTCATTCCATGTTTTATTTGCTATTGTTGACACCATTTTTTTTTGATGAAAATGGGGTTGATTTGGGTTTTGAAAATGAAAACGAAAATGGGAGTCGCCACCAATCCTTTTTGATAAGGTGTGATCGGGTCACCTTGAAAAGTAGTTATTTTTAATAAACGATTTAATTTTATTAAAACAACGGTTTTGGTCCACGAAATTCAGAAAAACAGGTTCGGGAGTCGGTTACGCACGAGGAAGGGTTAGCACCCTCGATACGCCCAAAATTGATACCTAGTTGATTAGTTAATGTCTTAATGTTGAAAATTGAAAACTTTAAAGAAATTTAAAATACGATCCTTAAAAAACTCAAATGGCATGGATTAAAATTCAAGATGATATTTGGCTATTTGGTTAAACGAGAAATCGAAACCCAGCACATTAGGGCACGTTCCTCGAATTTCCAAACGCAAAACATTGCCTTACTTTGAAATTTTTAAAAGGATATTTAGCTATTTGGTTGAACGAGAAAAATTGAAACCCAACACATTAGGGCACGTTTTCTCGAATTTCCAAACGCAAAACATTCCCTTATTTTGAAAATTTTAAAAGGATATTTAGCTATTTGGTTGAACGAGAAAAATCGAAACCCAGCACATTAGGGCACGTTTTCTCGAATTTCCAAACGCAAAATATTGCCTTACTTTGATTTTTTTTTTGAAGTATGTTGTTAATATGCATAATGAAATAATAAATATGATAATGTGAACAAAAATAATATGAACAAAAACGAATAATAATAAAAACAAATCAATCATGTATATACCATAACAAATATATAAATAAATAAATAAACTAAAACATAAAAATGGACATGTGCATGTACATATAAGGGAACTATATATGTATGTATATACATAAAATTACGAAAATATGAAAAAATATATATATGAATTATAAGATATAAAAATATAAGTATTTACATGTATATGTATATAGATTATAAAATGCAAAAATATATAAAATATAAGTATGTACGTTATAAAAAAGTGTGTATGTACATAAATTTATAAAAATATGAAAAATATATTTATATATGTATTTTAAAATTATTAAATATAATATATATAAGTAAGCTATACCTATATACGTATGTAACTATCATAAAATATAAAAAATATATTTATAGGTATATATATGATTCATAAAATATAAAGAACATATATAAAATACATATTTAAAATATGAAGAATATGTAAGTACATATATATATTTATGAAAATAAAATACATATATAAACATGTATATAGATATGTATAAAAATTGTGAAATATAAATATATATATAGGTACGTATATGTATATATAGATAGATTATAAAAATATGCATATTATATATGTATATTGTAAAATCACATGTATGTGTATATATATATAAGTAATTAAAATAATAATAATAATACTATAATAAGATAAATATATTTAAAAGTTTACATAAATAAGTATAAATGGAAATATGATGATAATAACAATAATATTAAATAATAATAATAATAATAATAGCACTAACTTAATTGGTTTAATAATAAAATAAAAATAGAAAAGGACTAAAATAAAAAAGCAACATTTAGGGGAGAAATCGAAAACAAATAAAGAAGAAAGGATCAGCTTGAACGCGTGGAAAACTAGGAGGGGGCAAATGGGAAATAATCTCATTCTTGCAAAACGCAGAGTTCTAGTAGGGACTAAATTGAATACGCAAAAATAATCCGGGATAAAATTAAAAGCAATAAAATACTTGATTATAAAACCATTAAAAAGCGGAAGGGCTAAAGAAGCAATTAGCCCTTTCGTTGAAAACACGCGGATCCTTCAGGCGGGTCGGGTGGACAAGCGGGTTGAGCCAAAACGGCGCCGTTTTGGTGCCTGAGAAGGCTGCCCAAAACGACATCGTTTTGGAAGCCTATTTAAGCCAAGTGTTTTTTTTCAAAAATTCATTTTTCTTCTTTCTCTTTAAAGAAAAACTCCGAAAAAGCTCTCAAAAATTCTCTCCTCTCCCCAGAAACCGGCTAAGGGCCCGACCGAGAGCCACCGCACCCGCCGCCAGTCACCGGCGCCGTCGTGCACGACGGCGGGAGACCAAAAGTCCCCCTTTTTTTTTTCGCCGATGCCTCTCCTCGGCTTCCTGAACGCTCCGGTGGTGGCAAAAAAGGGTAAAAATGCCTCCTTTCTTCCTTTTTGTTTCGAAAATAGGAAAATAAAATAAAATAAAAAGAATGAAAAAAATAAAAAAAAGCAACAACCTTTTTGTGTTTTTATTTCTTTCTCTTTCAATCTTGTCCAGAGATTACAAAAAAAAATTCCCCCTCTACATTTTCGAATGGCTTTTATATAGCCATTTTTTACATATTTTTTTATTCCTTTTTTCTTGCTTTCTGTCGCTTCTTTTCTGATTTTGCAGGCCCAAGTGGTGATCCGGCGACGTGACCGTGGCGGTGCTGGTCAGAGGCGGTGGTGGCAGGGCAAATGGGCTAGGTGCGGCGGTAGAAGTGTTAGAGTATGCCCAAAGATCAATCATAAGATGGTTGTAATAACATACTTGATTTATCATGTTTATTAATATAAGGCATTACCATTATTATTTCAGTTTCTTTTCTGTGTATATAAATAAACTGTTTTATAATAATATCCTGATAATAATATGATTATTCTTAAAAGTTCCTTAGTCAAGTATTATTGTTGGATAGGACAACGATAATGCATTAAGACTAACATGTAGTTGATTGATGATAAAGAGTTGTCATTGATATGGAATGTCAGAATCATTACATGAATATGTGTGTTAGAGAACAACATATTGGACTGACCCGTTATGAGTATGTTTCTTGAATTATTACGTAATTGTCACGACATTACTCATAATGATTAATATTTATATGATCCTCAGACTTGAGATCATCATAATCCCAACATCGTGAGTTGTATATTTTGATACAGTCAAACGTACACCGTAACTGGTTGTTCTATAAAGACTGATGTTGGATATACCACAATCTATGTAGAGGGATATGGTTGGTCGATATAGGATAAGTCTCTCCTACATAATAGGAGTAATATCTTAGGCCACTTGATTAAGTGAGACTAGAAATGCATGGCCATGCTCAAATAAGTTGATATTAGATGTCATACTTATTTGTATATCGTAGTCTGCTTAAGGTATCAAGGAACATGGAATGGACAATGCAAGTGTGACTATTCCATGACTTGTGTCCAATCCAGAGATAAATGACTTAAGGATTATTGCATAAAAGGTTAATCATAAAAAAAAAAGTTATGTCGAATCATGATCTCTTGTGACTTAGGTAGCAATGATGCATTGCTAGATGCCACTCATTGTTTGTAGCATTAGAATCATTCTAGTGTTACTGCTAACGTTACAGGAACCTACAGGGTCACACCCTATAGTTGAAATGAACGGAATAAACCATAGTTGGTATTGTTTTTGGGGTCGCTTGAATTAAATTAATTATAGAATTAATTTAATTCGGTAATCAAATTTCCAACACATTATGTACAAGGTTGTTGTATGTATAATGAGGACATGAATTTGGTTAGCATAAGAATTCAAATAAATATATGGTTTATCGAACTTATATTATAATTAATGTAATTATAATTTTCGGTATAAAAATATTATTATATTTATTTAATTCCTAAAAACCCTAAAACAAAAGGATATATATAATCCCGTTTTTCTTTGTTTGAGCCTAGCAGCCGTCAAAGAAAAATAACTCTCAAAACTGTTTTGGGGATTCCTTCCATTCGTAGTCAACTGGGTGGATAACGTAGAGGCCGGGATCACGATAGATTGCAGCTTGGTTCGACAGCAGATCAGACTACTCGTTGTTGAGGTGTTGCTATCTACTTTGAATAAACATTAGGTAATTTCGTAACCTTGATCACCCCGATTCGTTCATCACACATGGATCCATGATTAGGGTCGCCGATTTTTTTTCGCTGCGCCGTAGAGGTGCCGGCGATCCAACAAGAAGGCCCTAGGTACGACGCCTAGGGTTTGAATTTTTTTTGTTTTCTTTCTGTTTTGGGTTTGGGCTAGGGTTATTTTGGGCCTAGGGCATTGGGTTTGTGGTTAGTTGGGTAGTAGGCCTGGGGCTATTGGGTCCGCCTTGTAATTGGGCTTAGGTAGGTTGGGCTGAAATGGGTTAGGTCAAAATGGGCCTGTACAGATACCCCTCTTTGCTCGTTGTCGTGTAACGATAACAGAGCAAAGACTAAGAAAGGCCCATTTTGCCCGGCCTCACCGATTCTTGACTTGTTCTGGTGCTTCTCTTCTTCAAGTAGCTTCATTCCAGTCCATCGTGTCTTGTTGCTTCGATCCATTCCACTGCACTTCAGAGAGATACGACTTGTAACTTTAATCCACTTTGCTGCAACTACTGCAACTTCAGAGGTATAGGCATTGGCGCTTCGGCCTACTCCGCAATGTCGGGGAGATAGAATTACTGGCTTCAATGTACTCCACTGTAGTCATAGGGAGGTAAAATTCTCCATCTTCGATCTACTCCACTACTGCTTAGGGAGATAAGATCTGAAATCTTCAATCTATTCCACTGCCAACCAGGGAGATAGAATTACTGGCTTCAATGTACTCCACTATAACCACAGGGAGGTAAAATCTGCCATCTTCGATCTGTTCCACTATTGCTTAGGGAGATAATATATGTAATCTTCAATCTATTCCACTGCTGCCCAGGGAGATAGAATTATTGGCTTCAATATACTCCACTGTAACCACAGGGAGGTAAAATCTGCCATCTTCGATCTGCTCCACTACTGCTTAGGGAGATAAAATCTGTAATCTTCATTCTATTCCACTGCTGCCCAGGGAGATGGAATTATTGGCTTCAATGTACTCCACTGTAACCACATGGAGGTAAAATCTACCATCTTCGATCTGCTCCACTATTGCTTAGGGAGATAAAATCTGAAATCTTCAATCTATTCCACTGCCAACCAGGGAGATAGAATTATTGGCTTCAATGTACTCCACTGTAACCACAGGGAGGTAAAATCTGCCATCTTCGATCTGCTCCACTACTGCTTAGGGAGATAAAATCTGAAATCTTCAATTTATTCCACTGCCAACCAGGGAGATGGAATTATTGGCTTCAATGTACTCTACTGTAACCACAGGGAGGTAAAATCTGCCATCTTCGATCTGCTCCACTATTGCTTAGGGAGATAAAATCTGAAATCTTCAATCTATTCCACTGCCAACCAGGGAGATAGAATTATTGGCTTCAATGTACTCCACTGTAATCACAGGGAGGTAAAATTTGCCATCTTCAATCTTCTCCACTTAGGGAGATAAGATCTGAAATCTTCAATCTATTTTACTGCTGCCCAGGGAGATAGAATTATTATCTTCCCAGGTTTGTTCTCTGGGGAACATGACCTGTATAATTTATTTTATGAACCTAATTATGCCTAGTGATTAGGATGTCATGATCAGAATGAGTCAAATGCTCCTAACTAGGTATGTATGAATGATGTTTGCATGAATACAGAATGTCATTTTTTTTGACAACGAAGTTATCATTATTCGAAGTTTATTAAGGCTTTATCATTGACGTGCTACAACGTCTTCTTTCCCGGCAAGCATCTCCAAAGAAACACTTAATCATATTGCCCCCACCATAAACTTCAAAGTTCAATCTATTGGGGCGTAAAATTTACACCATCATTCTCTCCCTGTAACCCAAGGGTAGAAAGATATGGATTTTTCTCGATCTTCTCCTATTGTAATTCAAGGATACAGAATGTGAAGCTCTTTGGTCCCTTATGCCATTCTAATGGTGTCATACTAAATGCTCATGCACAAAATGAGGAATTTCTTCTCCGAGGAAACCTCTTCCTATTGCCTGGTGGTTATTGCTTGCTTGTTTATTGAAGCTTTATTACCAATGCGACATCTTGTCATTTTGCTCAATCAATGTTTTTGACAACAAAATCCAAAGAGAAAGCCTTAATTTATTATCTTTCTATTTTGATAATTTATTCCTTTCGAGCTATGCTCAGAACCAACTTTATTCTTATCCATTTTTATGACCCTTTTTGCAAGCATGTTGCATTGGAATAATGATTAATGGACTAATAAAACTTTCACAATGGAAGTTTTACATATTACTCTAAAAGTTTCTAAATAATACAGGAACCTGAAATAGGACTATTCTTTAGAACGCACCAAGTTTAAATAATGGGAGTCACCACCAATCCTTTTTGATAAGGTGTGATTGAGTCACCTTGAAAAGTAGTTATTTTAATAAAATTAAATCGTTTATTAAAAAAACTACTTTTCAAGGTGACCCGGTCACACCTTATCAAAAAGGATTGGTGGCGACTCCCATTTTCGTTTTCATTTTCAAAACCCAAGTCGACCCCGTTTTCATAAAAAAAAAATGGTGTCAATAGGTATGTAAAATAACATAGTGATACATGTAAAACATGGTTAATATGGGATTTACCTATATTTTATACCTCATATTGTAATATCATACATAATGAAAAATAATTTTAATTTGGTATTTAAAATTTTAAACAATCAAACATGACCCAATAGCTAAAAGAAGTATAATGTGACATTTTTCCGCTAATGAAATGTAAACATGTTGTAATATGTAGAAGTGAGGGGATACTTGTTTTGCAAACAAAAATTATGGTTAAAATAGTACTTGAAGCTGTAGTCACAGTTTCAACAATGAAATCAAAAAGCGAAAATGTAAAGATGAACACCGAAATTGTTTGTACAGTTCGACCATAGCCTACGTCTATGGGGCCTTGCCTAGAGCAACGATCCACTATATTTCTCATAGTAAAATCAATAATTTACGTAACCTTCCTAATTCGGCCTAGACGTTATAATCGAATCATGAAGACTACATTAGCCACTGAAATGACTAAGTAAATCAACTAATATCTGAAAAACCCTAATCCGACTAATTTTAGGAAAAATCATTGATGTTGTTGCTTTGAGTTGGATTAAAACATTTGCTTTTTAAGCCGTCTGTACTTAGGATTCATTTGTTGTCGATAGTGATAATTTAGAAAACCATTTGTATTGTCGCCCTTTAATCATTATTTGTGAATTTTAAAAAAAAACCTACTTGATTTAACGTTTTGTTTTACAAAAATCGAACCTTTGTAACGCAGCAGAAATTGATGAACAATGCCAATTTTACTTAAGCCATATAACATGCAATTACCGATTATTAATTTCAAACTACTCGAATGAATAATGCATGCACAAAATCCCCAAATAAAAAATAATAAAGCCACGAACCAAAGACATAAAAAATTACATAACCAAATCAATAGAAAACTTATTGAGAGTACTTTATTTGAAAATAGTTCAATGATCGAGGTGGTGCTCCGTATGCCAGGTTTGGTCCTAGTCTCAAGGGTTATTTGAAAAGTTTAACACTGTGGGGGAGTGAGCTTATGAAAGCTCAGTGTGAGTCTAAACACAATATAAGACGCATACTTTCATATTGAACATAATAGTCAATGTTACCAAATCACATCATTATGTAGCAATTACCAATTAGTGTATGAGTATGTTATGTTGTATGATGCAATGCAAAAGGTTCCTACTCAACCATTCGCTACACACCACGAGTTCTCAGAACTTGTCTACCGAACTCCAACAATACGAGCCAAAGCTCGATGTGGATAAACCATCAGTAACAATAATGTAGATAAACTACCAGTAAAAATGCAAATAAGTTGTCAGTAATGTGGACTAGTAGCCACCAATGTTGCAGACAAGCTACAAATAATGTGATTAAACTGCCCAATCTCCTTGGTACTCCGGTACAGTGCGCTGACAACAATATTGTGGACTTTAAATGTCGTCGGTACTCCATGGAACTCCTCCATCAACCATAAATACCTACCCCATGCAGATGTTATATGTCATACAATCAATAAGCTCATTATGCTTTCAATAACAGTTTCAGTACAATGGCATGCTTAACATGCATATCAATATACAGTATCGATGTATGCCTTGCATACTTTTCATTTAACGGTAACAGTGGTATGCGTACATACTTTCCATACAGTTAATATCACATATGGTGTGTAAATTAAATACATGCAACCTCAATGTCAATCATGGCATATTACATGCATATCAATCAGTGTTTCAAAATTCAGCATGTTATACATACATTCAATACAGAATTTTCACCACGAATTTAGCAATCAAAGATATGACATACCAAACATGAAGTCAACCAAATTATAACACAAAGTCATACATTACATACAGCTCATACACAATTCAACCGGTCCCAACTAGGCCTTTTACAATCGGGCTTTCTACTTAAATACGTATCTTGCTTGGCATTCCACTCATTAGCACTTAGGCAATTCGGCCATGACAAAACCAGCAAGCATAACTACCATTTTAAAACATATTTAAAGATTTTTTTGACTAATTTAGAAAAGGGAAAGATCCACACCTTAATTTTCGCAAGTCCACAGTACTAATTTGTAAAATCTGCACTTTCGCACTTAAGTCTTAGATAAGCCTAAATCCAAAAACAACACTTAATACACTAAAATACGGTTAATTACCAACCTTGAAACACTCCTAAGGGTTCCTGCCAAAGCAATGTCACATTAACGAATTTTCAGATTTGAAATGACTAGCGAACTTACACTGATTTGATGTAAAATAAGGGTGCAAACGAGATCTGACGTCACTGCTGATCCGAGACATTTCGATTGTTGGAAAATTGGGTTTGGAAAATGCAACGGAAAATAGATTTAGGGAAAAACCAAAGTTTTAAAAAAAATTCCAAAACAAGAACTTGGTTGTGATATCTATATTAAAAAAAACACTTAATCAAAATTGTACCTTTTCGATTCATCTAGGACGAACGCTTCGACCGAGTAATCTACTTCGCTATCCTCAAGCTCACATCTACTGAGTGTGGGCTCGTTTCGAATCATACAATTTTTCCATAAAAATTACCAGTGGGTTAATTTCACAATTTCTCTAAACTTTTGAGCCAAGTTATAAATAAGAAAAATATCTCTAGAAATTTTCTAAAATAATTTCTTTAGAAAATTTTCTCTTTACAACTTTCTCTTGAATTCAAGTGTGTGTAAATAACAACCCAATGCTCTATTTGTATAAGGAGAGTTTAGAAAGTTCAACTATGATTAAACTTAATCACTTTAATATTAAATTAATATAATATTTATACCATTAAGATAAGTATTAAATTAAATTTACTATTAAATCTATTAAAATAATATTATTTTGGAATATTTAATTTGAAATCAAATTCTCTGGTAGAGTCCAAGTAGGAGTGTAATTCTTCCACCACTAGTAGGAGTGTAATTCTTCCACCACTCAATCATCAAAGACCCACAGTCGCTGACCATTTTTTGGCCACAAAAATGCCGTCGTTGTAGCCACCGACACCCCGAGCTAGTTCAATTTCTGCCAGTTCGGTCTGAGCCAGTGACAGCCCGACCGGGACGGTCCAACCACCTGTTGGACCATCAGTCCAGTTTCACATACCAGGCCTGATTAGACCAATTTTTGGGTCTTGGTCTCGATTTTGGACTCTCTGGCGCAATTTACGATCTCAAGTTCAATTTTCAAGTTCAATTACCAATTGGGCCAATTGTTTGACTTGAAAATTAATTTACAAAAATATTATATTAATTTTAATTAATTTGATTTTACTTTATCAAAATTAATTTTCCCAAAAATCACTTAAATTTGCCAAATTAATTTTTCAAGAAACTTCTTTAATCAAATTCTCTAGTTGAACAATTCTTATGACCGCCCAATTTAATTCTATATTGAATAAATCAGCTCAATTAATTATTTCCAAAGTCGTAAATTTTTTTTCTGATTCAAATACAGTTCGATCGAGCTTTTGTTGAGCTAGCGGAGGGACCAATCAGACATATACAATTAGGCTCTAGTAATGCAATTATGTCTAGAAACATAGTTCTGATAATTCGCAATCACTTAATCATGAAGTTAGTCTACAAGAAGTACCATGATTGAAAACTCCTTATTGTATATTCTTTACGAAAATAATTCATCCAACTGCTTTGTCCAATGACCTCGTCATGTGTGTGTTACCCTCATATGATATCCTTGATTCCTTTGAGTTAAACCCATTCACTCAATACGATCCTATTTTATCTCATTGTCATCATTGTGTCTTTTTAATGATTAATATGATTACTATCAAAAAATGACTATGATAAATTGCTCGTTCGAGAAGGAGCAACTCATGGCCACGTTCCATATTTATCAATCTACACAATGCCAATGAGAAGATATCGTTAACTCTTTCATTGAGATATGAATTTCACTGTTGCTAGTAAAGCCATGTCATACATAAGTCATGTACCAAACATATCAACTATTGACTCAGTCATCTTTAAAGCATAAGCCTCCACTTATATCAAAGCACATGAGCTACATACACATGGTTAGTGACTAACTAATGACTTAGGTAAATCATACCATGAATGTCACAAGTGAATTACACTACACCAGAATAGGCTTTTAGCGGCACTTTTTGCGGCGTTTGGAACAAAAGCGCCACAAAAAATCAAGCATTAGCGGCGATTTAGCCAAAGCGCCGCTAAAGGTAGAGCATCAGCGGTGATTTTCCGGAAGCACCGCTAAAAGTAGGAATTAGCGGCGTTTTATATAAAGCGCCACAAAAAACCTAAGAACAACGACGTCGTTTTTGCGATTTTTAAACCTTTAGCGGCGTTTTTATATAAGCGCCGCTTATTCTCAGATCTTTCGCGGCGTTTTTATCTGAACGCCACTAATGCTCTGGCCTTTGGCGGCGTTTTTATATAAGCGCCGCTAATGCTCGGATCTTTAGCGGCATTTTTAACTTAGCGCCACTAATTCTCTTGTCTTCAGCGGCGTTTGTAGCTAAGCGCCGCTAATGTATTTACCTTTAGCGGCGTTTTTGCCGAAACGCCGCTAATAGTAACAAAAATCTTATAAGTTGAAATAATTAATATTTTGTTCCATTTATTATATAGTGGTACAATTTACATTTAAATTATAATTAACAAATAAGATTGATTAATATAAAAAGTTTTTATTAAAGAGAAGTCGTATATATAAAACAGCTAACTATTTATTACTAATTTTCAATTACAGTTGATTTAAACTACGACTTTACGAGAGAAAATATATATATTAAATTATGAATAAAATAAAATATAATAAAACTTAAATTGTTGTATTGTAAAGAATAAATTAAAAATAGAATTAACTTTTCATAAGAGTAATAAATTTTGGTAGTATTGTTCGACTAAATAAATCAAAGGAATTAATATAATACACCAATTTATACAAAATATATATATTTTAACAATTAATTATTGACTATATTTTATGATTATATATATTAAAGATTTAGGGAATTTTTTTAAGGACGGTATAATTTTAAGGAGTACAGGGTATAGATTTAAGGTTAGGGATTTAAGGTTAATTTAGGGGTTAGAGGTTTAGGGGTTTGAAATTTAGGGTTTCAACGGTCATGTTAGGGTTTAATTTAGATTTGTTTTTGATTATTTTTTATGGTAAATATATACGTTCTTATATATTTGTAAAATAGATCCAGAATAAATTTAATATATTGAATATTATAATAGGTAGATCATGATCACTTTATGCATGTCGATTGATAATTTATAATTTGAGATTTGTTAAATGATACAATTAATTATCTTGTATATTTAAAAACATTTAACCCAAATATATTTAACGGCCATTTGATATATTTTTGATATATATGGATATATATTATTAATTATTTAATTTGTATATATAGGACCAAAATAATCTTGTTATAAATAAACAAACAAATAAATAAGTAGGTAATTATGTATTTGTTAAATAAATAGGTAATTAATTATTTAAATAAAAAAAAGAGAAATTTAGCGGCGTTTCTATATAAAAACGCCGCAAAAGGTAGCCTTTACCGGCGTTTTAGTCAAAAACGCCACAAATATTGTAATATACGACGTCGTTACGTGTTAGGGAATCAGTTTCTATTGTGGCGTTTTATAGGTAAGCGTCGCTAATATTCTTGAAACTCTATCAGAACGGCGTCGTTTCAGTTGAATGATGTACTCTATTACTGGCGTTTTTCGGGAAAACGCCGCAAATATGTCTACAATTTTGTGAAAACGTCACCGTTTGTTTGTGTAATTGAAAATTTAATGTTTAGGGGTTAGAGGGATTTAGGGGTTAAGGGTTATGCTTTAGGGGTTAGGGGATTTAGGTGTAAGGGGTAAGGGGTAAGGGGTAAGGGGTTATGGATTTGGAGTTTAGGGTTTCAACGGTTATGTTAGAGTTTAAGTTTAGATTAATTAGTTTTATTAATTTTTATATTAAATATGTTCTTATATATTTCTAAAATATATAATAATAAATTTAATATATTGAAATTATGAGTATATAGTTTAAATTTATTTATTTATCAATAAAATTAAATATTATAAATTTCAAACTTTATACAAAAAAATAAATATTATAAAGATAATATTACAAAAAGTTTTTACTATTAATTATTGTTTAATCAATTATAACTATTTTATGATTATTAAAGATTTAGGGATTATTTTGGATGGCCGTGCTATTTTAAGGATTAGGGGTATGGATTTAAGGTTTGGGATATAAGGGTTAGGGGTTTAGGGGTTACGAGTTATGGGCTAAGGGTTAGTGGTTTAGAATTTAGGGTTTAGGGTTTCAGAGGTCGAATAAGGGTTTTAGGTTAGTTTAGATTAATTTCTTTAAATAATATTTTAAAAAATCAATTTAAAGTACCAATTGATATATTTAAATATTATTTTAAATAGAATTAAGTTTAATAAGTTAAAAAATAGTTTGATATATTTTATATGGATGGATATATTTAGGACCAAATACATAAGAAATGAAATAAAAAATAAAACAAAAAATGAAAAAAAAATCTAAAATTTACAAAACGGCGCCGTTTTCGAATAGTTAAACTTTTAATGGCGTTTTAGGGGTTAAACGCCGCAACTGTGGGAAGCAGTAGTGGCGTTTGTTCAAGAAACGCCGCAAAAGTGTCTTTAAAATTTGAGTAAACGACGCCGTCTGTATACACGATTTTTAACTTATAAAAAGTTTAGAATTAATTACTTGAAACGTCACCGTTTGGCTTGTTGTACGTTAAGTAGTAGTGGCGTTTTGGTGATAGCGCCGGAAATTTTGGAATCAATAGCGGCGTGTTTTCAGTAAACGTCGCAAAAGGGTATTAAAACAATGTCTAAACGGCGCCGTTTCTGTATTCGAATTTTAACTTAGCATTTGATCTATATTAATTCAACGGTGCCGTTTCTGTTAATTTTTAGTGGCGTTTTCGCGGGAAACGCCGCAAAAGTGACTTAAAATATTAGCTAAACGACGGCGTTTAGCTTAAGCATATTATTTTTTACTGGCGTTTTTTATAGAAAATGCCAGAAATATGCATTAAAGCTTTATTAAACGGCGCCGTTTCAGATTATAACTTCAATTTTTAGTGGCATTTTTTGGAAACGCCGCAAATATACAAGCAATAGTGGCATTTTCCTAAGAAACAGCGGAATGGTGTCTTAAAATTTTGCAAAATAACGCCGTTTCTGTTCATCGTGTTTTAACTTATCATTTTCTCTATAAGGCAGAAAAGAAACAGAAACAGAAGCAGAGGACAAAACGAAGGCGATAGAAACGAAAGAGAAAATACAAAGGAAAAAAGGGAGAGGAGAACTCATAAATCATCAGAAACGAAGTGGAAGTTGAGTCAATCTTGACAGGATACTATGAAAGTTGCGGAATATTGTGGTTAAAAGGTAAGCTTTTTTTCTTTTAAAATACTGTATCTTGATTTAGGGTTTGGGTTCGGTGGAATTTGGGAATTTGGGGTTTAGAGTCCAATTTCAATCACCAAGCTTTGGCCAGTTTGTTTGGGAATTCGGGGAATTTGGGAATTTTTACGTGTCTAGGGTTTGGGAAGAAGTACCGATCCTATGCTTCCTTTCTAGTTTGTTATTCTCATTGTTGAAGAGTTAAAAATAACAGTTGTTCTTATGTTCAAGTTTTGTTCCCCAGAAATAACACTGCATTTGGCCAACTGTTAAAGAAAGGAGAACTCAAAATTGTGGATTAACCGTTTGTTACCGCCTTATTGATCAGCTCGTATTTAGGTAAGTTTCCTGATATTATTTTAATCAAATGTCCTTACTTTGATTGCTTCTGATTTCAGAGTTGAATTTATTTAGTTATTACTAAAAAGGGGTAAACAACTGAACTAAAACTGTTGCATCGTTGAGGCTTTAGTATAAAACTGAACTAAAACTGTTGAGGCTTTGGAGTAATTTAGTATAAAACTGCATCTACAGGGAAATGCTTTAGCTGCTCTTCCTTCTTTATATATTTTTAAATTTTTCTCCATGTTGCAATAAAAATTGTTGAAAGTAATTTTCTTAGAACTATGTAATTAGCTCTGT
The DNA here is from genome assembly GCF_007990345.1 of Gossypium hirsutum. Taxonomy (NCBI): domain Eukaryota; kingdom Viridiplantae; phylum Streptophyta; class Magnoliopsida; order Malvales; family Malvaceae; genus Gossypium; species Gossypium hirsutum. The sequence goes on along the minus strand of NC_053448.1, from coordinate 46,994,544 downwards.
AATTTAGTATAAAACTGCATCTACAGGTAAATGCTTTAGCTGCTCTTCCTTCTTTATATATTTTTAAATTTTTCTCCATGTTGCAGTAAAAATTGTTGAAAGTAATTTTTCTCCACGTAATCGATTTTCCAGCACTCTGTAATTAGCTCTGTAGTTGGTAAACAATGTTAAACTATGTTACACGATTTCTTACATGTCTGTTCCTACATGTCTGTTTTGCTTTGTTCCTACACCAAGTTCCTACATGTCTGTTCTACTTTGTTCAATGAGTTTGTTAGTTCTCTGCTGTTTGTTTCTTACACACGAGATTTGGATATTGTATATACATTGTAAAAATGGGCTGCCCGATTTAACAGAGTGTTAAATACATGACTTACTGAAATTAGCTTTTACTGTTTTATTTAATTATAAATATATTATTAATTTATTTAACGTAAGGCAGAAAAATAAAGTTATTTTCAATTAATTAATATTATACATAAATTACATAACTTAATTAATTAATTAATATTATACATAAATTACATAACGTAATTAATTAATATTATACATAACTTACATTAATATTATACATAAATTACATAACTTAATTAATTAATATTATACATAACTTACATTAATATTATACATAAATTACATAACTTAATTAATTAATATACATAAATTACATAACTTACATTAATATTATACATAAATTACATAACTTAATTAATTAATATTATACATAACTTACATTAATATTATACATAAATTACATAACTTAATTAATTAATTAATATTATACATAAATTACACAACTTAAATTATGGATATTATACATAACTTACATTAATATTATACATAAATTACATAACTTAATTAATTAATTAATATTATACATAAATTACATAACGTAATTAATTAATATTATACATAACTTACATTAATATTATACATAAATTACATAACTTAATTAATTAATATTATACATAAATTACATAACTTAATTAATTAATAATATACATAACTTACATTAATATTATATATAAATTACATAACTTAATTAATTAATATTATACATAAATTACATAACTTAGTTAATTAATATTATACATAACTTACATAACTTACAACTTACATAACTTACATTTTTTTAATTATTCGTAAATTACATAACTTACTTAATTTTCATAATAAATAACTTACATAACTTACATAATACATAACTTATATGACTTACATAACTTACATAGCATAATTTTCATAATACACAACTTACATAATACATAACTTACATAGCTTAATTATACTTATTCCTAAATCCTAAACCCGTGCAATTTATTGTCAAGATTAGGCTTCAAGAAATAAGAAATGGACCGGTCTTGGATGAATTTGTCAAGGGTAAGCGACGGTTATCGAAATGGAGTACAAACTTTTCTAAATTTTACATTTCAATATGCAAGCCAAGAGAACATGATTCTTTGCCCGTGTAAGAAGTGTGTCAACATAAACTGGCATTATCGTGAAGTTGTATACGAGCATCTAATTGTTGATGGGTTTGTTCGTGGTTATAAACAATGGTTTTTCATGGAGAATGCCCGCCTAGTACTTCCTCTTCAAGGATGGATGTATCTTATGATAGTTCTGCTTACCATCAGTCTGTTAGAGGGGATGACATGGAAGGGATGTTGCGGGAAGAATTTAATATTCACAGTCATGGTTTACAGTCGTTCCCACCCGACTTTGTGCCATCTGATGATTGTAATCTCGGTGGAAATACATTTACCGAACCCGGAAAAAGTGTACATCATGAAGAGCCGAATGGAGAAGCGGCAAAGTTCTACGTGCTACTTAATGAGATGAACGAAGAACTATATGAGGGATCGAAATTTTCAAAAATCTCTTTCTGCATTCATCTTTTCCAGTTAAAATGTTTGGGAGGGTGGACCGGGAACTCGTTGACAATGTTGTTAGAGTTTTTGAGAGAAATGTTTCCGTTTGCAAAAATCCCTCAGTCATGCAAAGATATGAAGAAAATGATAAAAGACTTAGGTCTTGGGTACAACAAAATCCATAGTTGCCCGAATGATTGCATGTTGTATTGGGGCGATCAGAGAAACCAACAGAGCTGTCATGTATGCGGCGAATCTCGTTGGATAAATAGAAACACAGAAGATGGGAACGATGATGAAAATGATGCACAGCCAAGAAAGAAGCCGGTCAAGATTTTGCGGTATTTTTCGCTGATACCAAGGCTTCAAAGGCTTTTCATGTCCTCGAAAACAGCGGAGTCAATGATGTGGCACCATGAAGGACGAACTGATGATGGATTATTAAGGCATCCGGCAGATTCTTTAGCTTGGAAATCATTTGACAATAAATTTTCAAGCTTTGCAAGCGATCCCAGGAGTGTGAGGCTTGGCCTAGCATCTGATGGGTTTAATCCTTACAAGATCATGAGTACTGCATACAGTACTTGGCTAGTAGTGTTTGTTCCTTACAATCTGCCTCCGTGGATTTGCATGAAGCAATCTTCCCTTATCTTATCTATGATTATCCCTGGAGAGAAAGGGCCCAGGAATGATATCGACATTTATTTACAGCCACTTATTGAAGAGTTAAAACAATTATGGGCTGGTGTCGAGACATACGATGTGCTGAGAAAGGAGAACTTTAATTTACGTGCAGCTTTGATGTGGACTATTAATGACTTCCCCGCTTATGCCAATTTATCCGGTTGGAGTACCAAGGGTCGTTATGCGTGCCCTTGTTGTGCTGCACAAACATGTTCGCAATGGTTATACAATGGGAAGAAGTTCTCTTACATGGGGCATCGTCGGTGGTTACCGGAAAATCATAGATTTATATTTCAGAGTTTGGCATTTGACGGTACTGAAGAGTTCAGAGAAGCTCCTTCGCAGACAAGTGGATCTGAAATCTTGTTAATGTTAGAAGATATGAATTCCAGTTATAGGAAGATGAATCAACCGCCAAACACACAAAGAAATAGAAGATCAAATGATGAAGCTGATGATAACTCCGATGAAGAGAATGATCCTAATGAGGTGGACTTGTGGAAAAAAAGAAGTATTTTTTTTTAAGTTGCCTTATTGGGAGCACCACCTTTTACGACACAATCTTGATGTTATGCATATTGAGAAAAATGTATGCGAGAACATTGTCTGTACAATTTTGAATGTAGACGGAAAATCAAAAGACAATCTTCGGAGTCGACTTGATTTAGTTCAGATGGGAATTCGACCTGATCTTCATCCGAATCCACTTCCGAATGGTAAATATTGGTTGCCGCCTTCTATTTTCTAAATGTCGAAGACAAAGAAAGAAGTGTTCTGCATGGTGTTGAAGGATATAAAGGTTCTAGATGCGTATGCATCAAATATATCTCGATGTGTTAGTGTTAAAGATCGAAGACTATATTCGCTAAAATCACATGACTATCACATCTTGATGCAAGATTTACTGTCAGTTGCTCTACGATGTTGTATTTCGAAGAAGGTGACATCTTGTATAATTGAACTATCCAATATAATGAAAGCCATTTGTGGCAAAGTTTTGGATGTTCAAGAACTTCAGAAGGTACAGGATCGAGCCACTTTAACTTTATGCAACATGGAGAAAATCTTCCCACCTTCCTTCTTCACTATTATGGTTCACTTGATAATCCATCTCCCGCATGAAGCAATTCTTGGCGGACCCGTTTTCTATCGATGGATATATCACATAGAAAGGTGTTAATTACAATTTTTAAAATTTTCCTTCATTCACCTATATGCCTTTAGTTACAACTTTTGATAATGTTGTATATCGTGTTTAGGTTCCTATCCAAATTAAAGTCTTATTGCCGCAACAAGCGTTATCCAGAAAGATCGATTGCTGAAGGCTACTTGGCAGAGGAATGTATGACCTTCTGTTCAAGATATTTGGAAGATGTTGAAACAAGGTTGAACAGACCAAATAGAAATGATGGACTCACGGATCATAACTTTGCCGATAATTATTTGTTCCATAGTTTTGGAGAACCAATCGGTAAAGTTGAAATTGTAGAATTAGATGATTTATGGTGGGTACAAGCACATCGATATGTTCTGTTTCACCACGAATCAATGGAACATTTACGCAAGTAAGTTCAAGAAATTTGATAAATATTCATCATTTAAAAACTATTTATAGTCTAACAAACTGAACATATTTTTAACATAGTGAGTACAAACAAATATTGTTTATTTTAGTGTATAGTATTTCCTAATTAACGTACTAATAATTTCATAATGTAGGATCGTGAACAAGTTGGAAAAAATAGTAGGCAGCAACAAAAATTCACTCACACAGCTGGGTCGAAAAGTTTTGCGTGTGTAGCTCATGCAGAGGTATTTTGAATTTTTTAATATTGGCAGATATTTATTACTTTCTATCAATTAATATTTTTACTATTGTATTGTAGGAACTGTCGTCCGGTCAAACAGTTGGACGCCTTCAACTTTTTGACATTACACATAGGAAGAAAGATGGAAACCCTATGACTCCTGAAGCTGCAGAAATCATGGTACGTTTGCTTAATACAATTTCACTTGTTTTAATTATTTATAGTGTTTATTTTCTAATGATTTATTTCATTAATTGTAATGCAAATATTTTTAAGTTATGTTGCATTGGGTTTTTTAATATATATTGCGTTCCTAACTATGTGATTTATTTTTTAAGAAAAATTAAAGGATAAAAAGGCAGAGTACGAAGCGATTGCTTCCAGTGATAGTTCTGTTCATATTGACGACATTGATAACCGGATTATCACTGAAGTTTTGGGTTCTGAAAGGTATGGTCGGGTTCGATTTCAAGGATCTTTTGTTAACCCATCCCAATATTTTGGATCTAGCTCGCAACAATATATGCCTTCGGAGAGTCGAGCCGAAGCTGAAGTTCAGAGGTTAAGAGACCAGATGGCTCAGATGCAAGCGACAACAACTGAGCAAATCACACAACTTAAAGCGGAGGCAACATCGAGAGAAGCTGAGGTTCAAAAAAGATATGAAGAACTCCAGCTACAACTGAAAGCAAATGCAACAGCGAGAGAAGCTGAGGTTCAACGAAAGTATGAAGAACTCCAGCAGCAGCTTAAAGCAGATGCGGCAGCAAGAGAAGCAGAGGTGGCAGCGAGAGAAGTACAGGTTACAGCGAGGGAAGCAAAGGCTGCAACGAGGGAAGCAGAGCAGCGTCAAAAGTTCGATGAACTCCAGCAGCAGCTTCAGAGTATGATGAAGATGTTTCAGCAGTCGCAACAGCCGCCGTCTTAGACTATCGTGTAAATATACTTCGATTTTGACTTTTAACTATCATTTTAACTTTTAACATTTTTGTAAGAATAATACGAATTTTATTTTATTTATTGATATTTATTATATTATTTGTTTAATATATAGATTTATTACTTTTGGCTGGTTTAGATATGATTTCTTCTGATTTGTTTTTACAGGAGGGCTGAAAATATAAAAAAATTTATTTAACAAATCTGCCAAATTTAGTGGCGTTTTTTTGTTGGCCTTTAGTGGCGTTTTTGGTAAAAGCGCCGCTAAAGATAAGGTTCTTTCGCGGCGTTTGTGGAAAAAGTGCCCCTAAAGATCATGGTCTTTCGCGGCGTTTGTGGGGTAAGCACCGCTAAAGATTAGGTTCTTTAGTGGCGTTTGTGGTCGAAGCGCCGCTATAGATCAGGGTCTTTTGCGGCGTTTTAGGGACAAGCGCCGCTAAAGACCCTAATCTTTAGCGGCGCTTCGACCACAAACGCCACTAAAGAACCTAATCTTTAGCGGCGCTTTCCCCCACAAACGCCGCAAAAGACCCTGATCTGTAGCGGCGTTTTTTTCTTAAAACGCCGCTAAAGTTAGCGGCGCAGTCATTAGCGGCTTCTGTTGCGGCGCTTTTCAAAGCGCCGCTAAAAGTATTTGCAGCGCTAAGGCCTAAAAAAGTGCCGCTAAAAGCCTGTTTTGGTGTAGTGTTAATTCACAAATGGATTCAGAATTAATTCATCTTGGGCCTAGTCCATGTATCATTCTTTGGAGCCTAAACTTTTTCTTATCCAAGTTAGTCCTTGAACTTGGTAATTATTCCCACATTGGGGCCAAAACGTTTTTCAGGTCCAAGTTAGTCCTTGATATTTCCTTAAAAACCCTGAAGTTTAGGCCCCCAATGTGGGAATAATTATCAAGTTTAGGCCCCCAATAAGTGAACTGTTGCCAAATTTAGGGACTAACTTGATTAAAAAGGCTCAAGCCCTAATGTGGGAACAATTGCCTAGTTCAGACCCAGAATGTAAACAATTTCTAAATTAAGGGACTAACTTGGAATAAGAAAAATTCAAGCCCTAATGTAGGAGTTATTACCAAATTCAAGTACAAAATTTTTTTTCAAACTAATTCAAAACTACAAACTCAAATATTATATTTTTACCATTTCATAAAAAAAATAGTGATTTTACCGATTCATCAAAAACTATATATATTTTATCTAGTTCTTCATTTACAAATATTTCGTACATTTGTGGTTATATCAAAACTACAAAACCAAATATTACAAAATATACAAATCAAATTGCCACTCACATAAGACATATTGATTTTTTGCATTTTTAGTAACTTTGAATGCAACATAAGCTTGTAATAGTTAATGTTCCAGCATGTAATACTCAGTTAACTACATATATTAGAATTAAAAAACTGCACAATTATGCCTGAATATAAAAAAAAATCAGATACGACAAATATTCGTTTTTAAATTAGATTATACAATGTTTAATTAAAAACATTATTTTTATTTAACTTTATACTTCATTAAAAGATTAATAAAATTTGATTCAATCAAACTAATTTGCATACTGAATAATTCATATGCCAAACTTCAATTGAATGTATATCAAATATTAAAGAATATATTATTTTGTGAGGATAAAATAAAAATTAAGTTTTATATGACATTATTAAAGTGGGGCAACCTAATTATGCATGGAGCAACATGAGAGAGAGAGAAGCAAAGACAAAGACGAAGAGACAATATTCATCCTCTCAATTAATACGCGCACATAGATATAATGAGCAAGTTTACAAGTGTCCCCGCAGATAAGATGTTGGGTGCAAATTGAAAAGCTCTTTTTTTCTTTTTCTCAAGCTAGGGATAGAACAGTACTGGTGATGTTGAGTTTCGGCACCTGAAGTATATAAGTTGATGCAATTAAATGAGGAAAACATAAGTGACGTTGGTTGGTAGATAGAATAATCCAGCTAGCACCTACCTACTTACCTATGCTGTGCTATGCTAGCCAAGGGAATGAATATGTATTATTTATTTATTTATGCCAAAACCCTTCAATAATTAAGGATGGAGGAGGGCTCCACCCCCCACTATCTCTAATCTCCTTTTGCCTACTAACACTAGGAGCAGGAATCCTAATCATTCATAATGCATATGCTAATGCCTTTCTATCTATCACTCTTTTCTTTAACATAATTAGGGCAATTACTGGGACAACCCAAACGTTTTATCTTTGGCTATCATATTAATCCTTTTCCATTTACCAATAATGAAATTTAATTATATAAAACAAGTTTAATGCTTTGCTAGTGCTGTTGCTTGGTTTTGTGTATAAAACTAAGCTTAGCTCATCTCTAACTAAAGAATTTATTCGAATTCCAAACCATCCTTCTACTTCTTTGTTGTTTCCATGCATGACTTTAAAATAGGATATATTTTATTTTCATCATTTCAATTATTCTTAATTTAGTCACTTTAGATAAGATAATTGTGCGAATTAATCACTATCATTAAAATTTCCGTATACTTTTAATAGATTACTGATGTGGCATATTAGCACATTGAGTGACTAATACATAACATTTTTTGTTGACTTTTGATTAAAGTTTAGAGACTTCCTTATAATTAGTCCAAAAACTTTTCCCCTAAACTTTATAGAGAGGCCCCTAAACTTTAGTCAAAAGCCACCAAAAAAATGCTACATATCAGTCACTCAATGGACTAACGTGCCACATTAGCAATCCGTTAAAAGAAAATGAAAATTTTAACAGCAGCGACTAATTCACACAATTATCTTATTTAAAGTGACTAAATTAAGAAATGATCAAAATATGAGAAGCTCTATTTTAGATTTACCCATAATGTTAATGATGATATCAATTATAAGATGGTTTCCACTAAATTCCTTTGACTTGTAAAGCTTTAAAGTTGATCTTCCAATTTGGAGGGATTTCACATTCTTCTTTAAATCATTACATTAAATAATTAGTATGAGAGATGCATGCTATAAAAAGCCTCAATTCTTAATTCCTACTTATTAAGGGTAGTTTAGCCTCTTTTTGTTGAAAAAATAAAGTGCTTATATATTTAAAATAATCCAAGATTTATTTCTACCAAAAATATAATGAATAAAGTTTTTAATCCATAATTTCAATAGCAAAAGTCAAAAGATTTTATCTACTAAATTTTATTGTGAATTATTAAATACATTTAAAAAAATTAAATTGTTGAAAATATAAATAAAAATAGTAGATTTTATCTTTAGAAATTTAAATAGAATTAGAAAAGCTTGAATATGGCACACAAAGAATGAGATTAAATTAGATTTAGAATTTTTACTTTTTTAAAAGTTTCGTGACGTCCGCCATCATTTGCTTCTCTCCACCATCATTTTTGCTTTGCTTTTTAGTTTTTATATAAAATATCTCTTTTAATTTTTTTAATTTTTTTAATTTTTCTATTAGGAGCAACTCAATTTCGTTTTAGTTTAAGGGTGATAAACGTTTGGTGTTGGAGTTATGAGATTATCTTGATATTCGTTTTTTTTTAATTCATAAGAAACATATAGATTGCCTTTTAGTATTTTTTTTGTCTCATTTTAAGAAGGGTGAATTTAATACTTTGAACAATACACGGTTGGTAAAAAAAACTCGATTCGTAATTGTTGTTTTATTTCATAAAAAAACAAATTGATATGATTCGATTGGGTGTGTAGTTAGATGACGACATGAAAACTAGCGATCTAATTTAAATTGAGATCACTAATTAAAGTCGAGTTCTTCTTATTTGCAAGGCTGTCAAATAATTAAATTGTGATAGCTAATATTAAGGTTGTTTGTTTCACAAGAATTAATTGTCACACTATTGAAACAATTAGTCTACCGCTAGAGAGAATTGGTGGATTAAGACTGTTTTTTAAACACTTTAATTTGCTGATCATCGAACGAGGAGACATTCATAATCTATAATCAGTTCAGTCTATTTTTATTTTGTTTTGCGTTTATTTGTTTAACTTTGTTATACTTTAAACCCTTCTCTTTATTTACAAATTATGAGCACGAAATTCTCTACAATACATTTTGATGGTGAGAAATTATAAAATTGATACTTCAATTTTTGTGGCATTGAATTTAAATTCAATGTACAACTTTTTAATTTTGAGGGATTCTGAATGCATCACAGCCTTTGTAAGTTTGCTCCAGACTTATTCTTCATGTAAACGTTTTATTGTTTGCTATGATTGTAATAATTTAGTTTAATTATAATTTTGGAATTCGTTTTTAGAACAAAAGTACTTAGCCCGAGTGTGAAGTTGGGTGTGGAAGTCAAAGGCAAGCCGGATGGCGACAAAATGAAATAGGAAGGGGAATATAGGTGTGATTCAAATTCAAATTGAAGTTGAAGTTTGGTAAGTGGTGAGCAGATGGACCCTTATGGGGTGGGATGCGTGGAAACAAGAACCATGTCCAGATTGGTGAAGTGAACAGAAGAGAACACAGTAAGCATGCAATTATGTCCATCAAAGTTGACAGATGAAAGATGCAGCATGAGTTCCCCGGACATGTTGATCTCCATCCATCAACTTTAGCTTTTGCTCCTATGTTATTTGTCCATGGGCATGGGCATGGCTTTGCAAAGACTATCCACACAAAAGGGAAACAACCAAGGGGTCCTCAAACCAACTCATGTCAGTTCCATTTCCAAGTTGAGACTCTGAGATAGCATAGCACCAGGATTTTCTTTTAACTTTATAATTAATTGGGTCAAATCAATTCGTATTTCACAATCTAGATTGGCTTCATACCCCGACACTCCCGCACTCATACAGTGTAACGACGAGGAGGCTTCATTATAAAATTAATTTCCTATCTAAAACCCAGCAAAGCAAAAATGCATAAATTAATGAAAGCCCCAAATTTTTGGTTCCGAAGGAATGGACATGCAAGCAAGGTGCCCAGATTCCTCCCCTTTCAAAATCATTACTCATTTACCTAATAGCCTTACACGACACCCCGACAGCAATATCAATGTCGCATTTCGAGGACGCTTTTATTTATTAAATATTGAAGTAGATCCACTGAAAAAAATGACTGAATTCGGTGGGAAACAAATATTTAAGGTTAATACTTATAAGACGAAGAAATCTGAATGTGTATTTTAAAATGACCCATTCGTCAGCGCTTTTAACTCCCAACAACATAAAATCTTCACTTACCTATTATTTTAATGATGGCAATCACATGACATGCTGCTGCTGCTGGAAGTCAACTTGGGTCACGGGTTGGAGTTCATGACTCTTTCTTTTCTTTCTCTTCCTATTTTAGGCATGGAACAAAGCTGGGGGTTTACTCCTCCAAATAAATTTCATTTTCCCACTTCTTTTCTTTTCTTTAGTTTAACTCTGCCAGACATTATGCTGCATATTTCTTTTACAATTATGCTATTTTTTAGAATTTCACTTGCTACATTTAATTTAATTTAATTTAAAAGTATTCAAATCCAAAACTCATCCATAATAGAATGAAAAGACTTTTTATTACAAATAATTATTAGTTTTATTCTAATATTTTTAAAGTTAAGATTTATAATATATATAAGTCTTGACTTGAATGGAGTAGTTGTTAAAACTTTTACCAAACACTAGTTGAACACGAGTTCGAACCGTGTTACCCCATCCCTACTTTTAATATTGTATAAAAAACTATAATATATGTATAAAAATTTTATCTTTAATCTATAGAAAATTCAAATTTATCTTTAAAAGGGAATAGTTTGCTTGTAGTTGTAATTTTAAAAGTTTTTCTTGAATAATTAAACTGAAACTAAAAGCATCAGATAATTTGAATTGTATAAAGAAATTGCTAATATCACTTCAACCTTTTAATAAATCTTAAATTTATTCCAAGAGGAACAAACAAATTTGATATTTTTCCTTAGAATTAACCTAAATCAATTTAGTTTTGACAGACCCAACCCATTTAGCTAGACAATCTAAGCCCATTTAGCTAAACAACAAAATAAAAGTCAACTTAATTTTGACAGCTCAAGGGCATCTAGAGGCAATTTAATTTTGACAGCCAAACCCATTAATTTAATACATAATTCTTTGATATACAAGTAGTAAACAAGTTAGTTGAAAATTTTTCATGCATCAGTAAATTGTATTTGTTAAATTAATAAATAAATAAATAAAGTTAAAAATTTCCACATTTAATATCTCAAAACTTTCTCTTTTCCTTTTATTTTTTAAAAAAAATTTAATTATAAGTACTATACAAGCCCAATAATGCTCGGGCCCAAGCAAATAAATAAGCTCAAATACTAGACCCAACCTACTAAAACCAGCCCATATACAAATAAAAAAAATGTAAACTAAAACCTAATAATTGAAACCCAATGGCCCAAGTTACTAAACCAAGCTTGCTAGCCCAAAACACCAGCAAGAACCCTAGGCGCAGCAGCTCCCACACGCACGCCGCAACAGCGTCCACACGCCGCACTTGTCACTCCGCGCTCATCGCGCGCACTCCACGGTCACCAAACCTGCGAAAAAGGGGGACACAAGCGCAGCAAATAACGGAAAGAAGTGGGGTTTATGATTTTTTTCGGATTTTTGGTGTTAATCGGCTATATAAAGCCAATGAAAATTTATATCAAGGGGGGATTTTTGGTAAAGGAATACACATAGAAACACTAAAAAATACAGAGAAAAAGAAAGAAAGATACAAACTTTTTTTGAATATAAATGTGGTTTTTTTTCTTCCAGCGTTCATTCTTTTTTCATGTCTATTGTTGATTTATAAAGAGAAGAGAGTGAAGAGGAGTTTACCTCTGTGTTCGGGCCGCCGTTTGCTACCATCTCCGCCGCAATCGGAGATCCGGTTCAAAAGGCCTACGAGCGACGGCACAGAAAGAAAATTTAAAAAGAAAACCCTAGCAGAGCTTCAAAGTTTTTTCCTTTTAGCTTGTGTTTTCTGCAAATTTTTTAAAAAACAACAAGGTAAAACTAATTTAAATAGTAAGGCTCAAACGGCGCCGTTTTGGGGGGGGGGAATCCGCGCGTTGACTCGACCAGGTTCCAGGATCCGCGCGTTTTCCTTTAAATGGTCTATTTGCGCATTTGGTCCTTCAAATTTTAAATTGTTTTTAAATCAGTTTTTGTTTATTTTCTAATTTGGCCCGCATGTTTCTGCCTTTGTTCATTTCAGCCCATATCACTGCACACAGTTTTGGGGAGGCGGATTATTTGCGATTTGGCCCTCCATGTAATTCGTATGTCGCGATTTGGCACATTATTTTGCACAAATTTCATTTATTTCTAGTTATTTTAGTTTTTTAACTATTTGGTCCTTTTTTTTGCAATTTGTTGTTTTTTTTAAATTTATTTACTCCCATCATTTATTATTATTGTTATATTATTTATTACCATCATTATTATTATTATTATTTTTATATTTGTACATACGCATAGTTTTTTTTATATAATATATATATGTTTTTTTTTGTAGTATACGTATTATATATATATTTTATTCATATGTTTTTATTTCAATTTTATTTCCTAACTTCTATATATATACTCTTATATTTTAGTTTCGAAAATCTTTTTTTACTTCGTAAATATATACGCATATACCCTTTTTATTTTATCTTCATAATTTTCATATTCATATATATACATATTTTTAGAAATTATTATAAGTTTCTTTTGTTTTATATACTATCTTTTTTTTATATGTATGCTTGTATATGTGCGTGAAATGTATGCATACACAGATTCTCAAATTTACTTGTATATTGTGCCTGTATATATATATTTTGTAAATACATGTACATATATATTTAAATTAAAGTATTTTTGTTTCATGTTATACATTAATTTTTTAGCATACCTTTTAGAAAACATATATTTTGGTTTTTTCAAAATTTTTGTTTTAAATCATCATATTTTATAAATTTCCAAAATATTTGGCATTCATGATTCTCGAGAAAGATCGTGTCCTAACTTACTGGATTGTGATTATTTTTTGATGAATTTAGAAAACCAAGTATTTATTTTGCATTAAATTCGCAAATTTTAAATAAAAGCTTATTCTTGGGATTTCAAGAATGTTGGGTCCTAACTTACTGGTCCTGATATTTTGACTCCTCGAGATAAGAATTTTCAAAAGTAAAAGGCAATATTCGGGTATTTTGAAGATTTAAAAACATTATGCCCTAACTCACTGGGTGTGGTGTTTTATTTCTTTGAAATAAAAAATGTCTTACTATTTTGATTCATTCATGAAATATAAAGTTTTCTTTAAAAATCTTTTCAAATTTTCGACCCCAAGACATTAAATAATCAATTTGGTACCGATTTTGGGCGTTTCGAGGGTGCTAACCCTTCCTCGTGCGTAACTGACTCCCGAACTCATTTTCTCAAATTTCGTAGACCAAAATCATTTTTAAGGTGAGCCGATCACACCTTAATAAAGGATCGGTGGCGACTCCAGTTTTTATTTTTAAATCGAAACTAAAATTTTTGTTTTCAAAAAATGGTTTCGACAGCTTGGCGACTCCGCTGGGGACTTTTAGAGAGTCGAGCCATGAATTGGTTATGTTTTGTCTTTTTGTCGAAAATTAAAAGTTTAAAAAAAAAACATGATTTCTCTTCGCATTCATTGATTTTTATCATGGGGTTTGCATGATTGGATCAAGTCGGTTACTTTGCATTTGCATTTTGCATTTCACCCTTAAGTGGGAGTGAGAAACTAGTCATTCGTGAGGTTTTCACCTCCGTGCAGGGTAGTGGACCGCTTCCGAGATACATCCGTACCTATGTCTTCGTGAGATTTTCATCTCCGTGCAGCCATAGGGAAATGTATCCCCCTGAACTAAACTCGATCCACATGAGCCTATAATGGGTGAGGATCGAGGAATCTGCTGGTTCGGGTAACTTTACTCTAGAAACTAAGCCCCATATAGTGAGCTTTAGGAACTTGCCCTAGGTAGAGCTGTACCAAACCCTAGTGGATTCCTGAATAAATGTTCTTGCTATTTCATGTTTGTATTGGATTATATCTTTTTGGTGTGATACTAACTTGGGTTTTTTTTGGCTGCATGACATCATGATTGCATTGCATTTGTATCTTAGAAAAGAGATGTTGATTCATGTTTGGTTGTTAAATAGAGAACTTACCACGGAAAACGGGTTTCTTGATAAGGTGGAAGATAATACGGTTGTTCGAGTATAGTCTAAGAAATCGTGACACGAAAAGCCTAACAAGAGGAGTATACGACTTAGCTGCGTGACTCGAGGATTCAAATTGCCAAAGATTATTCAAAAGTCATCAAATGTTTCAACCTCTTAAAGAAGATAATGAACGTGAGCGAGCAAGGAGTTACGACCCAGATCAAATAAGAAGGAGCTCAAATTCGCGAAATACATATTAATACTTGAATGGTTGATGTCTTTGCTTGGAGTACGAGGGCGAAGCCGTATATATATATTCGCTTTGTGTAAAGAGATTTATTTTCTAGCGAAGTTTTTCTAGAAAAGAATTGAACCAGAATCAACGTCTCTTTTCGCATTCATTTCATGCATTTGCATTACACTGCATCATATGCATTAAAAACCTTTAATTGATCCTAATTAACTAAAATCATTGCTCAGTTAACCTGGAAACCAACTAACCAATCCAACACCGATACGACACTCGGGCAAAGACGAAAGATATGGATTAGAGATTGGAAAAACTCGAATAGTGTCAAAAGGAGATGCAGGACCGACTTCAGCTACAGGTGCAGGAGCGGTTAGACAGGATGAAACAAGAGATGTCTGAGAAGATGCGAGAATCGCAAGAAGATATAGTGGCAAAGTTAATCCAACTGATAACTAAGGGAAGTGATAAAGGAAAGGGCCCCATGGCAACTGTCGATGAGGGAAATGATGATGAACTTCTCTATCCTCCAGGTTTCACCCCTCCACATGTGCGAACTCAAGCTGAATACCCGCGCAAATCTACTGTTACAATCAGGCCTCAACAGTTCCAGGCCAGTGCTTCAAACTTTCAAGCCGGATCGGGCCTTAACCTCGGTAACAACGCTGTTAATTCTGCCATTCCTAACTTTGATGAAGTGGCCGAGAGGGAAAGAACAAAGGACGAGTTAGCAAAATAGTTAGAAGAAAGGTGCAAATGACTTGAGGAGAAGTTCAAGGCGATGGAGGTCACTGAAAATTATCGGGGAATCGACGCCAAAGAGTTGAGTTTAGTCCCAGATTTAGTACTTCCTCACAAGTTTAAGATATTAGAATTTGAGAAGTACAATGGGACAAGTTGCCCAGAA
This sequence comes from Gossypium hirsutum, assembly GCF_007990345.1. Classification (NCBI taxonomy): domain Eukaryota; kingdom Viridiplantae; phylum Streptophyta; class Magnoliopsida; order Malvales; family Malvaceae; genus Gossypium; species Gossypium hirsutum. The sequence goes on along the minus strand of NC_053448.1, from coordinate 46,978,917 downwards.
GCTCATATCACCATGTTCTGCAGGCGAATGGCAGGATATGTTAACAATGACCAGCTCTTGATACATTGTTTCTAAGACAGCATTGCAGGGGCAGCATCCAAATGGTACGATCAGTTGAGTCGTGCCACGATTGGTTCATGGAGGGACTTGACGCAAGCATTCATGAAACAATATAGTCATGTGACAGATATGGCTTCTGATAGAATCACCCTTCAGAATATGGAGAAGAAGCCGAATGAAAACTTTAGGCAGTATGCACATAGATGGAGGGAGGTCGCAGTCCAAGTTCAGCCACCGCTCCTGGAAAAGGAAATGACCATGCTATTCATTAACACCCTGAAAGCACCTTTCATCACACATATGTTAGGAAGTGCCACAAAAAGCTTTCCTGACATAGTCATGAATGGTGAAATGATTGAAAGCGCTATAAGGAGCGGGAAAATTGATGCAAATGAGAGTAACAAAAGGTTAGTCCTAAGAAGAAGAGAAAATAAGGTGAACAACACAGGTTACTCTAAATCAATTACTGTAAGTCATCCAGGAAAGGGGGTTGCTAGTCAACAAAGTTCATTGAGACAGGAATCTAGAGTGAAACCAGGTACTGAGAAGCTCCAGTTCACGCCAATTCTGATGTCGTATAAGGAGCTGTACCAAAGCTTATTCGATGCACACGTTGTTTCTCCTTCCTATTTAAAACCCCCACAACCTCCGTATCCCAAGTGGTATGATACGAACGCACAATGTGACTACCATGCGAGAATTAGAGGACACTCAATCAAGAATTGCACTACCTTCAAAAAGCTAGATGAAAAACTCATCAACAGGGGTATTGTCAAGCTTGATGACTCATCAAGTGTAAAAAATCCGCTTCCCAATCATGATTGACAATAGGGTGGATGCAATATATGAAGAGGTGTTGGGGGTGTTCACATCAGTGACATATACGAAGAAACAACTGAAGAAGGGACCTTGTCAGATATTCGCCTTTGTAAACCTGGGAGTGTTCTAAATAATTGGACCGCAGAAGAAACTCTGTAGTATTTAGAGTTTGTTAGAGTAATGTTCAGAACACACTTGTTGCTTTTAGCCTAGAAGCAATGAGAACTTCTTTGTGAAATAGGCTCACGTCTGAACATTATTATTTTAATGAAATACATTATTGCAATCATCTTTGAGCAAATGTTCTTTCATTCTTTACGATTCTTTCATAGATTTTTTTGCTCCTGCCAAATCATTCATTTATTCATATAAATTCATACATTCTTTTGTATATTCTTTGGTACCCACTATGGGTCCCCAAATATCAATGACATGAGTGATGCTGCTACAGACTCAAAATTGCCTTTTGAGTGAGACATGTGTTTAGAGGGATCTCGTGACTTTGAAGATGTCATAAATTATAGCTTATCTCCTGACTTGTTAAGGATGGTAGAGCAGGAATGAAATTTTACCTCACAAGGAGACAATAGAGACTGTGACATTGAGGTAACATGCATAACCAAAAAAACAAAACAAGACATTGTTGAGTTACTTCAAGCATTCAAAGATGCTTTCGCATGGACATACCAAGATGTGCCAGGTTTAAAGCACTGTTATTGTAATCTGAACAACAGCACGATATCAAAAATTTACAGTATGTTTAAGATTAATGTCATGAATGATGCAGTGAAAACTCTACCGGAGTAGTGCCTCTCTCTTTAGTTCATCACGATTTTTTCTATTGAAGTTGAAATTCTTTCTCTCCGGGTATTGGCTGAGCAAGTTTGATGAAGCAGAATGGATCCAATCGCAAGGTGATCAATTGAACTTGATAGAAGAAAGAAAGCTAAAAGCTATTCATCACGGTCAGATGTGCCAGAAATGAATGATGCGAGCCTATAACGAAAGGTTCATCCTAGAGAATTCCACGAGGGTGACCAAATGTTGAAGATTCTCCCTCTACAAAAAAAATATCTTGGAGGGAAGCGGATGCCAAATTGGGATGAACCTTATGATTATAGAGAATGTTTTTTTTTCCAAAGGAGCTTTGATTTTGAGCGAGATGGATGATAAACCTGCAAAGTCCTGTAAACTCAGATTCAGTCAGGAAATACTTCGCTTAAAGAAGGAGAGGACCAAGGTAAAAACCTGCAAAAGGAAATTTGAGTAAAAAAAAAAGTGATGTGAAAAAATGAAAAGATGAAAATGAAAAATGAAAAGATGAAAATGAAAAATGAAAAATGAGAAATGAAAAAATAAAATGGAGAGGCTAAGGTGAAAACTCGCAAAGGGCGCCTTAGACCAAAGGGGATTTGAGTTGAAAACCCAAAAAGGACGGCTCAAATGTTGATCAAATGGCGTTTGAAATTTTCAGAGCAGCTCAAATACTGATCAGACTGGGGGCATGTAGTGGTCTTGCTATACTTGAATCAACAGGAAAAAGTAGGCGACATCTTGGGGCATCGACAAAGTACTATTGATCTCCTAAACACATGTTAAACTCAGAATGGATTTCAGAAAGTTTGTACAGAGAAGTTCAAGCTGCGATATCTGGGGCACCTAATCCTTATACTATTTTTGTTATTCTTGGAACACTTCATTAATTTCCAAGATATGCATTCCTAAATCAATTTCTTTGTTATCCATCTTTATTATCTTTGACAATTTATTCATTTTGAGCTAGGCTCAGAACCAACTCTATTCTTGTTATGATCTCTTACAAGCATGTTGCATTAGAATAATAATTAATAGACTAATAAAAATTTCACAAGAGAAGTTTTGCATATTACTCTAGAAGTTTCTAAATAATACAGGAACCTGAAACAGGACTATTGTTTAGAACGCACCAGGTTGGAAATCTGATAAGGAAAAGTCTAAATTCAGACTATCCCTTTGAGTTTTTGCTGTCTAAAACATCGATTGAACAATACGGCAAAATGTCGTATTGGTGACAAAGCTTCAATAAACAAGCAAGCAATGATCACCGAATAATGAGAAGAAGTTGTTCTTGGATAAGAAAATTCTTCATTTATGTATGAGTATTTGGTACGACACCTTGGGAATGGTGTAAGAGACCAGAAAGATTTAGATCCTGTATCCTTGAATTGCGATAGGAGAGGATTGAAGAAAAGCCAGTCAAGCAGGAAGGCGTTGTAGCACGTTAGTGTTAAGGCCTTAATAAACTTCGAGTAATGACAACCTAAGCGGGATCATTCTCAGAAAAATAAAATTTTGTATTCATTCAAATGCCATTCACACCTGTCTAGTTAGGAGCATTTGATTCATTTTTGATCATGTCATCCTAATCATTAGGCATAATTAGGTTCACTATACAGGTCATGTTCCCCAGAGAACAGATCAGAAATACCAGATATTGCCTTCCCATACTGGTGGTGAAGCAGATCAAAGAAAGCAGATATTGTCTTCATGTACTGATGTGAAGTAGATCAGAGATACCAGATCTTGCCTTCCCATACTGGTGGTGAAGCAGATCAAAGAAAGTAGATCTTGTCTTCATGTATTGGCGTGAAGTAGATCAAAGATACTAGATCTTGTCTTCCCATACTGGTGGCGAAGTAGATTGAAAAAGTAGATCTTGTCTTCATGTACTGGCGTGAAATAGATCAAAGATACCAGATCTTGTCTTCCCATACTGGTGGTGAAGTAGATTAAGAAAGCAGATCTTGTCTTCATGTATTGGCGTGAAGTAGATCAAAGATATCAGATCTTGCCTTCCTGCATAGACAGCGAAGCAGATCGAAGATGGCGGATTTTACCTCCTCGTGGTTACAGTGGAGTACATTGAAGCCAGTAATTCTATCTCCCTGGGCAACAATGGAATAGATTGAGCAGTAGTGGAGCAGATTAAAGATGGCAGATTTTACCTCCCTGAAGTTGCAGTGGAGTATATTGAAGCCAATAATTCTATCTCCTTGGGAAACATTGGAATAGACTGAAGATTACAGATCTTATCTCCCTAAGCAGTAATGGAGCAGATCAAAGATGGCAGATTTTACCTCCCTGAGGTTACAGTGGAGTATATTGAAGCCAGTAATTCTATCTCCCTGGGCAGCAGTGGAATAGATTGAAGATTATAGATCTTATCTCCCTAAGCAGTAGTGGAGCAGATCAAAGATGGCAGATTTTACCTCCCTGAAGTTACAGTGGAGTATATTGAAGCCAGTAATTCTATCTCCCTGGTTGGCAGTGGAATAGATCGAAGAAAGTAAATCTTGTCTTCATGTATTGGCGTGAAGTAGATCGAAGAAAACAGATATTGTCTTCATGTACTGGCGTGAAGTAGATCGAAGAAAGCAGATCTTGTCTTCATGTATTGACGTGAAGTAGATCGAAGAAAGCAGATCTTGTCTTCATGTATTGGCGTGAAGTAGATCGAATACAACAGATCTTATCTTCCCATATTGGTGGTGAAGTAGATCGAAGAAAGCAGATCTTGTCTTCATGTATTGGCGTGAAGTAGATCGAGGATAACAGATCTTGTCTTCCCATACTGGTGGCGAAGTAGATCGAAGAAAGCAGATCTTGTCTTCATGTATTGGCGTGAAGTAGATCGAAGAAAACAGATATTGTTTTCATATATTGGTATGAAGTAGATCAAAGAGAGCAGATCTTGTCTTCCCATACGGGTGATGAAGTAGATCGAAGATACAAGTCTTATCTCCCTGAAGTTGCAGTGGAGCAGACAGAAGTAACTAATCCTATCTCCTTGAAGTTGCAATAGAGGGGATTAAAACCACTGATCTCGTCTATCTGAAGTTGCAGTAGAGCAGATCGCGCCAGATCTTATCTTCAAGTGGTACCAGAACAAGTTGAAGCTATAAGTCTTATCTCCCTGAAGTTGCAGTGGAGCAGACTAAAGATAGCAAATTTTTGTTCTTTTGAGAAGCCACAAGGTACGAATCCTATCTCCCTGACGTTGCAGTGGAGTGGATCGAAGCACTGGTTCCTATACCCCTGAAGATGCAGTAAGAATGAACGAGGCTACCTAAGGAAGAAAAGCACTGATAAAGTTGAAGCTCAATAAGACCGGGCACAATTGGGCTTTTAGTCTTTGCTCTATTCCCGTTACACGACAATGAGCAAAGAGGGGCAGCTGTACAATCCCAATAATGCCCGGGCCCAAGCAAATAAATAAGCTCAAATACTAGACCCAACCTACTAAAACCAGCCCATATACAAATAAAAAAATGTAAACTAAAACCCAATAATTGAAACCCAATGGCCCAAGTTACTAAACCAAGCTTGCTAGCCCAAAACACCAGCAGGAACCCTAGGCGCAGTAGCTCCCACACGCACGCTACAACAGCGTCCACACGCCGCACTTGTCGCTCCGCGCTCGTCACGCGCACTCCACGGTCACCAAACCTGCGAAAAAGGG